>NC_139244.1:11201301-11801301 GCF_977018435.1 Lepisma saccharinum | reverse complement strand
ACAAGACATTTAAAATTAGAATTACTAAAAGCAAAGTATGGGCTATAAGTTGGCTCGTAAGAAAATATGATAGTCAAGGTGTAGTTAACAAGCTTTTAATAAACACGGGTATGCATATTTATACATGAAATTTGCAGGATTCGTTCATTAAAAACAATATTTTGTTCAATCAAATAAATAAACCAGTTATTACAGTTAAAGCCGCGGTAGCTCAGTCGTTAGGGCATCCGACTACCATGCGAAAGACCCGGGTTCGATTCCCGGCGTGGGAGAACGTGGATTTTTTCCACCTGTTCAAGCGTCTCCGGCGCCCACCTAGCGTGGGTACCTGGAGGAAACTCTGGAGGGTAAAGGAGGCCAGGGGCGTGGTGCTGTATCACATCACCCCCACCTTCGGCCTGTGATCAAGAAAGTGTGGTGCCACAACCCCTATATGCCTTCATGGCGTGGTGCAAACCACAGAGGAACACTCCCTTTTATTTTTTTTGTTAATATACTGACAACCAACACTCGAAAACCACAGACAAAAATATTTTCCTTGCCAACTCACAGATTATCTTCACATGACAAAACTTTCGCAGTGATTGGCTGGTCCACAGAATATAGAAGAGAAAGCTTGTTGGAATTAGAACACGGTCTAGTCGTACTAACCAGTCTAGCAGCCAGGCCGGCAGCCATTATTTCCAGCCAGATGGCCTGTCGAGCGCCAACTAGGACATTTCTACTGAAAATCCAATTCCGTGTAATTCGGCTTTTAGTTAATTGTTTGAATCGTTGTATTAAGTCCACTTTATGCACAGTAAGGCTAATTGGGACTGGACCTACAGTTTAAAGTGGGATCCGAACCACTGTGCAATGTGCCTCCACCGGGTATGGAACCCGGGACAACTTGATTACAAGGCGACGAAGCTACGACTGTGCCATCGGAGAGGCTCAACACAAAGAGTTGATGTCTCGTTTGTCCTCTATTTTTTATCTTTATACACCATATTCGCCTCCTTTCGATGTACAGTGGGATCCATAAGTATTACCAAGCAAATTGTCCATCACCATGTTTACTCCCTTTGTTACGCAATGAGAGCTTCAAGAACTAACACAAAACACCAAACAATCTGCTTACAACATCTGAACCAGTACACGTAAAAATACAGTCCTTAAAAATACGTAGAATGGAGATAAAAGCCAACGAAAATAGTCATGGACAGTTTGCTGAGCAGTACTTATGGACCCCACTGTACGTATAGCAACTTATGAATGTTACCCCTTCTTTTCTTACCGTGTGGAACCTTATTCTTCCCGGAACCTTCTCCCAGGGATAGGTCCTAATGGGGTACGAAGGTGCTACCAGGAACTTTATCGATGAAGACACTTCAGCAGATTGGTTGTTGCAGGAGGGTGAAGACATGAAGAAGAAGAAGAGGGAAAGAAGAAGAGACCGGAGATTCCAATCAGGTGAGATAAAAGCTTGCAAGTAAAGTTTCTTCTCCCGAGAGGGTGGAACGTGGCACATCCTTATAGACGAAGATCGATCACTGTAAGCGCCAAATGAGCTTTTCCCTAGCGATTTCCGATGACGACACGCATGACGACCTTCGCTCACCTCTGTTTAACATTCGGTGGTGAAATCAATTGATTGATTATTTTATTTAGGGCCGATGCCGATGTATCGGTATGATTTATTCCCGATTCATGATTTTCCAATTCAGGAACTATGGAAATTCCAATAAAAACAGTATCTGGTGCTCTTTACCAGTTGGAAATGTCAGTAAAAATGTCCCCCCAACCTAGGACGTTTTCTAGTTACAACCGAGGAGGATGGATTGACGTTTGAAATAGTTGACATTACGCACACGTGTGTAACTCCTAACCTAATCAAAGCACACGATGAACCTCCGGGATTTTGAAGTGATGGCAAATTAAAACACCCGCTCATCTTTTGGTAATTTTGAGCAATTCATTGTTAAAGACACGCCGAAACTTACGCTGCACTGTAACAATTGATTTTGACTCCGCAAACCATACCACAGCGTGTTTGCTCTTAAGAAGATGCCATTTTCACAAAAGCGACGACAGCGCTGCCAAGCATGACGCGCACGAACTAAAAAAACACACACACACACAAACTTGAGCGTATATGGCGCCAAATACAAAAGACTGAATTGTCGTAACTTTATTTTCTGATTTTTAACATTGCGTCGAAACCCCGGAGGTTAATGGTGTACGTATATTACGATTACGTATATGTGTATGTGTGTGTCGTATTTCCGGCTAACATACAATAACGATAAGAACCTCTTAGAAACCAGTGCTCACTTCTCCCCCTAGACAGCCTTTCCCGAGTTGGGAACATTCGACTCCAAACCTTCCACGCGAAAATATCCGTTCCGAATTAGGACATCCGCATCGGTATCGCAAAATATCGGTTGGATATTATTTACCGATAACGGACGATACTTTTCAGGTATCAACATCCCCGATGGCGTAATGTTAACGTCATCGCCTTGTAATCAAGGTGTCCCGGGTTCGATACCCGGCGGAGGCACGTGGCACAGTGGTTCGAATCCCACTATTAACTGTAGGTCCAGTACCGATTAGGCTTGTGTATAAAGTGGACTTAAACTCGACAACAACCACCTTCGCGGGCTCTCATTATCCTGGAAGTTTCTCAAAATTCGAAGTATGCATTGAATTTGCATGAATATTATGTGTTGTGTGATTCCGTAAAATGTATTTCAATAGTCTGGTGTAATGTTTGCATATTATAAAGCAGTGGTTCTCAAACTGTGGTACGCGTACACTCAGGGGTACATGAACAACTTGAAGGGGGTACGCGATCAGCTCGGAAGAGAAATGTCAAGAATACCCACACGACAAAATTTTTGCCAGGTTCCTTGTTTCAGACTTCATAGCTTTAACACTCAACAGGATCATAAGTCTGATTTTGTCACTGACACTTATTTTTGTTTCACATGTTTTGAAATAGAATACTAGTTGGAAATCTCGTATAATAGACTAAATTCGTAGCCGAATCTCCGCTTGAAAGTTTAAAGTGCACAACCAGACATCAAGAAACTGTGTCAGGCTATGCCGGAACATCCTTCTCACTTGAAACTCTGAGGATTCACAATTAAAACTACAAAATTGTGCCTCACAGTTTGTTTACAAATTTATTTTTTATCTTTCTCTCAACAACACTAGAAAAAAAGAATGGTACTTTAGTATTATACGGACTACCTCCAATTAGTAAGCTATAGGTACCTAACCTAACTCAACCTAACCTAACCTTCATATCTAATTAGTTAGGTTAGGTTCCTATGGTGTACTAATTAGATATGAAGGTTAGGTTTGGTTGAGTTAGGTTAGGTACCTATAGCGTACTAATTAATAATAATAATAATAATAATAATACAGGGTGTCCGAATTGAAACGCCCTAATTTCAAATACTTATATTAAACATAATATACAGGCAAGAACAGTGTGGTAGGTGGTATATGGTAGCTTAGCTGTGGAAATTTTAAATAGGTAATGAATAGTAAGGATTCGTTTATTTTTTATCGTTCCAGGGGGGTGAAAAGTGAAAATGACAACTTATGCTGAAAAGGCGCAAAATGTGTGGTGGTACGCAGAATTGGGATCCATTATTGCAGTTCAACGACGGTTTCGTGCAGAGTATCACAGAGACCCTCCCGATGCCATGAGAACCAAGGCGTGGCAAGGAGCGTTTCTAGAGACAGGATCTGTCGCTAAGAGGCATGGTGGTGGGCGATCACGAACATCAGAGGAAAACGTTCAGCGCATTGCCGATGCATTTGCCCAAAAAAATCCGTTCGTACGGCGTCACGTGAGATTGCTCTCCCAAATTATGTGTACGAACGGATTTCTTACAATAATGGATCCCAATTCTGCGTACCACCACACAGTTTGCCCTTTTTGAACATTGGATGTCATTTTCACTCTTCACCCTTTGGAACGATACAAAATAAACGAATCCTTACTATTCATTACCTATTTAAAATTTCCACAGATAAGCTACCATATACCACCTACCACACTGTTCTTGCCTGTATATTTGGTAAGTATTTGAAATTAGGGCGTTTCAGTTCGGACACCCTGTATAATAATAATATCGTCTTTATTGAGAGGGCGTGTTTCGGCCTCGCCGGCCGTTTTTACAACAAACCCTTAAAAAATATATTATAATTGACACTTTACACTTCTTGAAAATCATTGTTGCAGTAGAGAGAATAATAAAAAAAAAACATTCATACTTATAATGTACTGAAGGTACAGAGTTAAATCTAAAACCACAATTAGAATACAATTATTACAGCTAAAACTACAACCAATACCTCATTCCCATTCATTACAGAAAATACAAATCCAGACACTATTGTTTGGACAGCAGATGCTTCTTTAGGTTTGTTTTGTGTGTTGCAGGGTGGAGCTCCCCTGAGGTCAGTGGTGGGGGGAGGTCATTCCATTCTTTTATTGCGGTGACTATGAAAGAATTCCCATAGAATGTTGTTCTGTGTACAGGAATCGTGAATTGTGTTTTTTGACGAAGGTTAATTTGCTTTCCTTTCTTCCTCTACGGAGCAATTTGATCATATAAATATCTTGGTTCCTTATTGTACAGGATCCTGTACAATAACGACAATGCCAAAAATGTTCTCCTATTCCTAACGTTTAACCAATTAAGTTCCTGTAAGTACGGGGAAATATGTTCTCTTCTTTTGACATTCAGTATAGATCTTATGCAACTGTTTTGAAGTTTTTGTAGCTTGTAATAGTACGTATAGTACTAATTAGATATGAAGGTTAGGTTAGGTTAGGTACCTATAGCGTACTAATTGGAGGTAGTACCAAATTAAAATTAAAGTTTTTTATATACATCTTAGCGTGTATGTGTTCCACATTTTTATTCTTGTAACTAATCATAAAGATTGTAAACATAAGACACCCAAAATAATAAAAACGCAGGATTCTAATGTTTATTGTCTACTATACTTCCACATACAGTCCGAATGCCATCTTGCCCTATTGCAGATACACGCCTCCAACATATGAAAAACTCCGCACCAATCAGGCAGTCAAAAAAAAAATCACTAAAACCCACCATTCACAGAAAACCTATGCTGAGGGTACAATGAGAAAAAGTTTGAGAAGCATTGCCTTAAAGAATAACTGGTAAATTGAAGCTTATCATTGGAGTGGACTACCCACCCATTAATATTAATCAATATTTTGAACAACTTCTAATTACAGTAAAACCGCGTTAATCCGGACTTCGCTTAATCGGGACAGGCAAAAGAAAAAAAAAGGGCAGAATGCAAGGTTTCAAATGTGGCTAGAAGTCAACAACAGAACTTCCCAAAGAAAGGGCAGTCAACCACTGATGACATTCTGTTTCCCGGAGACTTTGTACTGTACTGCATAGTGCATTTAGGCCTATGCCCTTTAAATACACCATAATAAACGTGTTTTGTTGCTATAAACGGAGTTTTAATGCACTTTCCCGGTCAACTTACCCCCCCTCATTAGTCCGTATTAACGTGGTTTTACTGTATTACAATTTTCAAGTATCGGTATCAGTGGGTATCGGTAAACTAGTTGATACAGGATTCAAGGTTATTCCTAAACGTTGGATTGTTGAGAGAACGTTTGCTTGGCTCTCTCCTAGAAAATCCTTGATATTATTTTCATCTTTTGTAACTTGGAAAGCCTTATCGTCAGATGACATAGATTTTGTTACTACTTTTCTGATAACTTTCGCAATTTCTCTGAGTTGGCAACCTGAATTCTTACGAGTTGGCAACCTGAATTCTTACAAGTTGGCAACCTGAATTCTTACAAGTTGGCAACCTGAATTCTTACAAGTTGGCAACCTGAATTCTTACGAGTTGGCAACCTGAATTCTTACGAGTTGGCAACCTGAATTCTTAGGAGTTGGCAACCTGAATTTTTATAATGATATTGCTATTACTTCGCTTCTCTGTCATTTATGGCTAACCAAGAAGATGAAATGGATGAAAGGACAATAAGAAACACACAACACGTAACACAAGCTCCACAGCACAGAGGATTGTACTGGCCGTAGGTCGAGACGCCAGAGTCTCGTTAGTCTGCAAAATCACGACGTCTCGATGAAACTGATGAAGAGACATTTCACAAAGAACACCCTCGACCAGGCCGGGACTCGAACCATTGAATTTCGGTGACAAGTTCGAAAGTCGACAACTTTCTGCAGTGCTTTTCTGTTGCAAAAACATTATGAAAAATTAGTAAGTTTCGCTATATATTTGTAGTATTTCGGAAGTTATATATGATTTCTCACACCTGCACTGTAAAAAATGTCTATACTTCGAAATCGATGCATAAAACGTAGACCGGGGATCATATTCACACCACGAAGGATTCAGAAACAGAGTAAATGGAAGTGAGAGAGAGCCTAGGATGGATGAGTCGCAAAAATTCCCCATTCAACAAAAAATCCCTCAAATTTCCCTCTCTAAACTTCCCTCTTCACGAACAATGACTGCAAGCGGCTGTTTCCCTCAGCAAACTTCTCGTTTGGAACGGAGGGTGTATGAATCGTAAAAATTCCCTCTTCAAAGTAAAAATTTCCCATTCAACGCAAAAAATCCCATAAATTTTCCCCGATCAAAAATTCCCTCTTCACAAACCATGACTGGAAAAGGCTGCTTCCGTCAGCAAACTTCTCACTTGGAGCGGAACAGAAGCGCCCTCGCATGTCCCTTGGCAGGCAGGCGCTGACATGAGACTAAACGAATGATGATAAACGAGAAAAAAAACCACTAGACCAGTCCGGGCAATTTCCATGTTAGGTTTGAAACGTGCCATGAAAAATAAAATCTCAAGAATCTCGCGAACTTACAAAGGAGCCACGTTGAATTTAACGTATACGCTCGCTCTGTCCAGGGAATCTATGAAGCAAAGCGGGCGAAAACAAGTCTCTAGGCAAGTGAGAGCATGGAGGGGAAAACTCGGATGCAGCTACCAGTCGTTTGCAGCAGCGCGCACTGCTTTGCTTCACCCACTCGCTTTAACACCTTCTCTTCCGTTAACCGCGGCCTTGCTCCACAGAGTCCCGAGACAGAGTGTAGTGATTAAAACGGTACCGTGTTCGATTCCCGGCAAAGTCCACACTGAACGCGCTTAATACTTTGGGCCCTGGGCACACTAGGAAGGGGTGTCGAACAGGTCAATCGCTGTTTGATATAATGAAGCTCTATTAATTTATAAATCAAATAAATAAGTAATGCACAAATATCATTTATGTTCCTACAGGTTGACGTTTTACAATTAGGCCATCTCGAAGCCTGAAGCCTAGAAAGTGAACTACTGAAGAAAAATAATTAAAAACTGTGAATAAACCTGATTTCAATACGAAGATAATGGCGGTTCTGAAGTTGGCAACCTGAATTCTTAAGAGTCGGCAACCTGAATTCTTACGAGTTGGCAACCTGAATTCTTACGAGTTGGCAACCTGAATTTGTATAAGTTGGCAACCTGAATCTGTATATGTTGGCAACCTGAATCTTTATAAGTTTGCAACATGACTACCGTTGGGATGGCAACGTGGGTTGCTTGAAGACGTCAAGAATGATCCTAGCCTTGTCCCATCCTCCATAGCCTACAACCAGGCGTCATAGTGAGCTAGGTCGTAGACTTAGTTTCGTGGCTACGTACGTCTATTAAAGAATCGCGATTATCTAGTCCCGAATAGCTTATCTATGCATAAAATGGACTTAAACGCCAAGTTGTTTTCTAAGACACACTCTAAAATACACACATAAATTCTTAAAAACACTCGCACACCATATTACAACACTTAAAATGAACGAATGATTTATTTTACTTCACGCGTCTGCCACTTTTGGCTAATTGCGAAGATAAGGATGAATGTTGATAAGCAGGGAACAGATTTATATGTACGAGTAAATACATATTTATGTATGAAACTGAAATGTTATTTTTTTAATTGTCTTTGCGCATCAAGGCATGTAGACTCGAAAAATTTAGTTTTTATTTTCCATATTTGTACTTATATTAAGTTTTGGCTCATATTTTACATATTTTAGTTATTTTTACACATTATTTCCATATTTCAGGACATTTCTCAACATATTCGCGCAATAAATACATGTCACCTTGTCATCGCAAGAGTTGAGTGAATTTCTTGTGAACAACTGACGAAGTTCGAAGTGACGTTACCCTCCAACTGCGTTAATTACAAGTTTTTTGTCGTCCTAACAATAATGTTTTAATTATTTTTTATTTTTAATATATTTTTATTTACGGGATTCGCTTCTGGTTTCTCTTCAAGGCAGTCACGACAGCAGCGCCAGAAGGAACGATTTTGTGGCAGACGTACGGGATTCGTTTCTGGTTTCTCTTCAAGGCAGTCACGACAGCAGCGCCAGAAGGAACGATTTTGTGGCAGACGTACGGGATTCGCTACTGGTTTCTCTTCAAGGCAGTCACGACAGCAGCGCCAGAAGGAACGATTTTGTGGCAGACGTACGGGATTCGTTTCTGGTTTCTCTTCAAGGCAGTCACGACAGCAGATCCAGAAGCAACAATTTCGTGGCACACGTACGGGATTCGTTTCTGGTTTCTCTTCAAGGCAGTCACGACAGCAGATCCAGAAGCAACGATTTCGTGGCACACGTACGGGATTCTTTTCTGGTTTCTATTCAAGACAGTCACGACAGCAACGCCAGAGGCAACGATTTTGTGGCACACGTACGGGATTCACTTCTGGTTTCTCTTCAAGACAGTCACGGTCATACAGGGTGTCCCAAAATAAATGTTACTACCATTTCAAATGTAAATAACATCTTTCTTAATCAATCTGTTGACAAGAAATTTGAATGACACATAGTATGCAAACAGGAGATTCATTATTCGCCAGACACACACTTTGGATCTTTGGAGAACGGATAATCTCTCGATACTCTGACTTTAACTGGCCTCCCAGATCCCCTGATTTAACAGCACCAGACTTTTTCATATGGGGTTACCTCAAATACCGGGTGTTTAGAAGTAAGCCCAGGACGGTCCGCCATCTCAAAAACAACATCCAGGAGGAGATTCAAGCTATTGGCCCAGACACATTAAGAAAATTCATGGAACAAGCCATGGAAAGGGCACGTGGTCTGGCGCCCACCTACGTGATATCATATTCCACACCTAGATAATGAATATCCTGTTTGTACACTATGTGTCATTCAAATTTCTATGGGTTCGATACCCGGTGGAGGCACAAGTGGTTCGGATCCCACTTTAAACTGTAGGTCCAGTCCCAATTAGCCTTACTGTGCATAAAGTGGACTTAAAACAACAAATCAATCAATCAATCATTCAAATTTCTTGTCAACAGATTGATTAATAAAGATGTTATTTACATTTGAAATGGTAACATTCATTTTGGGACACCCTGTAGTTACAATGCCGCGACTGTATTTTAAGTCCATATTTAACTGCATATTTTGGTGAAAATAACTAAATATGTATTTACATATTTAGCTCATTTTTACTACATATAAACCCGTTCCCAGGTGATAAGATAAGATAGATCAAGGAACAACCACAAAAGCATATGGCTAATATTCAAACAGAGGATTATACTGATTTCAGGGCCATGCACCAGAGCCTCGTTAGTCTGCAACAATACAGTCCAGTGTACTATGTGGAACTGAGGTTGACGCTTGGGTGTCCCTACACCACATCTTGAAAAAGCAATGGGTATCTTCTGTTAACAATACTACTTTCAACAGAGGCAGCAATAGATCAAAAGTGCTTTGATATCACATGAATTAGCAAATGCAAAGATGCGAAAAAAACTTGTTGACCACGGAGATGGGCATCACTAATTTATATGGTGAAGTAAACAGGTCTATATCCATTCCAAGAAACCATTTGCACTAGTGTATTTAAAACAATGCATTGTACACCCGCACCAGCCACCAGGGAAGGTTAGACAAACAAGACGATGATGGATGGAACCGGCAACTGGCAACTTGCCCTCGGAGAGCGTTCGTAGGTATTATGTAAGCCAAGGTATCCAGACCCCAAACAAGGTCAGCCCGCAAGGTTACCAACACTCAATCCTTTCCGCTGGCAGCGACAAATCTGTGTCATCTGCGAACTGCGCAACCTGTTTCTACCAGAGGACAATGTTCTTGTATTATGCAGTCTTGGCAGTCTTGCTTTGGATGTTGTCCACCGTCCATCTGTTTGTTGCTTATTCTGAGTCACTTTTCTGCTACTTTTGTCCAATCTAGACGATGGCAGAGCAGACTAAAGCCCGCTTTAGACGAAAGCATTTTTCCTAACATTTACGCCATGACCAAAAAGGTACCGTGTAAAATGAAAAATCTTATGGGATTTCAGATGCCATGGCATATTTCACGGCATTTCTCAAGGATATCATCGATCCAATTTCCGTAGCACTTTTCGTAGCATAACCAATCAGAAACGACCTCTAGGTCACGAGTGCAGCTGTAATGGCGGACGCGTGATATGTAAACAATGCATCACCTCGCATTTTTAAAAGACGATAACTATTCAACCGAGAGGAATAACCTTTCCTATTGAATGGTTTTAGGTACAAATCAATGGCGCTGCTAAAGTACATACTTTACAACGTTTACTGTACACGTATGGAAGAATATTTTAGTTGTTTCAATTGTAGACATCGTGCATTCATCATAGATGGCGTAACTCGACAAGCCTAATGTGCTCTAATCGCAGAAGCTAACCGAAATGTTCCATGAAATGCTTTCGTGTAAAGTGCTATCTGCTATAAGATTTTTGGAAGCATTTACGTAGGATTTATGCTAGCAAAAATGTTGAAGGAAATGCTTTCATCAAATCACCCAGCAAAATTTCACAATAACACCCACCGATTCGGATTTCAATGAAACTTGGGGCACTTGTTAATAACACCAAGGTATGAACACATGCAAATCTTTTCTTCTATAGACCTCGTAGTTACTGAGAAACAGGAGGCTAAAGTTTCAGAATATTGCACAGATCGGCCATTGCCAAGGCATTGGTGGTAGACCCTGCAGTGCTTAACAGAAAAAGTTATTTCTCAGAGTCAAATCAACATATCACTTTGAATTTTTTTCCAGAAGTTCATAGATATGTATATATTCCATTAAAAAGTTGTCACCAACATTCCCTTGCACTGAGGGTCAGAAAAAAATATTGTGTATAATGTTAATTTTTTTTGTGTCGACGTCTGACGTTACTAAAATTGCATTAGCACTAGACCTCAGATTTTAGGTTCTTAACCTATTTTTTTTCCTTTACAGGTAGGCTATGTAAGAAATAATAAGTTATGTCAAAAAACGCAACTTCTGATGATGTTGTATAGTGCCTAAAAAAACTATTTTGCTTGTTAGAACCTATTTTAGGTTTATGCGCCTAAATGAAGACTTTTTTTTAGGGTTTTATAAATTTTAAAGGTTTTACAGGATTTTTATGTCACACAGAGGCATTTGCTTTGTTCGGTCATGAAAAAATTCAATGACGAATGTGTTTGAAACGTACTGTCTGTCGATTTCCCTTCCTCCAAGTACATGGTGATTTTTCAATGCTCAATTGTCTCATGGCACTGTTACCTGTACAGTCCAAAGTGCAAACTTCTGATCTGCGTGGTCTTGCTCACTTTCGCGTCACTTTGGTGCTTTGTTGCATTCACGCCTTTCAAACTAGAATTTCAGCATTGAAGTTTGCACCACTGACTATGTTTTTGTTGAAAGATTATTTTCAGCATATAAGATGATCCTCACAGATAAAATTGCGGAGTTTGACTGTGGATAACATGAAAAAAGATTGTGGCCTAACTATACGGCGAAGAGTGGATTTTAATAGCAAATTTCCAATGGTAAGTTCTGCCATCGCCGTAGGGTTAGGCAACACACATAACGTTATGCAAGATAGTGCGTATTTCAGGATATAGGTGTCTCATTCTCATTGCCTGTGACTATACCTAATCAGTATTTTTCAGGAATTTTGAACTATTTTAAGTTTTTTTAACCTACTTCAGGATTTTTCGAGCCAAACTTAAGATTTTTAGGACCTATTTTAGGATTTTTCGAACCTATTTTCGGATTTTAGAGCCTATTTTAGGAACCTAAAATCATACTTTTTAGAACTATTAATAAATCTTCATTAAAACAAATTTTATTTACATGCATATGGGTCATTCCATGCCAAATCATCCCAAAAAAAAAAAAACTTTCCAACTCGACTATTTGAACTTTCATGAAATTTCTTAGCATGGTAGAAGACATGAAGTAACTTATACACGAAAATTTTTAGTCCTCAGTGACACACTGTATTCATACAAGGGTTGCCAACCTTATAACAAATGTAAAATGTATGTGCTTGCGAGGCACAGGCTATATGCTTACAGGCCGAAACCAAGTGTTAGGTAATAATCAAAATCTAATTATTGATAACAACTCGTTTAAACCAGTTTCCAAATTCAAGTACTTAGGAGTAATATTAACAAATGAAAATTATATTAAAGAGGAAATAAAAAGTAGGCTTAATTCAGGAAATACATGCTACTTCTCTCTTCATAAACTTTTGTCTTCTCGTTTAATATCTAAGAAACTAAAAGTTAAAATATACAAAACAGTAATTTTGCCTATAGTATTATATGGATGTGAAACTTGGTCCCTTACATTGAAAGAGGAACATAAATTGAGAGTATTTGAAAATAAGATCCTTAGGAAAATCTTTGGACCTAAAAGGGATGAGGAGACAGGTGAGTGGAGAAGGTTACATAATTTAGAACTACATAATTTGTACTCATGTCCAGATATTATTAGAATGATTAAATCAAGAAGACTTAGGTGGGCAGGCCATGTGGCACGAATGGGAGAGGAAAGAGGAGTTTACAGGATTCTTGTTGGGAAACCAGATGGTAAGAGACCTGTAGGAAGGCCAAGACGAAGAGGGAGGGACAATGTTGAGATGGACCTAAAGGAAATTGGTAGGTATGGAAAAGAGTATATAGATCTTGCTCAGGATAGGGACAGATGGAAGGCCTGTGTTGCTGCAGCCATGAACCTTCGGGTTTAAGAAGGCTAGAGAGCTAGTTAGAGTAATGTGCTTGCGAGGTCAAGTAAAACATTTCATAACTTTGCTTCCAATTATGGTATAACTTTCATCTTGGGCTTGTTTTGAAACTAAGGGATCATAGTTTTCATAAAAAAGTATCTTTACATGAAAAAATTGAAATTTTCACTTCAAGGTCACATATCTAAAAGTATGTATGTTCAATTTTGTGGGGAATAAGGTATGTTGTGCAGTCTCTGTTTGGTGTAGGGTAAGTCTCATTTTGGATCTGACAGTAGTAAGTATATGCCACATTCAATGAAACACCTTATATCTCAATCAACGAAGAGGAAAACAAGATCAAATGTCGGGATTAATTCCGTAAAAGCTGGGAGGAAACTGTATTTCTCCTCCCGACAAGTTTCGAAGGGTGTGGTCAGGACTTTGAAATCATCCCGGTCTTCATAACAAGAGCTGTGTTCAAACCAATAGCGTACGCAGGATTTCAAGGGGGTGTTATTTCTAAAACTTTTTTCAAAATTCACATTACCATTGTTTTATTATACTTTAATTAAATAATAATCACAATTAATTAATAATACTTATAATTAATTAATTAGCTGAATTAATACTAATACTACTAATGCCACTACTACTACTATTAAGTAGTAGAGATCTACATAAATATAGTATTTATAGAAACAATAGAACGAAATTACTTTCTAGTTAATCAAATCCTGGAAGCATTTTTTTTTTTCTTTGTTACGAAATAATTGTCTGGTCAACGAGGTGAGACATATCAAGGGTGAAGAAGATCCATAAATACAAGAAAATATATTAAAATAAATTGAAATAATCAAAGTATGGAACTCATCCAAGGAGCTGCGGTGATCTGGTCGGTAGAGCGTCTGACAAGTGACAATCACGCGGGAGATCCGGATTCGATTCCCGAAATTGGTTGGAATTTTTCCTGCTTTTTCCCGCATAAATGTCCCCTATAATTCACATCTGGATTATCTTGCTGTTCTTACCAACAAAACATTTTGTAATAGTTAAGCTTATTGTCGTTTGAAAAATTGTTTAGTCAACAAGGTGAAACATTTTAAAGGGAGAAGACATTCAAACGTGCTGCGGTAAACAATACAATGGGAAGGCGGACTGGTGACTGTATTCTTGTCCGCTTAGCCTTTGTCTATACATTAGCCTCTTACAACGTACCAAGAACTTTCTTTAGTTAATTCTCATTGTTCACACAAAAAAATACATGTTCGTTGAACACTGGCGTACGTAGAGGGATGGCCGATGGTGTTCCAGCCCCTACCGAAATTTTGAGAAAATCAGAATTTTCAAATAAAAATCAGTTAAGAACTTTAAAAAACCCAAATATGTAAATGCGAAACCTCTTTTAAAATGAATCCCAATTACCATTTTTGTCTTTGAATACAATTTTAATAGACTAAAAAGCTCCAAAAATACGAAATATTTTATTATGCATCCTGCCATCCAAAACGAAGCCATGTGCTATCCACATTTACTATTCCAGCCCCTCCCGAAGAAGAAAAAATCCTGCGTACGGCAGTGTGTTGAACATTGTTGCAACTGAGATACAAAACAACTTTTTTCTCTTTTAAATCATAGTTACCCTAACCTAACCTCATAAACTCGTGGTTATTTTCAAGGCTTCACTCTGAAAGACGCGTGTGTTTGGAATGCTGTGCTTTTCTCCATGCTGCATGGAAATAATAATTCAAATTATTATTATTATTATTAGTAGTAGTAGTAGTAGAAGTAGTAATATTATTGTCACAGATCTTTGACTGTGAAAAATTGGCCATTTAATTTTTTTCCAAAGCATTTTCCATAATATTTCACAAGCTCAAGGGAGGGGGTTTAAACCCCGTAACACCCCCACCCCCCCCTTGCGTACGCAACTGGTACAAACTTCACCGTGTTCTGATAATTTTGTGGCTACTGCGTCCGAGTTGCCAACCATGCCTTCATTCAATGGGAAACATGACGTAAGGTTCTCCTACACCATTAAGTCGTGGCCAAAAATAACACAAAGTGCCAAACTGACGAAAACTACACGCCGTTATGCAACACTGCATAAACAAGCGGTAAAAAGGCAGAGAGCAAAGGATAAAAAAAAATCATCGCCAGAGCTTCGGAAGTTTTCGTGAGAGAAAAGCAGAAAGTGTCGTGACGAACCACTGTGCAGTGTGCGGGGATCGAACCTGCGACTTTTTTTTTTATTATTATACAAGGTCAATGAGGCATGGGAGAGGCCCATACAGGCAAGGTAGCCCACAGACGGGAGTCACATGGAAAAATTAGTTACTTATTATTAGAGGCACATATTTTTGGTAAATAAAAAAGCAAAATTTCGGCACAAGAACAAGAGTCAATATCGGGTTCAAAAGCGGTAAATAAAATAAAATTCCGGTGTTATAGAGGTGAATAATCACATCAAAAGTGCTATATAAAATAACATTTTGGTTTTAAAATTGTGAATATAATCCTAAATTTGATTTAAAAACTGCACTTATTACACAAAATAAACTTATCCCTCCTAATAGCATATTTATGTACATGGACGTCCGCAGGATTTTTTCCAGGTAGAGGCAAGGAAGGTTTCTTCTTTCCAGGGGGGCAAACAACGCACATTTTCCCCAAAAATAGTATTGTTCCCTGAAAAACATTGCTTAAATTTGAATTTATGGTGTTCATGCAATAATTAACACATATTATTGTGACTAAAATGAAATTATAGGTGTGAAATACATACTTTTTGGTTGACTATCATTTTCCAGGGGGGCCTGCCCCCCCCCCCTTCCGGACGCCCATGTTTATGTAGTTGCCAGAGTATTACGTTTATTCCTGTGTAAAGCGGTCCATTTTTGATTCTCAAATATTTACAGCAGAATTAATCTATTTTCCGCGAATTGCATAACTCACAGGATTCTTCAGACTTCAGAAAGTGTCGCGTCGGTATATGGACGGTAAATTTCGTGTTTGAGAGTCAATTTCGCATTTTGTAGTTCATTTCGCATTATTTCGTGAGAAAACAGGGTAGAAAAATGCACCTCAGACCTTTCAGAAACATGAAAAATGAACATTACAGCATGTTATTTCATATTTCGTGTTTTCGTCAAAAACGAAATTTGCATTGCCTCTAGTTATTATTAATTTATTTCTTATATTCGTATCTCTTATTCCATTTTGGCTGTTCTTATTACTTCTTGATTACTTCTCTCTCCCTCCCCCTTCTCGTTGATTTTCTATTGCGGGTCTATTTCTTCAGCTTTCATCTTGGTTCTCTCCCTCATTACATTTCCCTCAATCTCGGCATTCTTGTTTCTTCCTTCTTTATTAACTTTTCTGTTTCTTTATCTCTCTTACTGAATATGCTTCTCTTTCGATTATACTTTCTCTCCTAGGGTTACCAGATCGCTACAAGGGACAAGTAGGACATAATGTCCCAAAATGTAGGACACGAAACATTCGCAATAAATAATACACATTTCTATAACACGTTAGAAAGTAATTTAAAATTCACACTTTTCAGTTTTAAAATAATATGATTTCATAATGAATCCTTAAATTGCAAAATTTCTAAACTTGTAATCAATACTAAACAATACACTTCTTGCTACATGTGCTTCTCAGAGGAGCCAAATTTTCTCAAAATTTGAGGTTACTCTTTCAAATTACGCCGAACCAGCACTTAACCTTTTACAGACTTTATGAAAAAAAATATTTCTACTAAATAAGAATGAGAAACACCTTGCGCCATCAGTATAAACCACAAGACAATAAATTTTGATCAGGCACTGAATAGCGACATCATCAGAACGTAGACCCAAAAAATTGTTCATTCCGGTTTTGTTCTAGCAGGACAAACTTTTATTTTCTTTATGGGCAATCTCCAATTCAAAATAATTTCACTATTGAGTTTGGGAGCGCAGTCTATAGACTTGTTTTGTAACATGCATGATTCTCTTTGTTCAACTGAAACACGTATTTTCCTAATTAATATTACCTCACGCTCAAAATGTAGGATATCTATGATATTTTTAAAATTCCTTCCGGACGCCGGACAAAAGGTTAAAATGTAGGACATGTCCGGGAAAACCGGACGTCTGGTAACCCTTTTCTCTCCCCCTCGCTCATCTTTTCTCTTCCTTTTCTCGCTCATCTTTCTCGGGCTTCTTTCATATTCATATCTCTTTCTCGCTCTTCTTTTCTTTCCGCATTCTTTTGTCTCTTCTCTCGCACACTCTATTTCGTTGTTCTATCTCTCTCCCTCTCGCTCGCTCTTCTTTTCTCTCCCCCCTCTCTCTCTTCGTCGTTATTCCTTCTATGGAGTATGGCTATGCAGAGCCACGCATTTCGACTGTTCTGAGCTGTACAGAGCCATGCCTTGCCGACCGTTCCGAGCTATGCAGAGCCACGCGTTCCGACTGTTCTCAGCTGTACAGAGTCATGCCTTGCCGACCGTTCTGAGCTATGCAGAGCCACGCGTTCCGACTGTTCTGAGCTGTACAGAGTCATGCCTTGCCGACCGCTCCGAGCTATGCAGAGCCACGCGTTCCGCTGTTCTGAGCTGTACAGAGCCATGCCTTGCCGACCGTTTCGAGCTATGCAGAGCCACGCCCAGGCAAGGTAGCCCACAGACGGGAGTCACATGGAAAAATTAGTTACTTATTATTAATTTATTTCTTATATTCCTATCTCTTATTCCATTTTGGCTTTTCTTATTACTTCTTGATGTACAAGCGGTCTGCATCCCTTCCCCCTCTCGTTGATTTTCTCTTGCGGGTCTATTTCTTCAGCTTTCTTTATGGTTCTCTCCCTCAGTCTCGGCATTCTTGTTTCTCACTTCTTTATTAACTTTTCTGTCTCTTTATCTCTCTTTCTGGATATGCTTCTCTCTCTTGCTTCCCTCGCTCTTCTTCACTCTTCCTCTCTCTATCCTCTCTCCTTCACGCTCTTCTTTCCTCTCACTTTCTCGCTCCTCTTTTCTCTCTCTTTCTCTTCGTCGTTCTTCTTTCTCTCTCTTCCTCGTTCTTCTTTCTCTCTCTTCTTCGCTCATTATCGCTCATCCCTCCCTCTCTCTTTCTCGTTCATCTCTCTTTCTACTTCCCTCAAAATATATTTTACAATGAAACACAAACATGGCGTCAGACGATTTTCAAAACTTTCCATCTCATTTTCTCAGCCTTTTGAAAAGCTCTGTATGGGCGCTCATGGGCCCTGGAACCATGGTCTGTTCAAAATCGTGAAAGTGAAGAAAATTATCGTCAAAGAGCGATTACAAAGTACCCTATGACATCACAAAAAACCTTTTTGTCGGTTCTGCTTTAGTCTCGTTCTTTGAACAACCATGACATAAGTGGAGTTTCTATTTAAGTCGACTTACTGCTCATATGGGCTAACCGGGACTGGATCTACAGTTTAAAACTACAGAACAACACTTGTTAAATCCCATCGAGTCTCTTGTGTGAATTTGCATTAGTCCTCAGGTGTTGACAAGAATCAAAGTTCGGCCACTGCATCGTTTGAGGTTCATAAGAAACCCTCCACACACTTTCTTGTGTTGTCACTACGGTTACCTGCAGCCTGTTCGACGTCCCCACACCACTTTTTCTCCAGCAAACCATTGTTAAGTTTTCCACTCTCGGAAGGTCTTTTGGATTTTGCATGGTTCTTTTGTGCTCGCCGAGAAACCTTACGGGTATTAATTGCGAGTGTTTTGTTCCTTTCTGCGTCTTTTGCGAACCTTTCTTGCAACTCCGTCGAATGCTGCGACTTTCAAGAATTTAGGTCACCCTTCTGGGGGATTCTTTGATTTGGCTGTCTGAAGCTCTAGAGCGAGTCTCACTCCGGTAGACATACACGGCACAGTGTTAGGAAACTCATTATGAACTGTTGGCAGGGTAATTTTCTGTCATTTCTCTACCTCTTAAGTTAATCGCGATGATGAATTATGAAATTGATGAAAGGACAAACACAATGCTAACCAGGATTCGGACCTGAGACCTCTGGCTTCCTAGCTGGCGACGCTGACCAGTCCCCGCGGCGTGGAAGTGGTTGTGGAGCATTGTCTAGGTGGTACTGGCCGTTGTTGGTACGCCCAGGACCGGTTTTAATTCTCGGGGAAGCATTCCGCCTGATCCACCCATTTGCTGAGCTGAACTAAGTATTCCAAACTGAGCCAGGCGAGTGTACTTCCTATTTGATTTCGTCAGAATTAAAAAATCCGGGACCCCTTGATTACAAGGAAACGATATCACTACGCCACTGGGAGGCGTAAAATCAATTTCACTGATGCAGATCTGCGCTGTGCCGAGCCTTACAGTGTCGTATTGGCGGTTCCAAGTTGTGCAGAGCCACGCGTGCCGACTGTTCTGAGCTGTACAGAGCCATGCCTTGCCGACCGTTCCGAGCTATGCAGAGCCATGCCCTGCCGACTCTTCTGAGCTGTACAGAGCCATGCCTTGCCGACCGTTTCGAGCTATGCAGAGCCACGCGTTCCGACTGTTCTGAGCTGTACAGAGCCATGCCTTGCCGACCGTTTCGAGCAATGCAGAGCCACGCGTTCCGACTGTTCTGAGCTGTACAGAGCCATGCCTTGCCGACCGTTCCGAGCTATGCAGAGCCACGCGTGCCGACTGTTCTGAGCTGTACACAGCGATGACTTGCCGACCGTTCCGAGCTATGCATAGCCATGCGTTCGGCTCTTCCCAGCTGTATAGAGGCATGCCTTGCCGACCGTTCCGAGTGTGCCGACTCTTCAAAACTACTAGTCTCAATTTGACACACCTCTGTCTAATTTTATTTCATGGATTGATGCCTGTTCTTCCTACTCAGATGTTAGGTACAGTAATATCTCTTAATTATAAGACGTACTGCTACTTAAATTCAACTAGCATTCGCAGAAAACTCTTAACACACAAAAGTAAACTTACGTTTCTCGTATATGGAAAGCAACAACAGATGCAAACTTAACTGTGTGGTCCATTTATCCATATATCCTGGCACGAATTGATTTCGATTCGTCTAAGTGCATTAGCATCACACCGTACACTTTAATGAGGCACAGGACTCATAATTAAGCTTATTTTGTGCGTCAGTCACACACGTTGGGTTTCAGCTCGTGGATGATGAAACATTTTCCGGGCGAGAGGCTTTTGTGAATCTACCGTAGTAAATTTTAGGGCTTTGGAGAGACTAAAGAATTAGCTGAACAGTGTAGAAGGCTTACTCGAAATCTAATTATCGCAGATACATGTCATGGCTGTCAATCCAGGCTGTCTTTGTCGCACGGTGCCACTTAAAGCATATCGTCACAAGCTATCCGGAAGGGTGAAACGGGGGGGGGGGGGGGAGGTCTCTGAAAGAAAAGAGAGAATAGGTAATGAGGAGAGTCGCAGGTGATGCATAAAAGAAACCTCTCAGAGCCAAGAATGCGTGATGAAAACAAAATGCGAATGATGTAAAAACGCAAACGGAGCTGGCAAGTATCCAGATGGCTCGGGCCTGTCCTTTTGCAAGCAAATTCTCATCCTGGAGCCGAAGGGTCTTCAGTAGGTTTCTAATGGTAGTCGGAGCGATTATATAGATGCTGAACCCGTGGCGCAGGGTACAATTCAGGTCAATGACCAGGGTAAAAACATTTTCTTTACCTCCCACCCAGCCCCAAATATTTAGGGTGAGTCTGCAACTTTGTAACAAGCCAAGAACGACTGCAGGTTCTGCCGAAGTCAAGTTTTGAAAAAAACATGGGACGAGTCAAGGGTTTGTAGTTTCACCTTATGTCGTGTTCCACTAAGGACGGGTGTGGAGTTGCCGTAAATTTTTGTAGACTGGTTATGCCATTGATGAGCTCATGAAGCAATGGGAGTATATTTAAAATAATGGATCACCGCGAGATATTCAGCTTGTATTTTCTATTGTTGACAAGAAAGTTAGAATAACAGATACATTATCTAGTGTCAGTGGCGGCGATTGGGTTCCGAAACGGGGGGGGGGGAGGCAAGGACAGTTTACTTTCCTTGGTACATAAGGTTTAGCATAATGTCCGGGCAAAAGTGGCAAAAAGTGGGGGGCAACCGCCCCCTCGTCACCCTAATCGCCGCCATTGTCTACTGTCAATTTTAAATAAACAAGAGTGCAAAACGAACAGAATACAGATGAACGAAAAATCTTTGGTTTTAACAAGACGAGAAAATGTAGTAAAAGGCTGAAAATGGAATATGAATGGTGAAGTTCCCCACGCATATAGCACCGTGCCATTAAGGCACATTTAGGTGTTGTGAGGGTAGGGCTTACACATTCTCGGTCGGCCATTTTGAACGTGATGTGATCAGCAAGACACTCCGGTCGCCTTTAAACCCCCCCCCTCCCCAGTTACACTCATCTCAATTAGTACTCCGGCAGTTTGTTTCTTTATACAGCGTATTTGCAGAAGATACAATTCAAACTACAGGTGTATCAATATACGCTGTATAAAACACACCATATTACTAACTTCGTTGACCCTGTATCCATTGATTTGAGGCTGGGTGAGCACCAGAGCCGCTTTATGAAGGGGACAAAGCCTGAAAAATTCATCCCATAGATCACCCACCCCGGTTTCCCGCGTGGAAGTCAGACACAATACCGACTGAACCATCGCGGCTCAAAAGTTGACATAGCTATGTAAAAATATGAAGAACGGAAATAAGAGTTTTGAAGAATACATTCCACTATTCGCAAAGACAATAACCACTGATTGATTTGGATTATTTTACTTCGCTTCTCTGTCACTTTTGGCCAATCGCGAAGATCAGGATGAGTGATGATACGATGAAATTGATGAAAACCTACACCAGTCCGGAATTCGAACCAGGGTCCACTGGCGACGTGGAACTCTGGTGCTAACCACTCCGCCACGGAGATCGACACAAGATAAAATTGATTTCATGATTATATGAAGGTTGGTTGAGTTGGTGTTTTAAGTCCGCTTTATGCACAGTAAGGCTAATCGGGACTGGGCCTACAGTTTAAAGTGGGATCCGAACCACTATGTGCAGTGGCGTATAATGAGTCTAAGATCTGGGCTATCTCACTATGTCACGTGGTCCTAGGCTATGAATGGAAATAAGTTTACCAAATCACAAGAAATCAGGTTGCCCACTCATAGAAAATCAGGTTGCCAACTCACAGAAAATCAGGTTGGCAACTCACAGGAAATCAGGTTGGCAACTCACAGGAAATCAGGTTGGCAACTCACAGGAAATCAGGTTGCCAACTCACAGGAAATCAGGTTGCCAACTCACAGGAAATCAGGTTGCCAACTCACAGGAAATCAGGTTGCCAACTCACAGGAAATCAGGTTGCCAACTCACAAGAAATCAGGTTGCCAACTCACAGGAAATCAGGTTGCCAACTCACAAGAAATCAGGTTGCCAACTCACAAGAAATCAGGCTGCCAACTCACAAGAAATCAGGTTGCCAACTCCAGAATCACCATCATCATGTCACTGATATGAATAATTTTATTTACAATTTATGATCGATTTTCCTCATGCATTTTATTCTCTAGACTTCAGGCTTCGCAGATTGTCTAGCTAGCCTAGAATATAGGCTCCTGACTATAGTATGCCTCCACCGGGTATCGAACCCGGGATCCCTTGATTACAAGGCGAAGATGCTACCACTGCGCCATCGGGGAGTACATGGAGATACGTATTTGCATATAAATCCGTTCCTTGCTTCTTACCATGACGACCGAAGGCCCGCCTAAAAATATTTCTTCACCTTGCGCCCAATTCTCGGGCGAAGGTATCGACTATTACTAGAAGAATGCAGTCGAAGCATGGCGGAAGAATGCTGCCTTTCTGCTTTGCACACATCAGTATTGAAGCTGCATCCGAGCTTTATTGCAAGCGAGCATCAACATGAGTTGAGGTCACCCAAGACGTGACGTAGATGCATCTGAAGCTCCAAGCGTCGCCGAACAATCGGGCCTTTTAAGCCGTCAGAAGAGGCTAAGAACTTCCTTCAAGTTGCAGACCGTAGCAGACTCAACAGCTACTCACAGTCAAGAGCGCGGCCTCCAAAAGATTGAGACCCACGCGGTGTTCTGGCAGCGTTCAAAGAAACAATACCGCGCCATTCAGGAAGAGAAACAGTGATTGTAATTGTCGATACAAAGGGAAATTGTCTCGGCTTTTACGAGGTTGATTTGAAACACACTTGTAAGTCACCCCTTTGTAGCCACGATAAATATTTCTCGCTTCACGGTCTTTCCTGATTTAAACTTCACAATGCTGCACAGAGAGGCAAGTTTACGGAGGAACCAATTGGGCGATGGCGTAGTGGTAACGCCGCTGTAACCAAAGGATCCAGAGATCGATCTTCATGGAGCCGCATTTCACAAGGGTTCGGACCACTGGCGTACGAAGTATCTTTTTTTTCTGGAATGGCTGGAATTGTAAAGGTGCACAGCTTCGTTCTAGGGGAGCAGGACACGCAATTCAGTATATTTGGAGCTTTTCATTCAAACCGTACTCGAAGATAAAAATGGTACTCGGGGGTCACTTTAAGGGGAGTTTGTATTTAGATCTTTCGTTTAATATTCCAGTTCTTAATTGATTTTCATTTTAATTTTTCTGATTTTATAAAAATTTCTGGAAGGGCTGTAGCCCCATAAACTCCGCCTTGCGTACGCCAGAGCTTCGGACTAAACTAAACTCCACAGAACAACATTCCTCTGGCTGACAGGGTCTGCCAAGGAGCTTTTTTATTGGGTGGCGCGTGGTATTTGCATCGAGTACCATCGTCATGTTTTTTTTCTTTTTTTGTTTGTTTTTTCGATATGAATTGATTCTTATTATTTAGCGCCCCATTGCTACTACTTTTGGTCAATCACGAGTGATGATATCATGGAAATATTGAGGGTGACACTCACAAAGATCGCCCGGGATTCGAACCCGAACCATTTCGCGACGTGTGCCCGCGGGGGTTCGGACCCCTCTTCAAACTCTGCGAACAGTCCCGATTAGCCTATCTGGGCATAAAGTGAACTTAGACTCGGACAAACTTGCAGTGCAGTTCTATCCTGTGGCCGCCCCCGTGGCGGAGTGGTTAGCACAGCATGCTTCGACGCCGGGGCTCCAGAGTTCGAATCCCGACATGGGCATGGGTGTTCTTTGTGAGTGTCCTTTCATGAATTTAATCATATTAACACTCATCCTCATCGTCGCGAGTAGCCAAGTTAACAAAACACAAACTCAAGAGGCAAAAAACACACTCTGCTGCCTTAGCTGAGACCATGGACGGAAGTGCGCATGCGCCAAATGGAAGTGTTCATTGGCAAAATAGGGGTGATGGCACTTTGATCAGGAAGCGGGTTCCGTCAAAATCGTTTTCTGTGGAAACAATAATGAAGTTTCAAACGTAGCAACATCGCCGCCAAGATTTGTAAGGGCACAGAATGAAAAAGATAGTCATCCATATTCTATATAAGCAAACAGAACATATCAGGACAGTATTCATCACGTCACATTAACATATAAACATGTTTGTAAACCAGGAACTTTATTTTGGATCATTCAATTAAATTGATCTCCTTAGTAAATATTATAATTAGCATAAATGTACACAGCAGTAGTCAGGATAGTATTCATTAATAGTAAAATTATTATGCATAGTATTTATAAATATAATAAATACAATGTAGTAACTGAATGGTTTGTGGCATTGTGCATTATATCGAGGGCGTTTTGTAGAATGTGCAACAGGGATCAAGACGACACAGTTTTGAAAAACTAAATATGCTGACCAAGGCAGTAATTTATTTTATTAAAAAACATAAACTAACGTAACGTTTCAACCTTCTAGCAAGGTCTTCTTCAGACTCTGTATCAAGTACAAAAGTAACCAGATAGGACAAGAAGGGTAATATATATACACAAACATTACTCCCTCCAGACTATTTAGAAAGTTGTTTAGAACTTTCTAGCAGATGACTTTCACTTTCCAACTATACTTTCACCTAAAAGGCTAAACACAATTACTTCCATATAGAATGTGGTTGGACTTTTTAATCTCACGCTCTTTTCCCTTCATTTTTCTTCCTTCTCCTCTCCTCTTTTTCTCTTGTCCTTTCCACTCTTTCCAACATCTTCTTCCATTCTTTGTTTAACTTCAGTCCCCCATTCCAGTTCATTGTGTCTTCTTCGCCTTTCTTCTCTATTTCCTTGGCTTCCTTCCATTTTCTCACTAGCATTCTCTTCTCCCTTCCTATCTGCTTAGTCTCATCCCACTCTATGTCATGTCCTGTTTCTCTCGCGTGAAAGACGGGCTGAAAGACAGGTTGAAACAACATAGGGATGATGTACGACTTAAGAGAGAGAGAAATGCAATATTTAAACACACGAGAGAAACAGGACATGACATAGAGTGGGATGAGGCTAAGCAGATAGGAAGGGAGAAGAGAATGCTAGTGAGAAAATGGAAGGAAGCCAAGGAAATAGAGAAGAAAGGCGAAGAAGACACAATGAACTGGAATGGGGGACTGAAGTTCAACAAAGAATGGAAGAAGATGTTGGAAAGAGTGGAAAGGACAAGAGAAAAAGAGGAGAGGAGAAGGAAGAAAAATGAAGGGAAAAGAGCGTGAGATTAAAAAGTCCAACCACATTCTATATGGAAGTAATTGTGTTTAGCCTTTTAGGTGAAAGTATAGTTGGAAAGTGAAAGTCATCTGCTAGAAAGTTCCAAACAACTTTCTAAATAGTCTGGAGGGAGTAATGTTTGTGTATATATATTACCCTTCTTGTTGTATCTGGTTACTTTTGTACTTGATACAGAGTCTGAAGAAGACCTTGCTAGAAGGTTGAAACGTTACGTTAGTTTATGTTTTTTAATAAAATAAATTACTGCCTTGGTCAGCATATTTAGTTTTTCATAATCATGGAAACAAGGCTTAATGGAGTTATCACAGTTTTCTTTGTTCCACTTCGAAACTGTTTGTTACAAATTGTAAGAGACATTACAAACACAACACAGCAAGCAGTAATAAACCCATGCAAGCAAAATGCCACAGGGTGGTGTTCTAACTGCTTCCCCTCTCACGTTTGGAATCGTACTTCCCAGATAGTTTCGTTTCCCTTGGCCGGACTGTAGTAATATTTAACAAATTAGGTCATCATATACGGATAGCAATATCATTGTTTCTAAAACTAGGGACAGACAATTTTCCGGGGAGTGGTTCCTTGCATTGCTAAGGGCGCCCACCCAACGTGGTTGCATCCGCGTGAGTATTTACCTGCCGACAGAGGAGAGTCCCCAGCATCCAAGCCTTCTTGGTGGAACGGCCAACCGGTTTGGCGCTCACATCGTTACACAAGAGACGGTCCGTGAAGCTCACGCAACCACGAAAACACTTGGAGCGGCTACGGAGGTGGTGGCTGTTACGCAACGAGGACGAATGGCCCAACGAGCGAACCTAATGACTTCCATTCGGTTAAGGTCGAGCGCCGCGAACACCTGCCCGCCTGCACGGATACCTCGTACGAGTAGCGCCATGACTCAAGTAGTGGATGCGAGCCAACGATGCTGTTGTGATCCTTTGTTCTTTATCTTTCGTTATCTTTGTCTTGCCTCTTTGAATTTCGCGTTCATTCCCCAGATATTCCTTTCTCACTCACTCTACCTAATTCTTAACTTTTCCTCTTTTCCCATACTCTTATTTCTCTCTCATAGATATTCACCCTCTTTTTTACCATTCATACTTTCTCTCTCTTTCCCTTCTTCTCGTAGAATTTTGCCTGTCTCTCTCTCATTCATATTTTCTTAAGTCTTGGATTTTCCTCTGAAACGCAATATTCTTCTTCAGCTATAATTTTCTCTACCTCTGTCTCTATTAATACTATTTTGCCTAATTCTCTGAAAAATAGTCTTATTATTTACCATTCAATTTCTCTGCCTTCCTCCCTGTCTGCATGTCTCTCTGTTTCCTTTTCCTTCATCCTCCCTGTCTGCTGTCTACATTTCCTTTTCTCTATCTTCTTCCCTGTCTGCTTGACTCTATCTCTATCTTCCTCCCTGTCTGCATGTATCTCCATTTTCTTTTCTCTATCTTCTGCCTGTCTCTCCATTTTCTTTTCTCTATCTTCTGCCTGTCTCTCTACTTTCTTCTCTCTGTTTTCTGCTTGTCTCTCTATTTTCTTTTCTCTCTCTTCTGCCTGTCTCTCTATTTCCTTTTCTCTATCTTCTGCCTGTCTCTCTATTTCCTTTTCTCTATCTTCTGCCTGTCTCTCTACTTTCTTTTCTCTATCTTCTGCTTGTCTCTCTATTTCCTTTTCTCTATCTTCTGAATGTCTCTCTATTTCCTTTTCTCTATCTTCTGAATGTCTCTCTATTTCCTTTTCTCTCTCTTTTGCCTGTCTCTCTACTTCCTTTTCTCTCTCTTTTGCCTGTCTCTCTACTTCCTTTTCTCTATCTTCTGCCTGTCTCTCTACTTCCTTTTCTCTTTCTTCTGCTTGTCTCTCTACTTCCTTTTCTCTATCTTCTGCCTGTCTCTCTATTTCCTTTTCTCTATCTTTTGCCTGTCTCTCTACTTCTTTTTCTCTATCTTCTGCCTGTCTCTCTACTTTCTTTTCTCTATCTTCTGCCTGTCTCTCTATTTCCTTTTCTCTATCTTCTGCCTGTCTCTCTACTTCCCTTTTTCTATCTTCTGCCTGTCTCTCTACTTTCTTTTCTCTATCTTCTGCTTGTCTCTCTATTTCCTTTTCTCTATCTTCTGCCTGTCTTTCTATTTCCTTTTCTCTCTCTTTTGCCTGTCTCTCTATTTCCTTTTCTCTCTATTTTGCCTGTCTCTCTACTTCCTTTTCTCTATCTTCTGCCTGTCTCTACTTCCTTTTCTCTTTCTTCTGCTTGTCTCTCTACTTCCTTTTCTCTATCTTCTGCCTGTCTCTCTATTTCCTTTTCTCTATCTTCTGAATGTCTCTCTATTTCCTTTTCTCTCTCTTCTGCCTGTCTCTCTATTTCCTTTTCTCTCTCTTCTGCCTGTCTCTCTATTTCCTTTTCTCTCTCTTCTGCCTATCTCTCTATTTCCTTTCTCCTCTCTTCTGCCTGTCTCTCTATTTCCTTTTCTCTCTCTTCTGCCTGTCTCTCTATTTCCTTTTTCCTCTCTTCTGCCTGCCTCTCTATTTCCTTTTCTCTATCTTCTGCTTGTCTCTCTATTTCCTTTTCTCCATCTTCTGCCTGTCTCTATATATCCTTTTCTCCCTCTTCTGCCTGTCTCTCTATTTCCTTTTCTCTCTCTTCTGCCTGTCTCTCTATTTCCTTATCTATCTCTTCTGCATGTCTCTCTATTTCCTTTTCTCTCTCTTCTGCCTATCTCTCTATTTCCTTTTTCCTCTCTTCTGCCTGTCTCTCTATTTCCTTTTCTCTCTCTTCTGCCTGTCTCACTATTTCCTTTTTCCTCTCTTCTGCCTGTCTCTCTATTTCCTTTTTCCTCTCTTCTGCTTGTCTCTCTATTTCCTTTTCTCCATCTTCTGCCTGTCTCTATATATCCTTTTCTCCCTCTTCTGCCTGTCTCTCTATTTCCTTTTCTCTCTCTTCTGCCTGTCTCTCTATTTCCTTATCTATCTCTTCTGCATGTCTCTCTATTTCCTTTTCTCTCTGTTCTGCCTGTCTCTCTATTTCCTTTTCTCTTTCTTCTGCCTGTCTGTCTACTTCCTTTTCTCTCTCTTCTGCCTGTCTGTCTACTTCCTTTTCTCTATCTTCTGCCTGTCTCTCTATTTCCTTTTCTCTATCTTTTCCCTGTCTCTCTATTTCCACTTCTCTATCTTCTGCCTGTCTCTCTACTTCCTTTTCTGTCTCTTCTGCCTGTCACTATTTCCTTTTCTCTCTCTTTTGCCAGTCACTCTATTTCCTTTTCTCTCTCTTCTGCCCGACTCTCTATTTCCTTTCTCTCTCTTCTGCCTGTCTCTCTACTTCCTTTTCTCTCTCTTCTGCCTGTCTCTATATATCCTTTTCTCCCTCTTCTGCCTGTCTCTCTATTTCCTTATCTATCTCTTCTGCATGTCTCTCTATTTCCTTTTCTCTCTCTTCTGCCTGTCTCTCTATTTCCTTATCTATCTCTTCTGCATGTCTCTCTATTTCCTTTTCTCTCTCTTCTGCCTATCTCTCTATTTCCTTTTTCCTCTCTTCTGCCTGTCTCTATATTTCCTTTTCTCTCTCTTCTGCCTGTCTCACTATTTCCTTTTTCCTCTCTTCTGCCTGTCTCTCTATTTCCTTTTCTCTATCTTCTGCTTGTCTCTCTATTTCCTTTTCTCCATCTTCTGCCTGTCTCTATATATCCTTTTCTCCCTCTTCTGCCTGTCTCTCTATTTCCTTTTCTCTCTCTTCTGCCTGTCTCTCTATTTCCTTATCTATCTCTTCTGCATGTCTCTCTATTTCCTTTTCTCTCTGTTCTGTCTGTCTCTCTATTTCCTTTTCTCTCTCTTCTGCCTGTCTGTCTACTTCCTTTTCTCTCTCTTCTGCCTGTCTGTCTACTTCCTTTTCTCTCTCTTCTGCCTGTCTGTCTACTTCCTTTTCTCCATCTTCTGCCTGTCTCTCTATTTCCTTTTCTCTATCTTTTCCCTGTCTCTCTATTTCCACTTCTCTATCTTCTGCCTGTCTCTCTACTTCCTTTTCTGTATCTTCTGCCTGTCTCTCTATTTCCTTTTCTGTATCTTCTGCCTGTCTGCTGTCTACATTTCCTTTTTTCTATCTTCTTCTCTGTCTGCCTTTTCTCTGTCATCCTCCCTGTCTCCCCTCAGTATCTTTTCATTTCTCATTCTCTGTTTCTCCCTATTTGTCCCTTTCTTTTTTCTATCTCTTCATATTCACGTCTCTACATTTCCTTTTTTGTTGTTCCTGAACACTCCACCCTTACCGGGCCGCTTCTGGCAGGAAAACCCCCCAAATAAACAACTAAATAGGCTCGTTAGTCTTGGGTTCCCATCCCGTTCCTCACCAGAGCGCTCGGAACCAAAGAATCAATCACAAGCAATCACTTACTGAATTAATGCTGCAGGGTGACTGCTGAAAACTCGCAGAAATGGGCTTTATACATTTATTTACAATTCAACAAAACAAGGCTCGGATTCTTCCAATAATTCTCTAATTTACATTATGTACATTCCTCTAACTTGAGCCCCACGGCAGAACTGCCAAGTGGAAGCTAAGCATCGGAAGAACTGCCTCGGGATGCTTTTTCTCAGGGAGGCCACTGGAGCCCGAAGATCGCTCTCCCTTCTGCTATCCAGTTCCTAAACACACACTCCCCCTGTCCTCTGCCAGAGGCCATATTTATATTTCCTCCCTCGTCGCAAGGGGGAGGGCTGAAAGTTCAAATCTTATTGGCTCTTTTAAACTACACAGAACCATGGAAGAAACCCAAACATACAGAGTTACACACAAAAAAGAAACAAAAAACAAATACTGCTTGTGACATTGTGTTATTTTTCATCTTCTTGTCTTCCTCCCTTTACCCTCAGTCCATATTTTCCTCGTTTCTCTCCTACCATTCTGCTCTCTTTCTCTCTGTAATCTGTCTGACTTTCTCACTCCTTTCTGTATGTGATTCTCTTCCTTCTACACCGTGACACACACACGGCGAAACCCAGAAACAAATACTTCCAAGAATCAAGATTCACCACTTCTTAGTTACAGGAACGAAGATATGCTCCCATTATCCTAAGGAAAGCTACAGACGCACCCTAGACACTGTGAATCTTCCCCGCAGTGTTTACAATCACTTTACCCTTCAAACTGTACCCGTTTCCTCCACTAGTACCCGCTGACCGCTTCATTATCACTTCACGTACCTTCAATGTTATCAAAGCCGCTGTGAACAGTAGGAAATGAATGTGAAATTACGCAGAAGCACGTTCTTAGTGCGACGACAACAGTCGTAAATTCAGAGAACCAAACTTCCAAGAAACATACAGCTGGGAGCGAAGAATGGGTACCGTCTTTCTCAGAAATTTGTGGAACAACTGTCGAGAAGGGGAGAAAGCGAGTGGGCGCAAACGGCTGGTAGCTGCAGCCGCGTTGCCCCCTTTATAATCCCGTATTACGCGTTCATTGGTCGAGCCCTCTCGAGTCACTACTTGCGGATAAGACATCTTTTCGTTCACTTGCTCCAGTGACTCCCGGAACGGAGTGTAGTGGTAAGCATCATTACTTCTCTTGAAGGATCTTACTTGCCTCACAATTTTAGCCCCACCCTCTTTACCAGGGTTGTTAAAGGTCTAGGAATTTTAAATAAATTCAATTCCGGTCCAGGAGAGAAAGTCACCAAGCGTAAATGGGTTCTGGACCGTAAATAACCTTTTTATCTGTAAAATATTTCAATTCGGTCCAGGAATCTTTTTCCCAGATCAATTTAAATACGGTCCAGGAACATTTTTTTCAGATGAATTTAAATTCGGTCCAGGAACCTTTTTTTCGGATGAATTTAAATTCGGTCCAGAAACCATTTTTTCGGATGAATTTAAATTCGGTCCAGGAATCATTTTTTCGGATGAATTTAAATTCGATCCAGGAACCATTTTTTCGGATGAATTTAAATTCGGTCCAGGAACTATTTTTTCGGATGAATTTAAATTCGGTCCAGGAACCATTTTTTCGGATGAATTTAAATTCGGTCCAGGAACCATTTTTTCGGATGAATTTAAATTCTATCCAGGAACCTTTTTTCCAGAATGAATTTCAATTCGGTCCTGAACCTTTTTTCCGGAAAAATTTCAATTCGGTCCAGGAACGTTTTTTTCCCGCATCAATTTAAATTCGGTCCCGGAACATTTTTTTCGGATGAATTTAAATTCGGTCCAGGAACCATTTTTTCGGATGAATTTAAATTCGGTCCAGGAACCTTTTTTCCGGATGAATTTAAATTCGGTCCAGGAACCTTTTTTCCAGAATGAATTTCAATTCGGTCCAGGAATCATTTTTTCGGATGAATTTAAATTCGGTCCAGGAACCTTTTTTTCGGATGAATTTAAATTCGGTCCAGGAACCTTTTTTCCAGAATGAATTTCAATTCGGTCCTGAACCTTTTTTCCGGAAAAATTTCAATTCGGTCCAGGAACGTTTTTTTCCCGCATCAATTTAAATTCGGTCCCGGAACATTTTTTTCGGATGAATTTAAATTCGGTCCAGGAACCATTTTTTCGGATGAATTTAAATTCGGTCCAGGAACCTTTTTTCCGGATGAATTTAAATTCGGTCCAGGAACCATTTTTTCGGATGAATTTAAATTCGATCCAGGAACCATTTTTTCGGATGAATTTAAATTCGGTCCAGGAACCTTTTTTCCGGATGAATTTAAATTCGGTCCAGGAACCATTTTTTCGGATGAATTTAAATTCGATCCAGGAACCTTTTTTCCAGAATGAATTTCAATTCGGTCCAGGAACCATTTTTTCGGATGAATTTAAATTCGATCCAGGAACCTTTTTTCCCGGATGAATTTCAATTCGGTCCTGAACCTTTTTTCCGGAAAAATTTCAATTCGGTCCAGGAACGTTTTTTTCCCGCATCAATTTAAATTCGGTCCCGGAACATTTTTTTCGGATGAATTTAAATTCGGTCCAGGAACCATTTTTTTCGGATGAATTTAAATTCGGTCCAGGAACCTTTTTTCCGGATGAATTTAAATTCGGTCCAGGAACCTTTTTTCCAGAATGAATTTCAATTCGGTCCAGGAACCATTTTTTCGGATGAATTTAAATTCGGTCCAGGAACCTTTTTTTCGGATGAATTTAAATTCGATCCAGGAACCTTTTTTCCAGAATGAATTTCAATTCGGTCCTGAACCTTTTTTCCGAAAAAATTTCAATTCGGTCCAGGAACGTTTTTTTCCCGCATCAATTTAAATTCGGTCCCGGAACATTTTTTTCGGATGAATTTAAATTCGGTCCAGGAACCATTTTTTCGGATGAATTTAAATTCGATCCAGGAACCTTTTTTCCAGAATGAATTTCAATTCGGTCCTGAACCTTTTTTCCGGAAAAATTTCAATTCGGTCCAGGAACGTTATTTTCCCGCATCAATTTAAATTCGGTCCCGGAACATTTTTTTCGGATGAATTTAAATTCGGTCCAGGAACCTTTTTTTCCAGAATGATTTTCAATTCGGTCCAGGAACCTTTTTTCCCGATCAATTTCAATTCGGTCCAGGAACCTTTTTTCCCGCATCAATTTAAATACGGTCCAGGAAACTTTTTTCAATGAAACAATACGCAACTTGGACCGAATTTAAATTGTGCGAGAAAAACATTCCGGTCCTGCAACGGAACCCAATAGAACCCATTAGAATTTTTAGGTCCCTGGACCTCTTTACTCTATTCTACTTCCCCACCTTCTCCGTCAACGTAAGATTTCTCCTCAAACAGCACTCGCCGATGTCTGTGGCGAAGTGATTAGCACAACATGCTACGACGTCAAGGATCACGGGTTTGAATCCCGGCATGAATGTTTCTTGTGTGTGTCCCTTTTTAAATTTCATCACATCATCACTCATCCTCATCTTCTGCCAGAAGTGGCAAAAAAGCGAAGTAAATAAACGAAACCCTAAAGAGTGCTTATTATTACGAAAAAGATAACGAAAGAAACCCAAAGTGAAAATGGCTGCAAATTTCTTAGCTATTGTTCCAATGCTCAACGAGGTTATTGAAATTTTGGGGGGGAATTTTTAACTTCCATAGATAAAACGACCCCCGGGACACACCCTCTGAATTCATCACTGTCAGTGGATGAATCTATCTTCTAACTATCTATATAAAAATTGATGTGTGTGTGTGTCGGTGTGTATATTTGTTTGTTACGGCATAACTCTCGAACGCCTGGAGCGAATACAACCAAACTTGGTACACATATCACTTGCAACCTGGAAATAAATACCGTGGGGTAAGACACCCCTAGGGGTGGGGTGAGAATGGGTGACATGTAAAAATAATCGAGAACCACCGATATTAAATTCCGCACAAACAGACATCCGTGATTCTATGCAATCCGCACAACGATAGAGTTTCTCGGGTTGTCTAACATTCAGGCTGTGTTGCGAATGGAATCCATAGTTTTCGCGACACACTCCCAATGCGGTTTAACTCCAAGTTCATCACCTATCGGCATGGGGGGGGGGGTGAGAGAGGGTGGTGAAAAATAAAATGCCACAAATGACCTAGATTAGTGTCGAATCCATAGTTTTCGGAGTCGCTAAGCTAATTGGTGACATTCACGATCACGTTCAAAATTAGTTACATTTTACACTATAGTTAAATTCATTATTTTCCTGTTTAATACAAGATTGGGATAAATGAACAGCCGGGGAACGCCGGGTAATCACCTAGTAAGTAAATAAGTACGTTTGCACACAAGAAAAGAGGAGGGGTATTATGGCGCAGGCTGCGCCATCGAGATTTTTGGGAGGGATTTTCCTCCCTTCAAATAATATAAAATTCAACATTTATATATTTTTTAAAAACATATGTAAACATTTTACACCTTAAATGCTAACTAACTAACTAACTCTCTAGCCTTCTTAAACCCGAAGGTTCATGGCTGCAGCAACACAGGCCTTCCATCTTTCCCTATCTTGAGCAAGTTCTATATACTCTTTTCCATCCCTAACGATTTCCCTTAGGTCCATCTCAACGTTGTCCCTCCATCTTCGTCTTGGTCTCCCTACAGGTCTCTTACCATCAGGTTTCCCAACAAGAATCCTGTAAAATCATTTTTTCCTCTCCCATTCGTGCCACATGGCCTGCCCACCTAAGTCTTCTTGATTTAATTATTCCAATAATATCTGGACATGAATACAAATTATGTAGTTCTAAATTACGTAACCTTCTCCACTCACCTGTCTCATCATCCCTTTTAGGTCCAAAGATTTTCCTAAGGACCATATTTTCAAATACTCTCAATTTATGTTCCTCTTTCAATGTAAGGGACCAAGTTTCACATCCATATAATACTACAGGCAAAATTACTGTTTTGTATATTTCAACTTTTAGTTTCTTAGATATTAAACGAGAAGACAAAAGTTTATGAAGAGAGAAGTAACATGCATTTCCTGAATTAAGCCTACTTTTTATTTCCTCTTTAATATAATTTTCATTTGTTAATATTACTCCTAAGTATTTGAATTTGGAAACTGGTTCAAACGAGTTGTTATCAATAATTAGATTTTGATTATTACCTAACACTTGGTTTCGGCCTGTAAGCATATATATTTAGTTTTCTCTTTGTTAACTTCCAAACCTATCTCTCTAGCAGTTTTGAAAAATATTTTAGCATTATTCTTAATTGTATTCACATCATCCCCCAGTAAGTCTACATCATCTGCATATGCTAACAACTGAGTCACACCATTTAATTTCAGTCCTTCTTTAGTTTCTTTTACCTTCCTAACAGCATATTCTAAGGCAAAATTAAAGAGCAATGGAGATAATGCATCTCCTTGTTTTAACCCATCATACCTTAAATGCACCATATTTAATCCATTAGATGAAGAAAATAAAGTGTTTAAGGGTATTATCGATGGGGGAGGATATCCAACTATTACATATTATGTCTTAATTGACACGTGGGATCTGGGGAGGAAATTCTGAATTAAATGTTGGGGTGGGAGGACAGTATCCAACTCTAGGTTTTAGGTTATGGCGGGTATTTTAGTTACGGGTGAGGGATTGAGCATTAAATTGAGGGGGTAACCAATTCTCGTGTATTACTATTGTAGACTGTTGCAGAAATTCTGGTGTGGAGACTGAGAATTAATGTTTTGGAGAAGGCAATATCCACTCTTCAATATCAACAGTAAATCTAAATCTGGCATGGAAATGTTGGTGGTAGGATTGACTATTAAATTTAAATGGGGTTAAAGGAAGCTCTTGATAAAGTGTTAAATCTTAGATTGTCAGGGATTTCTGTAGTGGAGAGAGAGTTCGAACATTAAATTTTGGAGACTGCATTTAGCGATATGGTATCCACACGGTTTCGACCCAGAACGTGCCAAAAGAGAAGCTGTAAAAAGCTCGTGACCCTAAGAAAGTATTGACACCCCATTAAATTAATATTTGCATCACTTTTTAAATATAATGCTTAGTGTTGGTATACTGCTTAATTGAAAGCAGGTGCATCATTTGGAACAAAAATATATCGAATCCGTATTTCTAACTTCTTGTCACAGGAAACTTTTATTTAACAAGTTAAATTTGCACTGAAGATAAAATCCACGTACTTTTGTTATGGGTTACTAAAATAATTATATTTGCCCTAAGAAAACGGGGTGAGGGTGAGTTATTTGAAAGACGAACCGTGTTATATTATCGCCCTGAGCTTAAGAATTTCTAGCTAGGGTTCTGTAATGTCTCGTGAAACAATAATTGAATCGGTCATACGGCTGGACAATGTTATTTGGTTTGTCGAGGTTGAATTTTCTATCTTTAAGTTGTGTAACAATTTGTGTTAAATACTCAAATTCTGAGTTTTATAAACCCACTCTCAAACACAATTTATATGCATATTTACATAATTTAATTGACTACATTTAACCAATCAATGTGCTAGTTTCAAGTTTTTTCGAAAATCGAACAAATAAAAAAATGGACAGTGTTAACGTGGTATTTCATTCAAATATACATAAATTATTACATATTCATCCAAACTATTTTGGCGGGATTATGATGAACGATTTTAGGGGCGGTCTTGAGTGATGGGCACCCCTGTTTAGGGAGCAGGGGCAGATCAAGTATAGTTTTCAGTAAAGCTAAGAAAACAGTTACTTTCGGTAGACACCCTGTCGTAATTAAATACTTTGTGGGGATTACGATATGGCTCGAGGGCGTGAATGATATGATTTTGTGGGGGGAATGGGCACTCCTGCATGGCAGATATCAAAGCCATAGTCCACTTCTTCTCTCCCAGGACTTTCCCCCTTGGACAGACAACCACTTTCCTCAAATGTCTCTCCAATCGTAGATTGACTGCCTTGTGGGTGGTTGTTTCCCATACCCTGTTCTAAACGACGCTGTACGATAGTAACAGATTTTGTGCTTGCAAATTCAATCACGCAGAAAGCCTTCTCCACCTGGTTGATTGATTGATTTAGTTTATTTTACTTCGCGGTTTGTGCCTCTTGGCTAATTTGCGAAGATGGGGATTTATGATGAAATTGATGAATGGACATTCACAAACAACCAAACCCGAGCGGGATTCGAACCCGGGACCCTTGGCGTCGCAACGCGATGTGCTAACCACTCGGCCACAAGGGTCCGGCCTTCTCCACCAGGCTAGCGGCCATACTGCTTGACTTACGTTAAGGGTGCTCACGTGATGCTGACGTGACGAAGACAAACTAAAAGCGGAGGTCGTAAACTTGAAGACTTTCTCTATTTAACAGTACTAAATGCTTTCTGATGTAACAAACAAATTTCAATTTATAAAGCGTTTAAACTGTCTATTTCTTTTAGGGTAACCCTGTATTTAGATCTTCGGGCAAAGCCACGAATAAGCCAAATGACAGGAGGAGTGGGGTCGGTGAAAAGGGATAGGGGAATAACGGATGTGCAGTAATCTATTATAAAGTCTGTTTCTTTCGCTCTTGTATTCGGGACATTCGAAAAAGATATGTAAGCATCTTGCCCCACACGTCCAGTCTTGTTTCGGTTACCTTCGCCAAAGGTATCTTTTGGCTCAATGAACGCAAAGCCAATCGATTTGCGAAAAAGCTAATACGTCATTCATAGAAGGCCTACGGTGGCCAATTAGAAGGAGGTCACGGAAATCGAAAGGCCACGAAAGAGAAGGGCAGGAAGATGAAAAACTTGCCTTGCCGAGATCCAAGGCCTAATTAAAGACTGCCCCCAGGCCACTTTATGTACCCACAAGCAGTGTTTGCTTCAATCAGGCTCATCGAGTCGCCTGAGCTTTGTCGTAGCGATTGACTCGAAGGGTTTTATGGCCGGGGGCAACACGAAACAATCAGCTCAATAATGGCGCTCCCGCAACAAAGAAGGGGATTGAATTCGAATGGAACACGGAGGAGGTCTGTAAATTGAGTCTCTCCAATTTAATATATCTCACAAAACTTATAAACACCCTTATCTCATTTTGTTTCGTTATTATTACCAGTGGCGCTGCGCCAGTGTTTCCCAACAGCCAAGGCGTTGCCAACTTTGCTATTTTTGAGCCAGATCTGCAGGGAGAAGATGACTCTCTTTTTCTGTCACTCGCTAGGTTCAATGAAAGTTTATCGTTATTGAAGAACCTTCTAAGGGTGAACGCTTCATTTTAGACTCTTACACTAACTGAGAGTTAGTTTTAGAGGCCACGCTGGGAGAGTAGCTGGGTAATTTAGACATTACGCATGCGTGTCTTCAACCATCTGAAGGGCCTCTCCGATGGCATAGTGGTATTCAAAGAGGTCCCAGGGTCGATACCAAGAGGTGGTACATGACAAATAGTTCGGTACCCACTTTAAACTGTAGGCCCAATTCCGATTAGCTTTTCTGTTTCAATCAAGAAGACTTAGGTGGGCAGGTCATGTGGCACGAATGGGAGAGGAAAGAAGAGCTTTCAGGATTCTTCTTGGGAAACCTGATGGTAAGAGACCTGTAGGAAGGTCAAGACGAAGATGGATGGATAACGTTAAGATTAGCAAGCGTTTTGGCAATTTTGATAATTTCTTTATGCCATGCTGAGCTTCACAAAAGCCAAACCAAGATACTTTCCGCAGATTTCTTACGTAATTTGATAAAAGCTTTACCTTATAAAATACTGACTGTGTAATTATTTGCCGAAGCGATATGGATCTGATCTCCATTTATATATAACCTAAAATGTCGATGGACCTAAAGGAAATCGGTAAGGATGTAAAAGATTGGATTGATCTTGCCCAGAATATGAACAGATGGAAGGCGTGTGTTGCTGCAGCCATAAACCTTCGGGTTTAAGAAGGCTAGAGAGTTACTTAGAATCAAAATGCTGGTATAGCGAAATGAAGTCATGGACTTCTGGGCTGTAACAATCCCCATGAATTTCAATCCAAAAGTGTCTGACTGTACATATGAAGGGCACAATGGAAAAAACACGCCAGGAGCAAATTCCTTCAGCAGGTTGAGAGAATTCCTGCTAATACCACGATGACGTTTGCACTGTACGTTAATATAGGCTTTCAATCCTATGGAGAAAACAGGAGCAGATCAGAGCCAATCAAATCGCACCGAACAGAAGCCGAAACAAAATCCCCTCTGTCAGGATGAAACAGGCCCTTCTTGAAGAGAGCATGGCCACCTCGGGAAATCTTTCAAACAAAACGGAAGATAAATGAGCTGCCAGTAGACCCAGGTAGCCGCAAACATCCTCTCACACACACCGAGATAAAAAAAAGCGTAGGAAGTCACAAAAGGGGCTTTTTCAAAGGAAGTGTGTCATCACGGCCTCGTTCGACGATGAAGTCACTAGTATTATAATCATCGCTTATGTCCCTCGTGTCCAGTAACCCTGGCCAGAAGAATCTGCCTCCTTCCAGACATCACAGTACAATCCGCTTCCAACCACCGCCAGGGCTGGCCCTAGGTGGGTGCGAAGGCTGGGGCGTACAATTTTCTACAGACCTGAAAAATTGCTTTTTAGTCTAAAATACACATGTCCTATATAATAGACGACCCCATGGCTTGTTCATTGCAACCAACAGAGTGAAATGGTCAATATTTTGCTCTGTTGGGATTTACAGAGCTGTCTTGTCATGGCTCTACGAGCGTCAAACAATTGGCAGAGGTGGGGTAGGGTTGGTGGACTACTATGTGGTCCTCCCAGCTAGATCCGAGGGATCCGCTGACCAACGACAGGTGCGGTCCTCCAATCCTATTGGGGGTTAAGCATAGAGCTGACAACTCTTCACTGTTAAAATTGCATGTTAAGAATCAGCAATATGTGGCCATGGATGTTTCCAAGGTAAAATATTGCGGGGGTAAAATAGTCCCCCATTCGGATCTTCGGGCCGGGACTTCTTTGGGAGGTTCTGCTCTAAGAATAGGATGTACAGTAGGAAAGAGGATATTAAATTAGGCACCTGGAATGTTCTGAGCCTTTGCCGACCTGGGGCATTTCAGTCCATAGTCGGAAATTTGATACTCCAGTAGGAGAGCCAAGACGAAGATGGGGGGATAACGTTGAGATGGACCTAAAGAAAATCGGCAGTTGATGTTGAGTTTATGCACAGTAAGGCTAATCGGGACTGGACCTACAATATAAAGTGGGATCCGAACCACTATGTGCCTCCACCTGGTATCGAACCCGGGACCCCTTGATTACAAGGCGACGACGCTACCAATGCGCCATCGAGGAGGCCCTGGAAAAGATTGGATAGGGACAGATGGAAGGCTTGTGTTGCTGCAGCCATAAACCTTCGGGTTTAAGAATGTTAGAGAGTTAGTTATATAATCACAATATAAACATTATTCCAAGTAATAAACAATTAATTTGCATACAGTGGACTCTTTTTAATTCGAACTTAGATAACTCGATTTTTTTCAGTAATTCGAATTTTCATAGTTCGTTTTTTTCGTGTTCCCATGAAGTTCGAATTACAGAGAGTCCACTGTATATTGAAGTATTACCTACAAGCAATAAGCAGAACATGTTGAACGTTAAAGCCAAGAATCATGGGATGGTAATAAAAGTTTCTAAAATATTGTTTCATTTCTGATGTGCCATTGGTGTGACCTTCATCATAATTACAAAACTAGATTGTTGAATATCAAACTATTATTTTACCTACCAAAGTGGCAATTTTCAATCATATACAATAGTATTCCCTAACACAATACTCTTTCGTTTACTTTTCATTGTATTTTGACGATGTTCTGAATTTACATTGATTCATATAAAATAAATAATATGTCCATTTCATGATTTTATTCTTTTAATAAATAAATAGTGCACGTGAACTAATTTTGACAAATATTTCAATATAAATACTTTTTTTAAAAATCTAATTTCAGTAACTTGGGATATTTTAAGTATCGAAACAAACCATGAAGTAAGACTAATTGCTTAATTGAAAACCAGCGTCCTCTAAAAAATTATAATAAACAGTACAGAAATATTTTTTCTCCTGGTGGGGAGCCTCGGACGAGTGCCCAAGTTGCAACCCTACCAGAAATGCCACCCAGTGATGTCCCAGCGGGATTTTTCTCAGGTAAGGGAAATTTTGGATCCCAAAATTACAAGAATGGGAGGAAAAGGGGGGAAAAACACACACAAATGTCAAGAAACAGGGAAATTAGACATCATCCTACAAATTGATTATTTCTGACTCACAGTTGCTTCAGTTATTTATCTCCTACTGAAGTATAAGCGCCTGAAATATCGTCAGAATCTGGAACCTATAGTGGTGCCTGCGAAGGTGAAGAGTATTGTATTGCATGTTTTGTTACTTAGCGTCGCTTTTCTGCCATTTTTGGCTAGTCGCGAAGATGACTATAACTGGTGTTATGATAACAGGCCATTCTAAGACTATGATAAACTTCACGTATAATTCAAGATTCTCAAGGCGAACTTTCCAAAAATTCAAGGGTACAGGCTAATGTTTTCTCTACTTCAGCCTTACACATTACCGCTTCAGCCCCCCCCCCCCCACCGCAACAGATATATTAACAATATAAAGGGTATGTGTGATTACAATGTATCCAAAAAAGTTTAATTCAATTAAATGGTTGGTATGTGTGTGTGTGTGTATTTAAGGGGCAGAGTATAAATACATTTGCCATTTCACATAGTCAGACTCGAAATACATACAAAAGTCACAAATGTCAGGAGTTATACTAATCTACGAGAAATAATTAATTGTATAATAATTTCAAATTCAAATTTAACTAGTTAACTTCAAGATATCTTGGAATAATCTTCAGTCTGTCGGATTGTTCTACAAAGTAAACTGATTGAGAGAATTCTGTCTTATTTTCTAAGCAGCTTTCTTTTCCTTCCTCGATAAAAATACAACCTAAGCTGTGAAAAACTTGTTTCGGGGCATTTATAAATATGTTTAAATTCAATGGGATTTGGATTAATAAAAAGTTGCCATTTTTCACGTGGACGGAGAAAAATTCACGCAGAATTCCCGGAGAGAATAATTCAGGCATAATTCCCGGAATTCATGGAATTCAAGGAATTCCCGGTGAGTGGCCACCCTGGATAACCCCATGAACACCCATGTCCAGGCAGGGATTCGAACCCAAAACCCCTGGCGATGTAGAGTTCTGTAATAAATGTTTCCAATACTGAGCCTTTCTTGCCCTAGACGCATTATATTATGTACATAATATGCTATTGCTGTAAATGGCAATAATGAAATCAGAAAAACATATGCAATTTCGTAAATGCATATAAGATAGTAAATGTATATAACGGTATGGAAATTTCCGCGTTACTGATTTCATATCAATCGACCGCATGGAATATATTGATTCACTACAACACATCTCCGTGAACTCAAACTAACAAAACGTCCACAAACAACATTATCGTCATAAATAGGGAGCGGAAGTTGATGACCTAAAAATATATTGATATATGACCTACAGAATGTCCTAAAGAATGGGAAAAAATGACGTAAAGAATGCAAAAAATGACCATTAAATTTGTTAGTTTCAGGTTAAAAATTGAAATGAAAAGGAAAATAAACAAAATTCAACCTTGCTTTAAAAAAAGCACCAAATGATATCACATGCACATTCAATTAAAATATGCAACGAGGATTTCCAATGGAAACAACAGAATAATTTTAAAACAATTTTATGAAAAAGTCATAGGTGAATGAATGAATTGGTGTAAAATGCGTTAATTTCCCAGATCTTTGCCTGGTGATGTAGTGTGGTGTGTTTCTGTGGCACTGTAAAGAAAAATAAATCCTGCGAGATAAATATAGGCCTATGTTCACCTTGGTGAAAAGACTCAAGAATATTACCACAATGAAAGAAGTGACAAAATATGACGAAACAATACACCGAATATTGCGAAAAATGACGGGAAAATGCCGAAAATCGGGGAAAATGATCTAAAACTTGATAATTGGCAAAAGAAAATGCAAAAAAAAAAAAGCACTTTAAAATTACCTTTTTTGGGTTCTAGACGAAGTGTAATATTGTGTATATTTAATGGGCATCGTGTCCGAGATGTCAGAAAAAAGATGACATTTCATCAACTTCCGCTCCCTAGTAATAAACCAGGAAGTTTTCTGCTTGTAGCGGAGGTACAGAGTGAAGGTTACTTCGATTGACTTTTAACAGTAAATAAAATATTAGTTGTATTACACAGGGGCTAACACAGACTGGATTTTACTTTGGCAATAATCACTAGCGAGGTGTAAGGGGTGACTTTCCACGTATAGTGGAACCACGAGCAAAACAACCTGCGCAGACCCGCAACTCCTGTGCACCGTACCCCCGCGAGTAGGGGAGGGGGGAGAGTGGACCATGCTTCCTTATGGCCCGAGATGGAGGGAATAAGAGAAAGCTGCGCGGGGACTTTTCGTCCCAAGGTTTTTTCCCTTGTGGTCGATCTATAGTACACCCAATTGTCAATCTCACTTCCACGTAGTACACCCTCGACTGCACTTTGCAGACGAACGAGGCTCTGGCGACTGGCCCTATTGTGTGTTGTCCTGTTTTTGTCCTTATGTGTGCTGAGTGCCTATCTACAGCCTCAGCTTTTAACGGAAGTCAGAAAATTTTAAGATTTTACTTATGCAACGTTAGAGTTGCTCTTTGTAAAGATAAGGGGCTGGACCCTGTATAATGTGACGGGTGCGAAATAGCCTAAGTGCTGACGCACCCAATATTTTAAATTCAAATTTAAATTCAATAATCACTAGCGAAAATTAAAGAAGAGATTGCTATTATCATTGGCACATATGGCCGCTTTTACTTTTACACCCTTGAAAGTATATGAGGAAAAACTCTCTTATGACACCTCTCTTACTTTGAAGTTTGAAAAGGGATGTAAAGAGCCCTTTGGGAAAGGTTAAAAGAGGAACGTTTTAAAGAGACCTGCACAGGACATAAACAATACATTAGGGGTCTCCCCGATGGCACAGTGGTAGTGTCGTCGCCTTGTAATGGGGCCGTTTACCCACTGTAACCCCTCGAAAATTACGCAGATTTTTTTTAATCGACAGATTTCAATGTTTTACGTAATGTAAAAGTGGTTCCAGCTTTAGGACAGAGCAAATAACGGAGACATTTGATCCCAAAGAATGGCTCACGTAAGTTCACTTTCTCCAGGGGGTACAGTGTGTCCAAGGAGGAAACGACAGAAAAATGAGATGCGGAAGGTGTAGTTGACTAGGGATGGACGATATCAACAATTTGATATCGCGACATATCGTCACAAACTATATATTTTTTCCTATCGTGATATCGGCGATATATCGTTTCCACGATATATATCGCCAAATATCGTGACCATATATCGCTGACACGATACATATCGCTAAAATATCGTGACGATATATAGCAAACACGATATATCGCCAAAATATCGTCTAGTTGATATCGCCTGGACGATATATCGCCCAACACTACTGTTGACCTAAATACGAGGGGTGCCTCCCCCTTCCACCACCGAAAAACCATGTGGAAACAACAAAATCCGATTGGCTTTCAATGAAGCATGCTGGTAGCGAAAAAATTACGTCACAAGTTGAGAGGGGTTTAAAAAAAGCTATAAAAACATACCTGACCGTTGGTCGGCTGCTCTCCGGAATTCGAGGTGTGAAACCAAAACCACGTCTTCATGCTAACGGTGCCTCGGCGTCTGATCACGTATCACTCACACGTTCCTAGCAGAACGCACAACACAAGTAACGAACCGGCCTCCATACGAGCACGTACGGCTACTGAATGCAGCCAACTAGTTTCAGCAGAAAAAGGCTATGGAGGACGGCTACCTTCTGCTGGAAGCAACCGGTCCACTCCCCACCCCATAAACTCTTTCGCCTTCGTGTTTCATCATACAAGGCGTACTCCACCAAGGTCGTTTGGCCGTAACGTACACAAAACACGGTCGCGCTAAACCGAAAGGCAACATTTTTTGGCAAGGGTGATTTTACGCGTGCTAAGGAAATGGGGCGATATCGGACCTGCGTTTAATAAGGCCGTTAAAAATGGTGGAATTGATTGAATTTGTTTATTTTACTTCGTTTGAATGCATGAATGGATTTATTTTACTTCGCGTTTCTGCCACTTCTGGCTAATTGCGAATATGAATGGTGATAATCACATTCACAAACACACATGGACTACACATAACAAAAGTACCACACAGGATTATACTGCCCTAGAGTCCACACGCCAGAGCCCCGTTGGCCTGCAAAATGCAGTCCGGTGTGTAGTAGGTGAAAGTGAGGTTGACATTTGGGTGTTTTAAGAAAGGGTTTTTGGTTCGATACCCGGTGAAAGCACATTGCACCACTGGCGTATACTGAGTCCAAGATATGGGCTATGTCACTATGTCACGTGGTCCTAGGCTATCAATAGAAATAAGTTTACCAACTCCTATAAGAAATCAGGTTGCCAACTCATAAGAAATCAGGTTGCCAACTCATAAGAAATCAGATTGCCAACTCATAAGAAATCAGGTTGCCAACTCATAGGAATCAGGTTGCCAACTCATAGGAAATCAGGTTGCCAACTCATAAGAAATCAGGTTGCCAACTCATAAGAAATCAGGTTGCCAACTCATACGAAATCAGGTTGCTAACTCATAAGAAATCAGATTGCCAACTCATAGGAAATCAGGTTACCAACTCATAGGAAATCAGGTTGCCAACTCATAAGAAATCAGGTTGCCAACTCATAGGAAATCAGGTTGCCAACACATAAGAAATCAGGTTGCCAACTCATAGGAAATCAGGTTGCCAACTAATAAGAAATCAGGTTGCCAACTCATAAGAAATCAGGTTGCAAACTCCAGAATCAGCATCTCACTGATATGACTAATATTATTCACAATTTCTGATCCATTTTTCTCCTGTATTTTATTCTCTACACTTCAGGCTTCGCAGATAGCCTAGAATATACGCTCCTGGAGCCGACCTCCGTGACGGAATGGTTAGCACAGCGCGCAACTAGGGTTCGAATCCCGAATCTAGGACAATTTCGATGGCGGACATTTGCAATGACGCCAAAATCATGGACAATCGCGACGATCAGACCTAACCTAACCAAAGGCTCCACAGAACTAATATTGCTGTAGAAGGTTGGAACAACGAAACAAATAGATGGCTTGGAAGACCGCATCCAAAAATTCATGTTCTGGCCTGCCTGAAAAGCCAAGCAGATGACACATACATCAAGTACATGCGGATGGAACTTAATCTAGAAGGTCAGAAAGGAAGAAGCGTGACATTAAAACCGACGAGAGATTTGGAAAGTGTATTCGCACATATAAGCAAACTGACGAGTGACATCCAAAAGTTTCTGTTGGTTCTAGCCCATGTTCAAAAACTTGATTGAACCAATTGCCAGCCAAGTTCGACGAAGAACTTCCGTGCTGACAAGAAATAAGAGAAGAGAGAAAAGTAATAACAAAAATACGAAAATGAGGAAATAGTTATGAATGACGATGTGTGGAGTAACACTGACTTTAATTCGAAATTATTAATATTTCACATAATTCTCTTGTAAGAGGTATTATACGGGGTGTTAAGTCAACTTTCAATTTGATAAAAGAATTTGATACCTCGAATCCCGTCCTGGGCATGGATAATTTTTGTGAGTGTTCTTTCATCATATCATTACTCATCCTCATCTTCACGATTAGCAAAAATTGGCACATCCATGCCTTAACCAGGGTCCGAACATGGGTTCTCTGGCTTCGTAGCCCCACACTAATGATCATTTTTCCAAAGCCAAAAAGTCCAATTTTAGCCAGATAGGCTAAGCGAGACTAAACTGGAATGAAAAGCACTTGAAACGAAACTTTTTTTCCTCCTCCACCCACTGCACAATATTTGATTCATTCGCCGCAACCGAATTGCGCACACTTTAGATCCAGGATTGCGCACAAATCTGACTGACCTGTTTTGCGCACAGATTTTGATCGAACGTTGCCACTTTGATAGCTTTAAAGTCTGTGCGCAAAACTGTTTTTTTCTTTAGACAAGAAGAGAGAGAGAGAGAGAGAGAGAGAAATTAGAAATAAAATAGTAAATCATACCAATTTACTCAAACTCAAAACTTAGGTTAGGTTAATGACTGCAAAAACACGTGTAAGTCCACACACACACACAATAGCTTGAGAACATTTTACATCTGACAACATCGCCTCATTCTTTTGTGCGCAATCCTGTACATTGTGACAGCTTATCAGATACCACTGGTAAAACCGGAAAAGTGTGCGCAATCCGGCTGTAGCCGATTCATTGCTGTCTTGATGCAAACATTCAAATTAGCAGGAAAAAAACAATTTATATTTTTTCGTGGTTTACTGTCATGTTTGCTTGTCCGAACATTCTCAACAACTTCACCAGAAACAAATGTACTATATTCAGTCAAGGAAAAGAAGTCAGCATTTTGAGAAGTCAAAGCAACATTACAACATTAGAAACCAGTTGTTACATAACTCTTGGTGATAAAACAAAGGGACGAGGGTACACAACCACTGCCCCCTCCCACTTCATATCTAGTGCAGTAAAAATCGGACAAGTTTTCCGCCTATGCAGACATAATGTCAGTCGAGACATCGTGGAAGCAAGCCGGTGAACGTGAAAAGTAGACCCAATTTATTCTTGTTTCACGCCACACTTGAACCTCTGTAGATTAGTCGCGGCGATGATGGAGTAAAAAAGAAAGAATAAACACGATAAAGTGGCCACGACTAACCGAGGATTCGAACCTTGGAACCTCTGAGTAGCGCGTCTCATTACGAATTCCTCTACGTAGGTCTGTGCAAATTGCATGGACAATGCACTTGATTGTATCGTGGTACGATTTGTGATTGCATTACGCTCATTGAACCACGTTTGATCCGAGCTGTTGTTGTCTCAGCGTTTGTTCCGGCTTCCCCGATGGCGTACAGTACCGCCTTGTCAGGAACCGGCCTGGAGACCGCCATCATGACCCTCTGTTGCAGCGTTTAGCTGCGAAGGAACTCGCGGTCAAGCAGCCAATTACGGCGCCCACTGCTTGGGCAATAGCCCACAACGTTAAAAATCCGCCTCCCCAAAGCAGCCGTTAGGGAAACAAGGATTTTGTCAAAATAACCATTCTGCGCTGTGATCGCACACCGGTTGCTACGGCGACTCCACTGTAGTGGTAACATCATCGCCTTGTAATCGAGGATTCCCGGGTTCGATACCCAGTGGATGCACATGGCACAGTCGTTAGAATCCTACTTTAAACTGTAGGTCCAGTTCTGATGAGCCTTTCTGTGCATAAAGTGGACTTAAAACAACAAATCAAGCATAGCCTACAAGCTTTTGTTCTCTCCGCGTTTGGTCTAAATTGTTGCTCTCAGTGTTTGGCTCAAGCTGTTGTTCTTCCCTTCTTGGCCTAAGCTGCTGTTCTTCCCTTCATTGGCCTATGCTGTTGCTCTTCTTGCGTTTCGTCTAAGCTGTCGGCCTTCCCGCGTTTGGCATAAGCTGTTGATTTCGCAGTGTTTGGCCCAAGCTGTTGTTCTTCCCTTCTTTGGCCTAAGCTGCTGTTCTTCCCTTCTTTGGCCTAAGCTGCTGTTCTTCCGTTTTTCGCCTAAGCTGCTGTTCTTTCCTTCTTTGGCCTAGGCTGTTGCTCTCCTTGCGTTTCGTCTAAGCTGTTGGCCTTCCCGCGTTGGGCCTAAGCTGTTGCTTTTCCGATGTTTGGTCTAATCTGTTGATCTTCCCGGGATTGCCAAACGTTGCCCTTCCAGCAGAAATCAAATGGACGGGGGGGGGGGGGTTGTCATCATTTACTGGCAATTCCGGGGTGGTGGAGAGAGAGAGAGCAATGTATCAGCCACACAAGAATTCACGAATTTACATAGAGCATAGCAACAGCTACCACGAACACCAAAAATAGCTTCTTTAACAAGACATACAAATTGAGAGACAGCATGAGAGTGAGTAATATGATGAAGGGGCACTCACAAACAACATCCATGCCCAGGTCAGGATTCGAACCCGAGGCTCCTGGCATCGTAGCGCGCTGTGTTAACCACTGCGCCACGAAGATCGGCAACTTGAGGAATGTGGTTGGATAGGGTGGAGGAGGAGGTAGATAGGAGTGACCAAAAAATTCGGATCCGGGTTACCCGGTTCCGGAAATATCCGGATCTAGTGGGTAGCCGGGTCAACTATTACCCGGGGATTTCAAAACCCAGACTTAACCATCCCTAGCACCTACCGGATGCAATCCTACATGAAAATCGCAAAATAAGTGGGAGGCATCACTAAATGGGTTTACAAATGGGTCCACCCTCGTACAAAAAAAAAACAAAAAAACAAGCAAAGCTAAAAAACACGAAAGGCAATAGTGGAAAAAACATGTAAAGAGAACGAATGGATTACTAGTGTGCGAAAGAGAGAGAGAAAAAGGCATTTCAAAAACATTTAGTCGAGTCACTGGCTAATCCACCCATATGCGCATCGGCTCCGCTACCGTTTTCAATAACATGAAGGGAACCGGGTGGATATTGCGAAAAAAAAGAGGATAATCGTTTCGAAACCAAGGGGATTGCACCTAAAAAAATACATTAAAAAAATTGCAGTGGTAACATTTGTATAGACCCACTGGAGACTGGAGAGAATTCCATTTGAAAAATAGAAATGAAGATTAAATATCAAAAACGGAAGGATAGATACCGTGTTAAGTGTTGTAGAGCGGGATGCCTAAGTATTACCAAACAAAATTATCCATCAACTTGGAGTTGCTAAGAGCACCAAACCAGACCTGCCTAACCTACTCGCGTATCTAAAAGCAGAAATAAACATGTGAATAGGTCAGGAAGCTTAAGTTATGTTTATTTATGCTATTATAGGGTGTGTACCAGGGTGCGACATCATTTTACACTGGTGGGGGGGAGAAATATATTAATGTACAAACCCCCTCCCCTTCCCCCATATACACAATATACATATTTATAATATTATTAAAACTACAAATACATTATTAAATTAAAATATATTACTATTATTATTATTAATTACACAAAAAAGTAGCAAACTACTTTCTTTACTAACTGGTTAAAGATGTTAATAAATGATGAAATAGTTGAATGTTTTATTATGTGTAAGTTTTTATTTAGTTTTTGCTTTATGTTAATATAAATCAATCAGATTTCATAGTTATTATTATTTTGCATTCTTGTTATATTGTGCGTATTGATGTAGATCTGTTAATGATCTCTTGAGAGAGAAAAAGCATTGAACACTCACAACCACACTAATTTGTGTATGTTTTCGATATTATTCTTAGTACAGTATATTTGAAATTAAAAGTAATTGCTTATCTTTTGTTTGTTGTAATAAAATCTCTCCCACCGGAAATATTTGGTGGGGGAATTTTTGAGACAAAGATTGTTGGGGGGGGAGGAATTCCCCCCCAGGATTTCGCACCCTGGTGTCTACCAAAATAAAAAAATCCAAATTCTTGACTCTTCCATGGCCTTTTCTTAACCTTTATTTACTCCACCCCTACTTAGCTTAAGTTGGAAATTATCAATTAAGAAAATAAATATTAATTTCATGAAAACCCCTACCAAAAGGCCAGTTAGGATGAAAACTGAAGCTGTATTTTACAAGAGAATGACAATTGCTTTATCTAATAGGTCATCCTGGACTGCATTTGGCAGGTTATCGAGGCTCTGGCGTCTCGACTTACAGGCAGTATGATCTCATGTGGTGCTCGTGTTGTACACCCATATATTTTCGATTGCCCCTTCATCCATCTTATGTTATCACCATTCATCTTCATCTTCGCGATTATCCAAAGAGGAAGAAAAGTGAAGTAAAATAAACTCAATCAATCAATCAGTCATTGTGACATAACAAAAAATCTTGACCACAAGTATAATTTCTTGATTTTTTACTGACATCTTGAGCTACTATAGTTGATACTTTTCCTTGACTGGAAGACAGGGCCTCCCCGATGGCGCAGTGGTAGCGTCGTCGCCTTGTAATCAAGGGGTCCCGGCTTCGATACCCGATGGAGGCTCATAGTGGTTCGGATCCCACTTTAAACTGTAGGTCCAGTCCCGATTAGCCTTCCTGTGCATAAAGTGTACTTTAAAACATCAAATCAATCAAAAATTGACTGGAAGACACTCAGCATTAGTTGAATACGTGAGTAGGTTAGGTTTGGTGCCGTATGTACAGGGTGCGCCGGAAATATTGAGACGATTTAAATTTGCCAAATCTATATTAAACTTCAGAATAACAATGAAATCACTTACATGACTGGAAGGTAGATGCAAAAGCATTTCATGTGATGCCTATCTCTTGAAAATAATGTTACCCAGGTGGGCCCCATTCTCCCTCAAACAAACCTTTGCACCTTGACGTACAGCAGTCGCAGCCTTGTTGCAGGCAACTGTTACGTCTCACCAGCGGCGATTAAGGGTGGCAGGGGGGGCAGTTGCCCCCAGTTTTCGCCACTTTTGCCCCCGCATTATGCTAAATCTTATCTACAAAGGAAAATATATTGTCTTTGCCCCCTAGTTTTGGCACCTTGCACCCCTCTCCCAGTTTTGGGTCCCAATCGCCGCCACTGCGTCTCGCCGATATGTGACCATGCTGACAGACTATCTACAGCCAGAAGTGCGCAGGTTCGGTCTTCACAGGCCGTGTATGATTTCAGCAAGATGGTGCCACAGTGCACACAGCGGGGACATCCATGACGCTTCTCGTGGGATGTTTCCAGGAAGGATCATGTCCAATCAGGGAAATGTCACATGGCCTTCACGTTCGCCGGACTTAACTCTCTGTGATTGGGGGGGGGGTGTTGAAGCAAAATGCCTACATGACCCCAACTGACACGTTGGATAGCTTAAAGGAGTCTATTCGTGCTGCAATACAGCAAATTCCACTGGAGATGCTGCACAAGGCTATGGCTGCTGTGCGTCGACGTGCAGAGGTTTGTTGGAGGGAGAATGGTGCCCGCCTGGGTGACATAATTTTCAAGACATAGGCATGACATGAAATGTTTTTGTATATACTTTCCAGTCATGTAAGTGTTTTCATTGTTATTCTGAAGTTTAATATAGATTTGGCAAAGTTGATCTTCAAGTTGCTGTAGCTGTCGTTAGGCGCTCGTCAAAATATCTACCCAAGAGTGACAAGAGAATTCGACCTTGCAAAGAGGTAAAAATAAAAAGAAGTCCACCACGTCACATTGTAAAACACATGCTCTTGACACTGAAAAGAGAAAGTAAAATGCCAGCTCTGAGACTGAAACGAGGGGAAAGGGAGGGAGGGGTGACAACGACGTTAGATATGGAGTGGCAGCCTTCGAAATTGCAGCAGGGCGTTGCTGACGGGCAAATGTTTGTTCACTTTATGCTCAGATGGGCTCATCAGAACTGGACCTACAGTTTAAAGTCGGATCCGAAGTCCCGTACCGAGTGACTAGAATTAAAGTTACCCAACTCAGAGCCCTCTGTAGCCTGTTTGAGGCAAGAACTCTAAAATTTGGTGAATCCCACTATGCAGACCATGGGGAAGAGGATGGCGATAAAAAAAGTTCAATTTTCCGCCACCAGGTTGAAATGTGGCGCCGTACTTCCATGATGGGTTGTAATAATGACGTAAACTGCTCCAATTGGTTATGGATTTGCCTTTACCTTCCAATCTTGCAATAAACGAGAGATTATCTTCTCGCAACTTCCAGCCACTAACAAATGTCTTTCTAATTAATAACTCAGCTAAATCACTTAACGTGATTATTTGTACAACCCATCATGGAAGTACAGCGCCACACGTCAACCTGGTGGCGGAAAATTGAACTCTTTTTTTTATCGCCATCCTCTTCCCCATGGTCTGCATAGTGGATTCACCAAATTTCAGAGTTCTACGATGCCTCAAACAGGCTACAGAGGGCTCTGAGTTGGGTAACTTTAATTCTGGCCACCCGGTAGAATGTGCCTCGAACGGGTATCGCTCTTTAATTACAAGCTAAAAAAAGGGGAAATCTGTCGTAATCAGCAACACACTCCGGCCGTCCCTAAGCTCGGCTGGACCTATGAAGTCTCCTTTATCGCACAACACTTCTGCAACCTTGACGTACGTAGACTGACTTTATTTTTAGGCTAAATGCCCAAGTTGTTAGGTTAAGCTAGCTAGGTTTAGTTCTCTTAGCATAAATAAGTATTTATGCTAACAGAACCAGTATTTATGCTAAGAGAACCAAACCTAACAACATAGACATTCCTCGTATGAGGTCAAATGCAAGGCTGCAGAAGTGTTGTGCGAAAAGGGAGACCTCACTCATCGCACACTTCTCAAACAACATTTTGTTCAAACCCTTCCCTTCGCCTTCTGACTTCAGGCAAAATGCTGTCGTTGATAGGTTAAGCCTCTTAGCACAAATAATACATTTTTGGTCAAGCCCCCGCAAAATTGCTAACAGTGTATTTATGCTAAGGATCCTAAACCTAACAACGAAGTCATTCTGCACTTACGTCAGACGTCGAAGGGCGGGGCTTGGCCAAAATGTTGTTCGAGAGTGGTGCGATCACCTTTGGCCTACACCAGGACAGGTGTGTTCGAACTTTCGTCTCTTCTCGAAAAACTATGATATTCCAAAATCTGAAACATTACACATGCTTAGAATTTCTTCTATAGCATTCGCCTCACCAGTGGCGCAATCTTAGGGGGGGCAGGGGCATAGCCCTCTCCCAACCTTGGACTGAAATGAGTTCTGGGGGAAGGCAAACATTGACGGCCAAGTGTACCTGCAGGGGGCAATTACCGCCCACAACTTGAAATTTTATGCAAATAAAAATACTTTTCGTAAAATTTTCTTAGTCTTATCAAGTTCAGAACCGTAGCTAGGGGGCGGGGGGAGTCGGCCCTGGGCGCCGAACGATTTAAATGAAAATAAGTTGTAAGATTGATTGATTATTTTTGATCCACCTTCCTGCACCATCAAAAGAGATGCATGCTGGTGCATCAAAACGCATCAGCTGATGCATTAAAGTGCATCTCGACTGAAAGAAATCCTCACTTGAATCAAATGATGCACTTTGGTGTTTCTTTCACGACATACAAAAATTCACCAAACTGCATCAAATGTGAATCTGATTCTTCAAAGAAGCTACAAAACACACTTTAGTGCGTCAATCGATGCATTATGGTGCATCAATCGATATGATGCATTTAGTTCTCTGTGTGCAGAGTCGCTCTATACAGGTACGTACTGAAATTATCCATGTCGTAAATCGAACGCTCTGCCGATTGGATGTCCACAAAATCCGTATTTTAAATTATCCGATATTCCTTTTGGGTGCAACGGATAATCCGTATAGTACAGACTTGATGAAGGATTTGTAGAAATATGACCATGACGAAGAAAAGAATATGTGGATAGCTCGTTACAACAAATAAACGATAAAACTGTCCCAATAATGCACACATTCGGATAATCCAAATATCCGGGTATCGGATAATACAGATTTAGGATATTCGGATATTTGAAATCAGGATAAAAAAATGTATCCGTATTTTGACATCCCTGCACACGGATTGCACGGATAACAAATGGCTGATGAATTCCAGAAAAATCCAAATTCATTTCAAAACGTGTACAATGTCCTCTGCATCATACTGCGTAACCAATTCATCCTTAAAACCTGACATTATTAGCAGACTCAATGACATTAAACCCTTGTGGAATTAAGGCATATAAAATAGCAGAGTCAACAATCAAATCGCTTCCACAAAAACATTCATCATCATAACGTAATAGGTATGGCTCATAGAGGATTTTTTTTTTTAAAAAATGTTATTCTCCATTGTCATATTTTCCGTTTCATTTCCCTTCCTCTTTTGTTTATTGTCCGGTAGTTCACGATTTCCACTAGCTTGGACAATGGAGCGCCCCACTACAATCCACGAACTCTGGTTCGTTATGTTTGAAGCTACAAGTCACCAAGTGGATCGTTTGGAATCAGAACAAAAGAGAGAAAATTACGATAAAATTATGAACTAAAGAATGGAATATGAAACGCACAAGCCGAATAGACGACCTCGAAATTTCGCGTCGACTAACAGTATCCTCACCGAAATTTCCTGGTTTTCGAGTCGTGGCCTGAGCATAGTATGAGTGTCTGTCTCTCCATCCATTTCATCTTGATCGTCGCGATTAGCCCTAAAGAGGAATAAAAATGACGTAAAATAAGTCGATTTCGGAATTACAGTCTCCCAATTACACCTCGGGTTACGATTTCTCATTATGCATCAAGAATTGGAATGAATTCGTGCGTAACCATCGCTTTTGGCCTTGTAATGAAGAGGTCATCGGTTCGTTTCCAGGGGGGGGAGGGGGGAGGTTCTGGAGTGGATCGGGTTAAACTTTAAACAAAATATGGCTACTCTTTTTTCGTTTAAAATACGGTTAAACTTATCAAATTTGTTGAATTTTGAGTTTTGAATTAGAAAACTAAGAATAAAGTTTATTTAAGAATAAAGAGAGAGGAAAAGATAGCTATACAAAAAGAGAGAGGAAAAGATAGCTATACACAAAGAGAATTGAAAAGATAGCTGTACACAAAGAGAGAGGAAAAGATAGCTGTACACAAAGAGCAAAGGAGAGAGGAAAAGATAGCTGTACACAAAGAGAGAAGAAAGGATAGGTGTACACAAAGAGAGAGGAAAATATAGCTATACACAAAGCGAGGAAAATATAGCTATACACAAAGAGAGAGGAAAATATAACTGTACACAAGGAGAGAGGAAAATATAACTGTACACAAGGAGAGAGGAAAATATAGCTGTACACAAGGAGAGAGGAAAATATAGCTGTACACAAAGAGAGAGGACAATATAACTGTACACAAAGAGAGAGGAAAAGATAGCTATACACAAAGAGAGGAAAATATAGCTATACACAAAGAGAGAGGAAAATATAACTGTACACAAGGAGAGAGGAAAATATAACTGTACACAAGGAGAGAGGAAAATATAGCTGTACACAAGGAGAGAGGAAAATATAGCTGTACACAAAGAGAGGAAAAGATAGCTATACACAAAGAGAGGAAAATATAGCTATACACAAAGAGAGAGGAAAATATAACTGTACGCAAGGAGAGAGGAAAATATAGCTGTACACAAAGAGAGAGGAAAAGATAACTATACACAAAGTAAGGAAAAGACATATAGACACAAAGTAAGGCAAAGACATCTAGACACAAAGAGCAAGGAAGAGGAAAATATAGCTATACACAAAGAGAGGAAAAGATAGCTATGATAGGAAAAGACAGCTAAACAAAGAGAAAGGAAAACATATCTAAATACAAAGAGAACGTAAGAGAAAGTAAGGCACAAAGAGTAAGTAAAAAGAAGCCAAGAACATATTGAAGGTATGAAAGATACACACTTTAAAAAAAAGATATAGGTAAACATAAAAGGGAAGACAGAGAAAGAGAAAGAAAGAAAGTTAAACAAAAGAAAGGAGGAAAAAGAAAGATTCAAAGACAGGAATAGAAAAGTCCACTTTATGCTTAGATAAGCCAATCGGAATTGGAACTACAGTTTGAAGTGAGTACCGAAAAACTGTGCAATGGTGATGAAACACGGGATCCACTGATTACAAGCGACGGCACTACCATTACACAATCGAGGAGGCCCTATCCAATCAACGCCTCGTATACACTGAGTTAAATAGGGACTCTGTAATCCTTACTTTGCGCGCCACGCTAAAATCTCACGTACCCAGAAGTGGAGAACACAGAAAGGGTCACATGCAAAAGTTGCCAAAACATTCCCACAATTCCAACAGTCAAGATTGATTTATTAATGACAAGTGCCGAGTGAAAGAAAATTCACCCTCGTTATAAACGCATTTCCACTTTTTTCATCCTATGATTCAAGTTAAAAAGGGGGGGGGGGGGTATTCGCTGCCAAGTTAATTGATCACGGATGTCGACCAATCATTTCAATTATGAAACTTTTTTATTATTTTTCCAACTTTGAGGTGTCAACGAATCCACTCCCTCTTCCTAATTATGTATATAGGTAGAATGGTTTTAAATTAGCAGGTTCTAAAATTCTGTTTGCATGCGGACGGGAGGGCTGTAATTTTTGTTCTTCCAATAATAGCTGTGGGTTAGCAATTCGGGATAAAATTGCAGTCACATTACTAAATATGAATTTTCCTAAAATGTTACCAAATAATTTAGTCAAAACGAAGTTTATTTTGACTGATTCATTGATTTGGTTGACTTTACTTCGCTTCTCTGCCACTGTTGTTTAATCGCGAAAAATCCCGGTCGCCTGAAAATTTCAGCCTAGCGAATGATATTTTGCTGTAATATTGACGTTTTTCATTTGCATCCACGAAACTTTGAAGATTCTACGTTCAAATTGCAGTAAAATTGCAAATTATTATTTTTTATCAACGTTGTGTACATTCCGTAGAATCAACAGCAATTTCTTACTCTTTGTCGCCCCCCCCCCTCCGCCCATCGCACCTGCTTTCTCATGGCAAGCACTTCATAATTAAACGCTCAAGTGATTCGCGTATTTTAGTGCCAAAACCACAAGGCATGTGTATGGACACGAGGAGTTTTGTCGTTGTGTAGAAATCAATTGTAATAGACTTGACTGCAACGTGATCTGGGGCTTTTTGTAAATAGTATAGTAAATGATTTGTATATACAGTTGGGTTCAATATTTTTTTTTTACACTGTGTGCTGTGAATATGCCAGTGTGACACCATGTGTGCTCAACAAAAAAAATCAGATAAACTGTTTTTCCCTGGGGCCTGATTTTCAGAGCTGGCACCCAGCTCTGAAGAATTTTTTTCGGGCTCTGTATATAAATATTTCGAGTTCCCTGATGGACATTTCCATTACCATTCTTTAAAATAACAAGTAGAGTATGTATTTTTTTAATGTTTGCGTGTTTTTGTATTGTTACATCAGTACAAACAAAACACGACATTATAATTTTTTGCACTGTTGCTGCCCGAATGTTAAAATCTGCAGCGACATGGCAGAGTAGACCATATATTAGAATGTATAGTATAATTACTCATGTCCAGATATTATTAGAATAATTAGATGAAGAAGATTTAGGTGGCCAGGCCATGTGGCACGAATGGAAGAGGAAAGAAGAGTTTACAGGATTCTTGTTGAGAAACCTGATGGTAAGAGACCTGTAGGAAGGCCAAGATGGACGCAAAGGAAATCGGTAAGAATGAAAAATATGAGATTGATCTCGCCCAGGATAGGGACAGATGGAAGGTTTGTGCTGCAGCAGCCATAAACCTTCGGGTTTAAGAAGGCTAGAGTAAGTTAGTATAGTTCTTCTTGCTTTTACTTGTAGATCCTTCTTTAGGAGGCCCCTTTGGGGCAAGAATTAATTACTTTTAATCCAATCTTGTATTAATGAAGTTAATGTTTTAAGATCTTCGTTGGATTCATGGCTTTCTTGGATCGCATTAAAAAAAACTGCCTCCTGAAAAACAAGCATGACACCAGGACTAAGATACATTGTTTTACTTGTACATCATGCACTGGACGAATATATCCTCCTAAACACAGAAGGAGAGACACTAATGGTACCTTCCCCAAAGTCTTACCCTCCCCAACACCGATTCCGGTACCTGATTAAGTTGGGGGCCGGGAGAAAGTTCATTTCTTGGTCTTATAATCCGAGAGGAACTCGGCTCAAGTTTCACTTCGGGATCTCCTAGCGCTGTCCCAATATGGCCGAATGAATATTTATATCCGGAGAAATGGGAATCGTGTTCCACCCCCGGGATCAAAAATTCGGACTTATAATCAGGAAAGAAAACTCTCTTTTCTTCTTAAACGAGAAGCGAGCAGAAAAACAAAGTAGGAAAGTCTTTTGTGTCCGCGTGTGGGCGGAAGAGAGAGACAATGGAAAAGTTAGGGACTAAAAAATATAGCATGGTGCTCGTCATAAATTGTGAAAGGGTTATGAGAAAAACTTTGCGCGTAATTTAAGGCATACTTAATTACTCGTTAAGTATATCAGCTGACTTGGTTTTCAGAAATTTTCACTCAACTTTTCTTTTTAAAAAAAAGGTAAAGCTGGACCAAGGGGGGGTTATGACCAAGGCCTGGCGCCAAAATCTTATTTCTGAGTACATAACCGTGGCTATTTTTTGTTTATTTTTTTAATTCAACTTTATGCACAGCAATGCTAATCGGGACAGGACCTACAGTTTAAAATGGGAACCAAACCACTATGCGCCTCCATCGTGTGCGTGGATATTTGTTTTAATTTGGATTTTGGATTTTTGTTGACAAGAATTAATTCGAGTTACTGCTGCATGACATAAGTATACTGCAAAATCATGTAGCAATTTAAGGTAAGAGATTACTGTTATTTTGATATATCATTATATAGGTATTAAATAAATACATGCCTTCAGTAGCGTGTTCTTCAACAGCAATAGTTGAAGTACAAATGAACAAATGAGGCTATTATTTTTCACTAAAGCCGAAATAAATGTGTGTACTATTTTCACTGGGTCTCATGTTTCGTTACTGTCAAGGGGCATTTTCATAAAACAGACACGTTTCTCTCTATTTCCTTGTAGGTTAGGCAGCTAGGTTCCGGGTTTGTCTAAAAAATAAACAATAACAAATTCTCAAAGTGTGCAGGTAAGGTACATGTAGAGGCACATAGTGGTTCTGAAGTGGCGAATACCAAGGTCTCTCAAAACTCATTTGCAGTGTAAATATTTTGTTACTATTTGGAGAGTTGCCCCAAAATATTATGCCATAGCTTAGCAATGATTGGAATAAACTATAGTATCATGTTTTTGCATTTCCTTGGTTTACTGAGGATTTTATTACGATAATTTTACTGAGCTTCCCAGCTAGATGCTCGCAATGTGCATCCCACTTTAGATTTTCTGAGAAGGTTTACTAATTTCATGTAGGTAACTTGAGAATTGTCAATTGTAAGCAGTGCGTTTAATTTTGGTTTGCTTTTGTTATGATGGAAGTTTACACAGTAGATAACTTAGCGTTAATTTATTACGAGACAACGAAACTTTGAGTTCTTCAGTTGTATTATTGATATAATCTGATATAGTTTTTTTTTTTTTTTGTAGCAGTCATTATTAGGTTTGTGTCATCTGCATTGTTTTTCCAGAACTTAGATTAAGTAGTAGGACTATTATAAGGCCGAGGATGGATCCTTGTGGTACACCATATGATATTTTGCATGAATTTGACTTACAATGAAGCTGTCTGAGAGATTCTTTCATCTGTATGTAATATCTCCACAACTTGCCTACAGTTTTTAAGGTAGGATTTGAACCAATTATTTGCTACATCTCTTATACCAAGATATTTTAAATTTTCAAGTACTTGGTCATGACAAACAAGGTCGAATGCTTTTGATAAATCTGAAAAAGATACCTATACAATCTTCTGTCTTGTCCAATAGTTTTCACATATGTTAGATATAATTGAATATTGTTGTTTCTGTTAATAACTTTGCAGAAACCATGTAGATATTTGGATATTATATTTTGCTTAGTGTAAAATGATATAATTTGTTTGAACATGACAGTTTCAATTACTTTTGAAACGGTTGATAACAGGGATATATGTCTATAATTGTCACCCTTTTTATACACTAGTTTAACTTTTGCCTCCTTTCAAGAAGGATAAGTTTATGTGTGGCAGTGGTTGTAATGTATTTTACTACTTTTGATAATGGAGGTGGTATTTACTCTGTACCACAGGTAGATTTATTTGTTGTTCATATTTGGAATTAATTTTTCAACGTCGTGATTCATAGTTGGTTGAAGAATTATAGATTTATTACACCGTTTAATTTTTAAATGTAATGTGTTAATTTGAAGTTTATTTGGATTGGAACATTTATCTGCAACAGAAACATAACATTCATTAAATAGGGATGCAATGTTTTGTAGACCCCTAGACCTTTCACATTGTGTTCAAGCATAATGTTATCATTGTTATTTTCCTTTAGTTCTTTATTAACCATCTTCCACATTGCTTCATATCTGTTACTAGACGTTTTTATCATCATCTCATTGTGCAAATGCTTAGCTTCCTTAATCAGTCGTTTGTAAATTGTTTTGTATTTAATGTCATATGATATGTTTCAAATATTCAGGACATCCTTCATGTATATTACAACAATCTTCTGTCTTTCACGTCTTGTGCTGCTATCTCTGTTTAACATTCGTAGCACTTTGCAACTCTGCTGTGTCCGTTTTATGGCTATATTCTTTGTGAACAACTTCATGCAGTCATATTTTTTTTATTATCAAAACTCTCTTGATCCTTTCGCCCAATTCGACGATTCACAAATTTTAAACATTATAATATGTACGGAATGTAACTATTTTGAGTATATTTGTGTGGCAGCAACGCTGTTAAAAATAAAAAAAATCGAGGGATGGAGGCAGACAAGTGATTTTTCTGGAAGTGCAGTCACTTTTAATCTACCACATAATATCGTACAAAAAATACGTATGTAGACACTGGTTTACGCAAGAGGGGAAGTGGAGCTGACGGGGCCCTTCCGAAACTTTGAGAAATTAAAATTTCCAAATGCAAGCAGCATGGACGTCCGCAGGATTTTTTCCATGGATGGGCAAAAAAGGTAATTTTTCCCCGGGGGCAAAGGACATGTATTTTCCTCCAAAATAGTGATGCCCCCTCAAAAACACTATTTCAGTCTGAAATTATCATGTTTCTTCAACGAATTTATAATAATTAACATAAATTACTGTGATTGAAATGAAATTATGTGTGAAATATATAAGTTTTAAGTACAAATTCATTTCCCAGGGGGGCGTGCCCCCCCCCCCTTCCGGACGCCCATGGCAAGCAGTTTAGAACTCGGGGAAAACCAAAGTGGCCAGAGGCGGCGATTGGGTTCCAAAAGTGGGGGCAAAGACAGTATATTTCCATTCGTAGATAAGGTTTAGCATAGTGCGGGGGTAAAAGTGGCGAAAATTTGGGGCGACAACTCCCCCCCCCTCATCGCCGCCACTAATGCAAATTCGCCATAAAATGACTTCCCGATTTCCATTTCTGTCATTGAACATCTTTGAAGTGCAAGGATAAACATTGTAATTACAAATATTTTATTGTGTATCCCGTTCGCCCTAGAATGCAGCCCCCTCCGAAAAAAAATTCTGTGTATGTCAGTGTATGTAGACTACTTTTTTTTGGGTGGGGGGAGAGTCCACCAGTTGGTGCCGTCACTGGTGAAATAATGTATGTCACCAAGTTGTGTGACTAGAATATTAAGATTTTTAACCACCATTCTTATAATTAAGTACTTATGGTATCAGTGGCGCAGGAACGTTTCTGATTTGGGGGGGTACAAAGTCCACCTCTTCGTCTGTCCGTGTATGTCTGGTTCTTCATATGTACACACACACACACACACACACACACACACATACATACATACATACATACATACATACATACATACATACATACATATATAATGATGTCCACAGATTTCTTTCTGGTACATATAACCTAAAACATATGGGGGTGTACATATAGTAGCTTAGAAGAATTATTTATCTGCTTTCAGATTGAAAGTTTAAATGACAATGATGAACCTAAATGTTGCAAATCTCTCAAACCTCATGCATACGTAGTAACATTTATGAATATGTAAGCGAGAATAAAACAACTATTTAAAAGTAAAATGTCATGCTTTGGGTACTGTGATGACTATATTATTGATTAAAAGTTGAATTTGCTACAGAATTTCAATGATATAATTTTTAAAATAATGCAACAATAATAAGTCTCAAATAAGCTATACTTTTTCAGTAGTATTACTGCATAAAACATGGGAAAATGTACTTCAAGATAACCTGGCAATACTGTACATCCACTGCATACACATAAATGGAATGCAAATGTTATGTTGTAATTACACTTCATGAACCTAAACATATTTCAATATTTCAAATCATTTCAATATTTAAGAAAGCAACATGAAAACTGAAGTGTTATTTCCCTGCCTTTACACTTTTCCAAATACACTTTTTCTGTACTCATTGTTAACAAATTCCTTCATCAATACTGCCAGGTCCAAGTTGTCTAAATGGTGTTGATAAGCATGAAGCACACAAAGGTGATTCAATCGTTCTTGGGACATTGTGCTCCTTAGGTAAGTCTTAATCCTCTTCAATGTGGAGAAGCTTCTCTCAGCAGTTGCTGATGTTGCTGGAATTACAAGAAGTTCCTTCAATAATGCCTCAATCAAGGGAAAAAGGTTTCTAGTTTCCTTGTGTAAACTTCTGAATTTTGCTACAACTTGATGGATTCCTCTTATCTTCGAAAGTCTTGAAAACATCTCCATCTCCAATTTCAGTTTTGTTGCTGGAATTCCCCTCTTTTCAGCTTCAGTTATCATAGACTGCTTCCAATTTTCAGGTGACAAAAGTACTAGATTTTCCAGTTCGCAGTAGGTTTTGAAATCAGGCTGATCAAATCTATACGATATTTCTCCACAAATATTATCTAGTGCTTCAAAAAATACTGTTTTGTACATATCTTCAACAGAGGACCACCTATGAGGTTCAGCTGGTTTCTCAGAATGCTCTAAACGTTTGGGTGGACACCGTACTCTAGGTAGCAGCGGTGGAAGTAAATCATAGTCCTCTATTAATTGGTGGACATTATTCCAAATTTTCTGAAATGTTTCATCATTTCGCTTTCCTTTCAGATGATTCAATACTACTTCAACAGCTTCTCTGCTACCGATAACTGTTTGGGAAGACTTCTGAAGAGAGATACTTAGTTTTTCAGTAGGCGCAAAAATTAACTGACAAAGTAAGATTCCAAAGACTGTAGATCCTTTCATTAGGTTGTCAAGAAGACCACGGGCCTTGCTTGAAGAATCACTAGGAGCACTAGAAATGTTCTCGAAGAACGCTAATAATGCAGAATAATTTTCAACTATCGCATGTAAAGCTGACGTACGAACTGACCATCTTGTTGGGCACAGAGGGCGAGGTGAGGTAAACTCCGACACTCCTTCAGCAGCTTTGATGTCTTTGAACTGTGATATTCTTTTTGGGGAATCCTTTAGAAATACACCAATATCATTTATCAAGTTCATTGTGTCTCTCAAAAGAGGGATGGTTCTTGTGGTATCTTGAAGAGCCAAGTTTAAATTGTGGTTATTACAGTGTACAAATAATGCTAAAGGCTGTTTCTGTTTGATTAATGCTTGAACGCCTTTTCTTACACCAGACATGTTAGCGCCCCCATCATAACATTGCCCTCTAAGATGTTCTAAGGGCAAGTTAAATCGCTGCAAACCATCGATAATAATGTCATGCAGAGCACTTCCTGTTGTGTTAGATGTTTCGTATAGACCCAAAAAACATTCACGTACCTCTAAGTCATTTACTGTTCGCACACTGATTGAAACTTGCTCTTTACAGCTAATGTCACAAGTCTCATCGACAATTAGGCTAAATAACTTGTTCTCTCTTACTTCAGAAATTATTTCTCGTAAAACACAGTGAGCCATAATTTGTAGTATTTCATTTTGAATAACATCAGAACTGAAGTCCTTTTTTCTTTTCAAAAACTGTTCAAGTTGTGGTGTTTCATCTTTTCTGAGTTGATTGAGCTGGTATACATTTCCACTTTCCTTGTAATGTCCTCGCAAAGGAATTCCCTGCCTAGCCAAGAAACGCAAAGAATTAATCATTGCACGCAAAGCCACTCTTGCACATTTCTGCTGTTCGTTCTTTGCAGAAGAAAGCACACTGCAAATTGGAACGGATTCAAGACCACCGAGTATCGTTACAGCGTCCTTATGAAGTGGACTGCATTCATGTGAAGTCAGTTTCTCATTTGCTTTATTCCATTTACGGAATCCACGACCATTCACGAGATCGGACACTTTCACTACTTCATCATACTTTTGTCGAAAGAGTCCTTTCTTCAGTGCCTTGCAACAATAATAACAAGAAAATCCTTCTATGGATGAATTGTAATGAAGCCAAGGATACTCACGATAGAGCTTCGTTTGAAAGTAGAACTTACGCCCATTAATTATCTGTGGTGAAATATTGAAGGGGTGATATGGTCTGTTTTCAAACATATTGGAACTTCCACTTCCAGAACAAGATGTTTCTTCAGAAGAATCTTTAAGAGATTTTTTTGAAGAGCTTACAACATCACTCATTTCAGCACGCACATCTGGAACGGAAAATTCAGGAAATAATAAGTACTTATCCCTGTGTTTAAATAAGTGCAATTAAAAATCCTTTAAATATAGTTAATGCAAATACTATAAGAACTTATTCGCCATATCATAAGTATATGTCAGTATTCTCAGGATTCCCTTAAAATCAATTTTAAAGTATTAATTTTCAAAGTTGAAATATTCTTATGTGATTCTTCGTTGATTTACACCTTCAAAATACTAACTTTGTACAAGACAAATTAATAAAATTATACAATTTCGTGGTTTGGAAGCACAAGAGCTAGCCCTGATGTATCTTACTGCTGTTTTTCCACCTGTGTAACAAACATATGGGATTTATCCAACTTAAACGCAATTACAGCTTTAAAAGAAAGAACACCATGAAAATATGCCAAGGAGTAATAATAACTTTAGAAAGAATTGTGTAATGTTTTGATTTTTATAGCTTTAACTTAAATATCAGCGTTGCCAATGTGTGTAATGGAAACGTGTGTGGATTGTGTGTGTATTCTGATAAAAATGCTCCAATATCTCAAATTTTGTTGACACTATTTTTTCTGTCGTTCGCAGATCATGTATTTCTTATATCAAGAAATGAACAAAACAAATAGATTCTCATTTGCTGCTTCGGTCTTCCTTAGAGAGATCCACTGTAACAGTTTAAAATATTACCTCTCCCTGCTGCATTCACAAAGGAACGGAAGGGACAGGAAACTTGAGAAGGGCAGGGGATGGAGGAAGGGAGGTCCTTGGAGGTACTGGCCGTGGTGGACAGTGCTGACGACAACCGTTGGAAAGCTGGGGGCGGAGGGGGTTTAATTTCTCTCGTTCTACTGCCACTAAATCAAAGCAGCTAATTGAAAATGTCAAGAAATATATAGGTAGACAATAATAACACAATTTTTGAGACACGCTTTTAAAATTTATAGTGCATATTATGCTACTTTTAATGCATGTTTTGGCCTTATTAAGTGCACATAAACGCAGACAAATAATAATTGAATATTCTCTGATATAAATCCACCCCCTAACGACGATATACTAATGAAGTTGATTGATTGAATGATTTGGTTTATTATACTCAGTTTTCAGCCACTTTTGGCTAATCGCGAAGATGAGGATGAGTGCTGATACGATGAAATTGATTAAAGGACAATCACAGTAGAGAGCGTCCATAACCAGGCCGGGATTCAAACCCGGCATCGTAGCGCGCTGTGCGTGATGAAATTGATGAAGGGACACTGACAAAAACACGCCCATGCTGGGATTCGAACAAGAGACGCCGAGTGTCGTAGAGCACTGCTCTGCCATAGATGTCGACACTCGAATTATTAAAATGCCACAATGATCACGCCCATTAGAAAATAGGAACATCTTAACTTTTATGAAATTATTTGGACAAACAAATAATCACTATAATAATGGATTTTTTAAGAATATTTTGTTAGTCAAAGCTCAATAAATTTATTACAATACGTCACAAACCGATGAATTGTGATACACTAGCCAGTCGTGTATGCTACATATACAGGTTGCTTTGTAAATTTTTGTTAAAGACTTACTGAACGATCATATGGTGACTTTGTCCCGTTCTGCTCCCCCCCCGCACCAACTTTGCTTATAAAAATGTGCGAGATTTTTTCAAAGCGACGCATTTTTCAAGAGGAGAAGAAAGGCATTTTCCTCCAAATCACTGTCTTCTAGAAAAAAATCGATCCAGTCCATAGGGTACAGTGGAATCCATGAGTATTACCGTGTAAATTGTCCATCACCATGTTCGTGCACTTTATTTGATCCAATAAGAGCTTCAAGAATTAAAAGAAAACTCTAAACACTCTGTTGACAACTTCTGTACCAGCATACATAAAAATCCATCGTTTAAAAACACATATGATGTAAGAGAAAAATGAATGAAAATAGCCATTCACAATTTGCACGGTAATACTCATGGATCCCACTGTACAACGCCTCACGCTCAATCCTCCGGACACCCTTACTTATGAGGAATTTAAAAAAGCAATCAAATAAAGCAAAAATAATGTTTCTAACCTCTTTAGTTTCTTTTCTTTTTTAAGATTGGAAATTACCTGCTTGCGCTTGAAACACCCCCCCCCCCCCTTTTTCGGCATATGTAAGAAATATAGGTGTAATTTCAAAATCAGTGTGTGTGTAATTTCACAGCAGCTTTCGTGGATTCTGTGCGTATGCGTCTGGCAACGCTGCTTAAATTACAAACTTTCTCATTTAAATTGGCAACTTCAACAATATTTCAGTCAGGAGTGTTCAACAAATTTATAATTAAGGACCATTTTCAATCCAATAACACGCTAACTCGCTACGAATAGTTTCAGGTTCAAGTGTAGGATTCAAAATGAATGTCCTTTTCATCAATTTCACATAGCAAAGCGACGTAAAAATTACCAAGACTATCAACACGATCAACCATTAGCTGCATATTTCGTGGTCAGAAAGCACACTCAGTAAATAGGAGTATATTTTCTACAAAATTAAATAAGACAAACCAGATAATTAGGAATGCCCTTTTATTATAGATCCAGTGGGGAAAAATTACCTTAATTTTTTCATATTAGGGTAAATAGTTAACTAATTTCGAAACACGATATCGGAAATATATTTATTATTTGCGTATCAATAATTCTTGATTGACTGATTGACTTGATTTATTTTACTTCGCTTTTGTGCCACTTTTGGCTAATTGCGAAGATGGGGATGACTGATGATATGATGAAATTGATGAATGGATACTCACAAATATCCAAGCCCAAGCCGGGATTCGAACCCGGAATCCCTGGCGTCTGACAGTGATGTGCTAACCACTTCACTACGAGGGCTGGCTATCAATAATTCTTGTTAATTCAAAAAAACTATAGCTTAACTAAAACTAAGAGTGCGCTACTAGATTTTATGGAGGTGTGAGCTCCAAGATTTCGATGTTAACCCAGTATCGTGAGGACAATTGCAGAGCTACTTGAAAGCAATAATAGCGGATTAAGGTCTTCAAAGGCAGAAAACAGCAGCGATAGGATTCAGTGCTCTATAATCATGCATCAGCCAATGAACAAGCGCTCGGCAGATCCTGGACCCTAAAAGACTATTGCGCCACGGAGTCGAGTTTATTTTTTATTTACTTTATTGATTTTCATAAATATATTAAAATAATTTCTCGAATTGCATTTTTCTTATTTTGTTCCATGGCTTTTCTTCCACATTTGGCTAATCGTGACAATAAGGATGAATGGTGAATTGATGTAGTATGTAAATAGAAAGCTCCTTACTAAGAATTATAACCTAAAATCTCTGGCGTTCTAGCACCACTGCCACACAGACTTCCACTGATCTAACCTTACGTAACTAGTACATTGAAAATATTGCTCTCTTAAAAAAATGTATGTTTATGAATTATTACATGAAACGCATTTAACGCATTCCGTTTATATCTAGCGCTAATCTAAACGTACTAGCCCTGATTTCCGACTTCCACGTTTCGTTACGTCTATCTTATAAGCATAGCCGTGTGTATATACAGGGTGACTGGTAATTAGATGTATTCCCTGAAAGGGGTTAAAGTAGAGACAATTTGCAATAAATTTGACCATATGATACCCCGTCCGAAAAGCTCAGGGAGAGGATCTGAACAGCTGGTCAACACATCAATGACACCATCACATCACGAGGTAAGAGACCAAATGTCCGTAAAAACCTGCTTGCCTACATTCGTAACGGAGGCGCCCACTTTGAGCAAGACGTGTAATGTTCTTTAATTGTATTGTTCATTGATTCCATTCACATGAAGATGAATGAAGTATTATTTCTTGTACACAAATGTGAATGTTAGCAACATTTGTATCTTGTTGGATAGTAGATGTCACAAGGAAGTAATTTACGTAATTTGAACGCTTCGTGTCATACCATTTTTGTTATTAATACGTTGCCAAGTAAACTAAGAGTGCATTTTTTTATCATCACTTGTAAGTTTAGACCCACCCGTTACTTACATGTGATTGTTATTTGGGATTTTTTTTTTCAACGAACCACTTATTTGTTAGCTATCAGAAAACGCTGAAATAAGTTCCATACAAAGAGCAGTTTTTTCTGAATTCATCTTTTTATGTGGAAAATTGTCATTTTTTAAAAAAACAATTGAAACTCGATTATCTCGAAAACTACTAATTTTCGGACGGGGTATCATATGGTCAAAATTATTGCAAATTGTCTCTACTTTAACCCCTTTCTGGGAATACATCGAATTACCAGTCACCCTGTATACATACACATTGGTTAAGAAAGGAAACTTCAATTTTTCCCGGCCAATTTTAATAAAATTTAGTAGTAGAAGCAATTTATTAACATTTTTGTATTAAAACAGCGAAGAAACACCATACCAATTTTACCTTAGAAGTACAGTAAAACCTCGTTAATCCGGACCCTGATAAGCCGGACTCCGCTTAATCCGGACAGGCAAAAGGAAAAGAAAAAAGGGAAAAAAGCAGAATGCTTTCGGAAGAAGCCGCATTGATACAGGAATGCCCTCGTACTGCATTATATGTACACAGTAGTGCTATACATTTTATTGTACTGTATAGTGTATTTAGGCCTATGCCCTTTAAATACACCACAATAAACGTGTTTTGTTGCTATAAACGGGAGTTTTAATGCAATTTCTACTATTCTTTTAGGTTATTTAAGTTAATCCGGACTTTTGTTAAACCAGTCAACTTATCCCCCCCCATTAGTCTGGATTAACGAGGTTTTACTGTAATTCTTACCGCTAAAACAGGAATAAACTATGACCACATTCAACTTGGCATGAACTACAAAACCACAAAGAGAATTATGAATTGTCCGTATTAAAAAAACAAACATATTTCACCGTTTGAATTTGAAGTCCACTTTACGCATAGCTAGGCTAATCGGGACTGGACCTACAGATTAAAGTGGGGTCTGAACCACTATGTGCCTCCAGCGAGTATCAAACCCTGGACCCCTTTGTTACACGGCGACGACGTTACCACCATTGAGAAGTCTACATGTTGCAGCGTAATAGTAATTTACTAACTAACACAAGCAGTGGAAAGGATTTTTATCTGTTAAACTTCCCTTCAAATACAGCCATGTTTGAAAGCTGTTAATTAAGTATTGGAGAAAAAATATATAATCACATACCTTCTTTTATCGATTTATCTTCTTCTCGACATTCAGCATTTGTTTCGCTCGTTTCCACTTTCCTTTCTTTGGCAAGAATTGGAACAAAAAAGTCCTTTATAGTTCTCTTCGCCATTGTTTAAACTACACCCACTACCACTTCCATACACGTTCTGATAGAAAATGAAGTTCGAAGAAAACGTGTATGCAGGCCACTGAATCATTGACAGTTGCTCCCTGCACACCAGTGTCGCACCAAACTACACTACCAATTCACTCGAACAGAAAAGAACGTGAGAACTGACAAACCCAAAGTTACGTTGACTGGTGCCGGCTGGACCCACACCCACCCTCAAGTCCGGCGTGGGTATCATATTACCGTGCATGTCCAGCGAAGACTGCGACTTTTCGGTGTTGACTGAAATGTGTTTTTTTTCTCCTTCTGGTCAGTAGCAGAGGGAAGGAAACCAAAATGTCACTTCAACAGCGAAGAGGAAGAAAGAGGAAAAAACTTGCGACTTTGCCACGGTTCAACTCAATTCTACTCAAGTTGTTTGAGTTAGAAAAACTTAAATTAATTTGAATCTTCCGAGTCACACATTTCTTCTTTCCTTGTCAAATGAACTGTAGGGGGGTACAGGGGGTACAATGGGATTTAAGCATTTAGGGGGGTACTGTACCCCCCTTTAAAATTTTGGGGGGGGTACAATGTACCCCTGTACCCCCCCGTTCCTTCGCCACTGTATGGTATTATATTTTAGCACATTGGCAAGGTCTTGTTTATGTTAAATCACACACACCAACCATGAAACATAACATGGAAAAATACAGGTGAACATTATTATTATTTCAGAGATCAGTTGAGCTCATACATTTTATGCGTCATCATTTCATCATAGCAAATATAAGTCAAGCCTACAAACAGCTGAAGATGATAAAATTATATAATTGATAATGAAATGTTAAATCGAAAGCTAAACGAGATTGGTTTCATTCAAATATTTAACGTTTTAAGGTTTGCATCAGTTTACTCTGTTTAGCATGGCTAAGTTAGTTTTGAAAAAAAAATACTAATTAATGTTTTGAAATGCAGACCAAATACTAATAGAACTTACAGTACCTCATAACTTAGAGTCCAAGATATGTAAATCTCAAAAGTGTCACACAATTGATAGGTCATAAAATATTGAGTTCACTGTAGTTTAGCATACGTGTATCAAAGAGATTTGATATAAGAATTTCATTAAAACTATATCAATATATAAAATTTGAACTGCAGTCCTTGCAACATTACACGCCCTGAAAAATTTCGGATCTCTTACTTCAAGCTTTTCAGCGTGACAGACCACAATATTATTTTGTAAAATGGAATAAATACATTCAAAAATAAATGAATAAAAAGTAATAATTCTACATACCTAATCAACTGCAGAACTGGACGACAGCCACAGCGTAAACTACAGCCTGAAAGTCGTCTTCATGTGTTAGACACCAGTTTTAACTTTTCCCCTACACAATCAACACCAAACGCCCCTCTTCCAACAGGGACCACCTGTTCACACAAAAAAACAGAGCAAAAGAACTTGAAAGAGGCTAGTTTGTTTCACGCGAGGCAACACACGAACTTGCAGAAAACGTCTTGATAACATTCAAACGCTCCTCAAGGTCGGGTACACAAAAGTAAACAACGAGTGATAACTTCCTGACACACCTCTTGCATGCAGCAGATCTGCACGCACTTTGCTTTGCAGCCACAAGCCGAAGCAAGTGTCTGCTCTGGTTCCCTCGTCGTTCTGCGCTCACTTGACAGCTAGCGCCACACAGCGACCAATTTCGAAGTTACGATCTGCAAGAGATCGAATTCCGTCAGCGTTTGGGAACGAAGACCAAAAAGTGAATTCTCTTCTCGGTTTTCCGAAGCGTATGGATAACATGTGATGCTGAAAGAAGGGGGAGGGAAAGTGATAGCAATTCCTGTGATAAATCAATATTCTCCAACGTTTGATATGCAGTAATCGGCAGTGTGGGGCCGGCAAATTTCGTTCGGGTAAATAATATTTTCAGATTGATGCTTCTTCCGTAGTCAGCGGATAATTTCTCTTTTCCCTTGCACACTGTCAATTTTCTTTCACTATCTTTTCGCTTGCACATTGCCTTTCCATCACTCTTCGCTTGCACACTTTCTTCTCTTCTTCCACTATTTCCTTTTTTTTGCTTTATCTTCTTTGTCTCATTCTCTCTCCTTTCTTTCACTTTCGTTATGTTCCCCTTTTCTCTACTTTTTAATATCCCTTTCATTATTTCCTTTCTTCCCGATAACGTAATGGTAAATCTATCGCATTGTAACATGGGGTTCCAGGCATAGGCGTGCGCACGGGGGGGAGTGCGAGACAATTGTTTCCCCTTAGCTAAATCATGGAGGTCCACAGATTTTTTCCAAGGAAGGGCAAATTATTTATTCCAGGGGACTTAACGAGGCATATTGCCCTCATTATAGCGTTTCGCTCACGAAAAGACCACTTGAGTTTGAAATTTTCACATTCCTGCATCTCCATTATGATAATAATTAATGTATATTACTGTGACTGAAATCAAATTATATATGTGAAATATGTACTTTTAGTTTAACGTTAATTTTCCAGGGGGAGGTGGGGTCATCCTTCCGGACGTTCAAGCACTTTCACTCAGAAATTTAGTGTAGAGGAATCTTATCGCCGTTGCATAATATTTACCCATGGCTCAACAGCCCTCGAAGGGGCCTGGGCCTATCTCCCGGCTGCCAGTCTCCCTCCCACAATCCTACCTAGAGGTGTGGAGTTCTTCAACCGGTAATGGGGTGAAGTGGGGTCAGCACGTCGAACCCCCAGCCGTTGTATAGGAGATTTCCGATACCGGGTTACGCTACTCACTCGTAGCTCCCCAATTTCCTCAGGATGGTGGGTTGCCACCAGTCCTATACACAGGCCGAGAACCCAGACCATCCTGTCCCGCAGTCGGAGCCCAAAGCACAGCGCCTTAGACGGCACGGCCAAGGACGTATTGGGGGGGGGGTCCGAACCCACCCCGAAAGACTTACCAAGTACTAAAATTAAGTAATGAAAATATTAGCATTTGTTGCGTAATCGATGGTTAATAATTTCCTCTGAACTTTTTAGAAAGCAAGGATAATATTGGGATCATACGGCTTTGAATGACATTACAAAGAAGATTTATGTACACTACTATTCAAAATAATCTGCATAAAATATTAATAAAAAACTTACTTTTCTCCAACTACATGTAACATCATTTTTGTTATTCGATAAATATTCAATTATTCATCTATTTGAAATTAATTTCATTGCCAGGGCACTTGTTTTTATGTAAATTATTCCCATCATGACTACAGGTAAGCTACGTAATGAATATGCGCTGTTTTATAACAGATAATAGATACATATCTATTCTTATTCAATCTTTTTACTTATTCGTGTGTTAATAGTATAATATTAATTTATGTATTGTAATTAGTATTAATTTGATTTAATATAATTATTTTAATTTAAACATTATTATTATTATTATTATTATTATTATTACTATTACTATTCCTGAGACACTTGGTTCAGACCCCCCCCTCCCGAAACATATTTCTAGACACGTGTCTGGGCACGGCCACGGAAGAGGACATCTTACCGCGGCTATTAAACGATATTATCCTCTTAAAGAAAATGAAGTATTTTCAAGCCTATGAAAGTTCCAAGCAACTACGTCTACGAGAGGGGAGGGGTGCACTATTTTCTACGTAATTGAACTATAATATGCCTAAAATTACACTAAGGGGATTTTCGGTGGGTCCGGGCACACGCTATATACGCCCCTGTTTCGTACCCATCAATACAGTAAACAGTGAGATGAACTGAGGTTTTTCTTTCCCGACTGAACTTTCCTCAAGGTTTCTATCCAGAGGCGGCAATTTCATACATTGACAATATTTTTTTTACGTATACTTCTTGAGGAGTTTGGGAGGGACAGGAAGTGTCTTGCCCCTCCCCTAATCAGATGGTCTGCGCACCAGGTTCGACTCCGATGAAGGTATATGGATTCCGATTTGGACTCTTTCAACTTATGAAAAAAAGTGTACGTAACCCCTCCCTTCCGAAAATCATGGGCACGTCACTGACTCTAGCCCATCATAGAAGGTCGTAGTCCACCCATGTACAGTAGCAGAGATTGGTGCCAAAACTTTGGGGTCAAGGACAGCTTACTTTCTCTTGATACACAGGGCCTGTGCGGGGACAAAACCTGGCAAGAAGCAGAGGGTACCTACCTCCCCCTCCCCTGCCTAATCGCCGCCACTGCACTTAAGGTATTTAAAAAAAAAATAAGTTGGGTTGGAAAGTAAACACACTAGGGTGGAAAGGCAAATTTATTGTATAAAAAATATACACTAAACACGTAACGTTTCCACCCTCTGACAGGGTGTTTTTAGACAAAGATTTTTAGTAGTCAACCCTCATTTTGCCATCCTGTTCTGCCTTTGTCGTTCATTTTTAAAGAATACTGGACAAAGGGGGGGGGGGGTTATGGCTCCCACCAACCCCAACCCCTTGGAGATGCCACTGGCTAGAGTCCACCCTTGCACATGAGCGCAACTTGGGGCTTAATTTGGAACAATCACAAGGAAATTTTCAGTCAGATCCAGGAACAACACTGGAAAGAGTACAGCAGAAGTGAAAATGAATGGGTTACAGGCGAGCTGCAAGAATTAAACCAGTTTCCCTCAAATGTCAGAATTCAAAATGTTTGAAAATTCTAGTTCGATCATTTCAGCATTGTCTCCCTGTTGTATTTTTTTGTGAAACTGAGAATACATTTTTGGAAATGTGTTACAAATTTTGGTTTCTGAACGAAATATTTTCCATCCTATAAAATTTTTTACCAAGCCTGAAAATTGGAGGGGGGCTTTATTGTATATAAAAATCCCAATGGTAACACTGTTAAGCCTTGTTTCCATGTTAATAAGACATTCAAATGCTGACCAAGGCTTGCGAAGTTACACCTATGCCCTTGCATACCTAATGGCAATGCTCTGGATCATACTTTTAGCTTAACTTTGGGGGGGCATGAACTTCCATTAATCCAACATTCCAGAAGTTTCGGGGGGGTTGAACCCTAACCCCCCTCTAAATACGCCATGGGACCTACCCTTCCTGGAGCTTCCAGAATACTTCCCTCTTATTGAAATCATTCCAATATACCTCTTCTTCTCAACTATAACCACCCACTGCCAAACAGCCCTGGTACTTAATCGCATACCCTCGAATGTATGCGGGTGAAGGCTGGTCAATCTTTGTTGGTTCCCCCCTTATAAAAACGTTTAAAGTGGGATCTGAACCACTGTGCAATGTGCCCCCACCGGGGGCAACAACGTAACCCCTATGCCATTGATGAGGCCTGGCAAAAAGCTTAATATAATTTGAATGGTGAACTGTAGCATGAAAACATGGATGGGGGCGGCATGAAAGAATTGTCTGAAATCTGTGCATTGTCGAAAAAGCGCAAAAAGACAAAGCAATGTTCATCAACAAAGTCAAGACCTTAGCCACACCAGGTTCCTTCCTGTCCTGGAGGGGGTAGGTTACATTGACAAAAATGTAGCAAGACAGTGGTAGAGCAAATTCCAAGAGCTCCGAATGCATATCCTGTTACATATACGAAAGGACTCCACTTATGATGAAAGTTAAAGGAGAGATGAGGCACAGATGAGTGGGTAAGCACTGATGGAAGCAGGTTACTGTCAGCCTCCTTTTTCATCCCGAGCCAGAATTCACGCTAGGTTGAACTGACTGGGCTGGCTGGCAGTTTTCTATCAGCGTCGTCAGAAATGTTTGTAGAAATGGTTGATAAAACTTGATTAGTATAGTTAATAATACTGATAATTATTATTACCATGGTTATAATTGTTTGCAATAATAACTATTACAAACTAATAAACAATTTTATTACAAATGTTCATTATTATATCCTTGGGGAAACTGTTTATTATCATATTTTACATATCATCTGGCTAGTGTACTGAAATGCATAGTTATTTTATTTTGTTATTATCTTACATTCCTAGTTCAAGAAAAAGTTGTGAAAGTCAGGCTTAGTATACGGTTATAAAGTTTATGTTATTTGTTCTCCTACATAAAACTCCAATTTTGGAAATGGTTGAACTATTCATTCTTTGGATTAACATGGTTCCTGTATTTTTCACTTATTTTTTTCGATCTAACATATTTTTACTTGGTTATTTGAACATAATATATGTTGTTAACTATAAAAATAACAAGATGCCAATTTCCAAGGGTAAGTCGATGGACCGGAACCCCCCCATACATGGGATTCAAGGCTCCTGGTGGCCCTGCACCAAAATCTATTCGTCTCTGTGATGGAAGCATTCACACTATGGTGAACTCCTTATTATCTCCTCTCTGGCGTATGCTGCTTGCCTGTTATATACAACAACAATTACTTTCATACTTAATTTAACACTTAAATTAATGATGCCTTGAAATAAAGGGGTCCCAGGTTCGATACCAGGTGGTTTAGATCCCACTTTAAAAACTGTAGGTCCAGTCCCGATAAGCCTTCCCGTGCATAAAGCAAACCTAAAACTCAAACAACATGTTCTCCGAGAGTTGAGCAATAACCACGATTTGTTCCAGGTAAGGCCGGTAATGACACGTTCAAGATCAACCATTTATTTATCCAAACACGCCCACATTTTTTGAAAAGGCCCTATTCATGGTGATTTTCCACTATATTTACCTTTAAAAATAAAACTCTGTGGCCCTCTGAGGGCCAGAGCTTGCCAAGCAGCTTTTTTATTGGGTGACGTGTGGTCAGTGAATTGAGTCCCATTGCCACTGTTTTCTGGCCTAAGAGACTGCCACCTCCTACTTCTTTTCTTTTCTTTGCAAGTAGCTCCCCCAACTGTTCTCACAACGCTGGGCCAAAACAGACATTTTGGCCTTGGAAGTACACTCTCAAAATCAAAAATGATCTTACACCTCCCAGTGGCCAGATGAAAAATTCTGGATATACCCAAATTTGCCTAACTTTGGAGTAAAAGAAAGTAGATCACAGAGTGGCACCCAACTATCTCCATCACCATGGTTTTGTCAATATATCAAGCTGAAACACAAAAAACTTAAGGCTACAGTTATGATTTTTGGATTTGTTAAGTGCATAGGAGCTTATTATCTAACAGACGCAATGATGAAATTAGTTATCACACAATGAAACAAGGGAGAAAATCATTTGGATGTCCTCTGTATACTCTTACACTTCTCCACATTTTTTTTCTCAAAATGTATATCTTTTTCGGTTACATATTGGAGGGGCTGCAGCCCTCCTCTTCCAGTGGCATGCAGTGACATTTAGACTAGGGTATGCAACATGGGCGCACTGAAGGGGGAGGGGTTAAGGGGGCCAGACACCCCGTCATCCAGTCCATCGTGTTATACAGAAAACTACTTTTTCCCAAATTTTGCAATGGAAAATTTCTCATCCTTTTATCATTTTCAAACAACAGGAATCACTTTTTGGAATGGCACAGCAGCATCTATGAATCGTTGCACCCTTTTGTAAGACCTTCATTCGTCCCTCACAAAAGTTGTTGCTTGAGAATAAAGAATAACATTATTTTATAATATTTTTTTTTTAGGAGGAACTTGTTCTGAAGATTAAGGGAAGCAGAAGTTATTTTAAGCTTCTTTTGTGCACATGGAAGCTAACTGAAGCTTGTTTAAAATAGGATGTCAATTATGGAAACATTAACGATGAAACTAAGGAATCTCTGATATAACCTTACACACTACTAGAGCTATCCAAATGTAATAAGGTAATATAGTATATGTATGATATTTTATATTCGCAAATATTTTCTGATAGTAGCTACGTACAGACCAACAATTGACTTCAATTAATTCCTTCGCAGGCTTGTAATCAAGCGATACCCGGTGAAGGCACATAGTGGATCAAACCCAATTGAAACTGTTGGTCCTGTCCCAATTAGCCTTATTGTGCATAAAATGGACTGAAAAAACTCAAACTCAATTAATTCCTTCATGCAGCACAATGAACATTGAACGGGAACGAACTGGCATAATGATTTTTCATACTTTCGAATAGCATGTGATAAATTTGATAAATGTTAGTATCCTCTACTATTTTACACACCTTTCTCAGAGGAAACCAACGAACAAGGACAACAATAAAGTTTCCGGTTGTTCTGCTGCCTATGAACAACTGTGTAGTTACATTTTTTCCCCTGAAAATGCCTAATATACTGCTTACCATCCTTCATAATTCCTGCCTGAAACAAGTCCTCCAAATCAGGAACACAGCTCCCATTTCGGATTGTTTGCAATTTTTTCGTAATTATATGCATAAAATCCCATCTCCAGAATGTCATCAATAACTCCCGAATCCTCTCCCCCTTCCCTCCCCATTTTATCACTTCACTGCACCTACATACAAGCATTTAATATGAACAAAACACTTGCTGCAAATTTCATGCGATAGAAGAAAGCAAAAGTCAATCTCCCACGGAAACAAGTGTCTGCTGTCCCCGAAAACAGCGCACTGTTGTGAATGAATGACTCTGAGTTGCCAGTTAACGAAATATTTTGTACAAGGGAGATAATAAAGCTCACGAAGAAAATATGTCAGCATACAATGGTATTCATCCCAGCACATTTCAAAAGCACAAAAAGAAAGTTGGGTGTAATATACCATCCATATACATCACTTTGCAATGTCTGGGCAGGGTGGGGGGGGGAGCCTCATTCGAATCCCATAGTAGCATTGTGTTTAGTTATGTTTTTTTTTTTTTTTATTCATTCATATTGTCGGGTCAACAGTCAACACCCATCCTCATCAACTTATAAGTTGAAATGCAAATGAACTTAAATAAAATGTTGATCTCTGGAATGGGATAAACAGATACTCTCGTACTCTGAGAATTGTATGAAACTTGCAAATTGTTTACATCATTTCCTCCGAGACAGTGACGATGCGAAAAAGGGGTTCACGTGCAAAACTCAATCCAGCCAGTCCATTCTGCTCTCCTCACCTCCCTATATGCAAAAATCTTGCTTGTGTAATTTTAACCTCACATAAATATTTTATATCTGATAGTTTACGTGTATATTAAATATGGTCTTCTACCACAAAATATTATTGCCCTCGTCGTGCAATCATTTTTATAATGTATTTTTTATTGCAACCCAGCACAGTGATCTATCTATCTACACGTGACTGCGAAATGTGGGTAAGCTAAAGATTCCAGAAAAAAATATATGTTGAGTACTGCCAACACTGCAGACGCTGTCAAAATCTTTGGTACCCTGGCTTCTCACACCTCTATGCTTTGAACAGGAAAATGTAGGATGGGGTGAGCGCGGGCAGACCCAAACATATGGTCGTGGCTGATCTGAGCCCATGAGGTTGACTTCCAAATTTCTAGGGTAAAAAAGACAAAGGCAGCTTTTGATCGCAGAAATCGGCAGACACACAGATCGGGTGGCTGCGGACAGCGCCGAAGGCACAATCGGGATAATTCAGGACTGCATCCATTAGGGCCAGGCCAGGCGACACATGGCAGGCAGTAGCGTATTCATCCGGAAGTTGGAATTTCTTGCAGAAGTGCCTTCAGAGTGATAATTGTTGAATTTTTATGTTCGGGGAAGGCGAAAAGAAAGGCTTCATTTTTTCTTACTGTGTTGTGGGTACGCATTGTGTACCTTGCATACCCAGAATGCACACCGCTGTCCTCTTCTGAATGTCCATAAGGATCATCCTATAAAATGTAAACATGTCTTTGTAAGAACAAACTACATGAATATTTTTAGTTCAATGTTACTAGCAGTTCTTTCTTGAGAAAGTTTCAGCCGTGTCTATTGCCTGAAATTTTTGTAGCAGAGGTGAGTCCATTGATATGCAGATGAACAGCACAAATAATAATAACAATAACACAGGGCCGCAAATTAAATTCAATTTAATGTTGTTTTTTGATTAATAGTTGAACTTTATTATTTGTGCCATGCTGACCACGAATATGAAATTCGTTTTTCTCTATCACGCAAGGTTTTCTTGCAAATCAAATTTCAAAATTTGGGCTTTGTCCAATATTGCATACTGTTTTATTATAATTTTTATTTTCTTCAATCAGAATAATTAGCTTATCACACTAAACGCATCAACATGTTTATTTTAAAATGAATATAGACAGACACAAAGGACCCATATAATATAGAGAACGACATATAGCAGTATATAATATACACACAAGAAAATCAATACACAATACATATTTTTCAGTTCTCTTTAGCACGCTTTCTTCTGTAACCTTTCCTAACTTTCTTGTGATTTTCTTCTGGCGTTTCTCTGTCCAATGCCCAACAGTAGTCAGCCATCGTGCTAACACTCCAATGTCCTTGATACCTTTTCTCCATATCCCTCATCTCAGGCCGCGGTGGCTCAGTCGGTAACGCGTCTGACTACCATGCTCAAGGTCCCGGGTTCGATCCCCGGCCGGTTCAAATCCGGGAACTTTTCTAACGGTGGAAGCGGCCCCGGTGCCTACCCAGCATCGAATAACATGGGTACCCGGGGGAAACCCTGGGGGGTAAAGGCGGTCAGGGGCATGATGCTGATCACATCACCCCCACTCACGACCGGATCAAGAAAGTGTGGGGCGTTACCCCCACACCCCCTATACGCCTTCATGGCGTGGTGCAATGCACAGGGGAACACTTTACCTTTTTTTTTTTTTACCTCATGTTCTGATGGAACCGTTCGCCTTGTTCCTCACTTAATTCACAAAGATTTTGTGGAAACTTATCAAGGTGTGAATGCAAAAAATGTAATTTGAGATTCATGTTACAACCCAGCTCTTGAAATTTAAGTAACATATTCTCAACAACTTCTCTGTAATCAGGACTTTTGTGGTTCCCCAAGAAGTTCAACACTACACTTTTAAATGCTATCCAAGCATCTCTTTCAGCTACAGTCATTGTTTCCTCGAAGTATTTATTATTCATTAATTTCCTAATGTCTGGTCCAACAAAACAACTTCTTTCACTTTGCCGTACGACAGGGATGGAAATTTGTTGCATATGAACTGGAAACATTGTCCTTCCTTGTTAACTGCCTTCACAAATTGTTTAATCAGCCCTAATTTGATATGAAGAGGGGGAAGTACAACTTTCTCAGGACCAGGGTTCAATATTTTCCGTATTGGCCATTCTTTTCTTTCCCAGTGGTAATTTCGTGCCCTACTATCCCACTCACAGATGTAACATGGCATTTGAGGTATATCAACATTGTAGTCCAAGTAACTCAAAACTTTAAGATCACCACACACCAACCAACCATGGTTCTCATATTTAATTTCATTAAGAACAAGTTGCATTGTGCTGTAGGTTTCTTTTAGTGACACAGAATGAGCAATAGGAACTGAGGGGAACTTATTTCCATTATGTAACAAAACAAATTTTAAACTTGTTTTATTCGAGTCAATGAATAGCCTCCAATCAGTTGAAAGACAAGGAAAATTTAACTTAGTCAGCAAACCGGACACATCACAACAACGAGAAATAAGGCATACACTCTTTTTCTCGGTGTCTGTACCAGGAAAATGTTGTTCCACAAGCCAGCAAGTTCTTTTCGTTAAGTCTGGAACCAAGAAGCTCAGCTGATTCTTTAGATAAATTTAGGTCTCTAACTAAATCATTGAGTTCGCTTTGAGTGAACGGTATAGGGTCACGAGATCCGTGAGGGAGGTCATAAATGTCATCTTCCATTTCACTTCCTTCCACTGAATCACTTAGTGAACCAGGATCACTTACACACTCAAGACTTAATGGAGGTGTCGGTACAGGCAAGTCTAGACCGTGCAACACAGGTCTCATTGCAGAGGGAATATTGGGATACACTATCCTTTTCTTGTTTATAATATTTCGACCTACAATTTCACAGGAACAGAAGTAACAATCATTGCTGTGATCCTGAGGCTCCCTCCACACCATTGGTATTGCAAATGGCATAGATGGCCGCTTTCCCGTGCTCCAGTTTCATAAAGATTCCACACATGATCTACATACCTTGTGTGGGGCCCACGATTTATCTTGATCTCCTAGTTTCATTTTAAAGTATGCGTAATATGCTCTTCTTACAAAATCTGTAATTTCCTGTCTCTGTATCCGGGGAACAAATTCACAGCAGATGTAGCAAAACACATCTGGGCTATTCAGACAACCACGAGATGCCATGGCCACACCACAGTAATGTACATCACTGAACAACCAAATGTTAATGTAGGAGATCAACGTATCTTACATACCATGGAAAATTAGGACTTTTGAGTTACATATAAAATTAATTTCAAATTATATATATCAATGTTTTACATAGTATTATTTTCAGCATTTAGGCAAGAAACATTAATTAATTTAAATAAAACAAAACTTCTCTGTATTAAAGCTTATTCGTCTTTATTACTTGTTGAATAATATTGAAACTTACCAGTGACATCTAGTGACAATCACTTCAATTGCACTGAAACGTGCATACCACAACCCACATATAAAAATCGTGAATTGTAAAACATTCTAGCGTGATGTGAGAAAACTAATGCCAGTTTCAGCATCAGCAAGTTCAAATACATGTAAAACACCCAAAATTATAAAAACAACAGAACCCATGCGGCCCTGTGTAATCAATGTTTATTACAATAAACTATTATTGAAATTAGAAATTAATTGATGGAAAGTGAGCACACAAAGAAATCTAGCTTCCTTGCTTTTGGCAATTCCATGAAAATCCTTGCACTTTAGTATCCAGACAACAATTGGAAACAGAGTTACCAAATGGATGATATTCATCGAACAATTTCCCCCCACAATTCATTGCATGAAATCATGCTCAGCTGCTATATTTTGTGTCAACAAATGAGATACTGCATTGAAATCCTGCTGGGTAAGCATTGTGTGTACGATCTTCACTGAAGTGATTCAAGGTATGGTTATCATCATCATATGAGGAACGTGTACACATGAAATATTGCAAATTTCTCACTGTATGAAGCTTTCTCATATGCTTTCCTTAACGTGTGCGAATCTGTGCGCCTGACTTCATGCTATTTCTTTCCAAAGTGCTTAAGTGTCAAATAATTCTTGAAGCTTTCCTGGCGGCAAATGATGAAAGAGATTTTCTTCGGACAGGTGATTTCTGAGCTTTCGAGAGTTGTAGCATTATAACGTCACTCTCATCTTCAGAGATTGAAGTGACTTCACTCGGAAGCTCAGAAGCCTATCTGGAAATCACCTGGTTGATATCCTGAAAAAATCTCTTCATCAAATTAAGAATGAAAGTAATTGTTGATAACATTACTTCGGTTGCAAGTAACTCTGTAACAGTTACAGCTACTTACTTCTAAAAGCAACTAGTTACAGTTAAACTTCCTAAGTAATTGTTACTTGAAACTAAGTTACTTCCAAACACTGTTAAGATGACATGAAAAAAAGAGGGACAGGACAAAGGAAATTTGCAGTGATCGGAACGCTACATTTTAAAAGTAGCTTCGCTACAGCTACAGCTACTCTTCCAAAATGTAGCTTCGCTACAGCTACAGCTACATTTACCAAAAAGTAGCTCGCTACGCTACTCCTGTTCGCTACTCGCTACTTCGCTACATTTTGCGCTACTTCTGCATTAAAAAATATGAAAACAACGATATGGTATTAAAAAAATCCCCTACTACTGGTAAATAGATTCTGTTATTTATTATCATGATTCCAGTCATTCGATAATTTTAATAGCAATGTTACTTCAGTTACTTATTTCTACAATAGTTTTTGAGAATACCATACCTATGCAAGTGGCATATCAATTCAAATTTGATATATGAATATTGCAATTAGGGTGTTACCCAAATTAATTATCGCAACTATACACAAATAAAATTTGGTAGGATTACGTATTTATGTTCACATCAACATATTTTTCTTGAGAATAAATATTTCATTTTTTATAGACTGATATGAAGTCAGCATTTTGAATGAAAAGTACCTGGAGCCCTTTGACTACAAAAGGGCCCCAGGTTCGATACCCAGCAGAGGCACATAGTAGTTAGGATCCAGTCTCGATCAGATTATCTATGCTTAAAATGGACTCAAAACAAAAACTAGGAAAGATGCCAAGTTGGGAGGATCAGATCCTCCTGCTCCTCCATTCCCCACACTGCTGAGGAAGAATAGATGAGGAGGTAAACAGAAGAGGACAAATGAATGGTGGTGGACTATATCAAAGCGTTCGAAGAATAATATGGAATAGGGATGTACCTATGAAATGCAAGAAGGTAATATGTAACATACTATGTGCCAATAATTACGTATGGAGCAGAAACTTGGACAATAACATAGAGAGACAAAGAAAAGATGCAGGCAGTGGAGATGAAATTTCTAAGGAGTCTTTTGAGGAAGACTAGAAGGGATAGAATAAGGAATGAGGAGATCCGACAGACAGTGGGTGTAGTGAAGCTTTAGGACAGAATAGAACAGGCACAGATGAGATGGTTCGGACACATGAAGAGGATGGATACAGATAGAATACGAGCTTACAATGCACAAGGAGTGGGAATAAGGCCAAGGGGGAGACCAAGATGTCGGTGGAAAGAGCAGATAAGATTGGAACACCTTGGAAAGAGAGGAGTTGTGAAAGACCAGGAAAAAATGGAGAGGCTTGACTTCTATGCCGACCCAGCCAGAGGCAGGAAACAGCGAAGGATGATGATGATGATGATGTCATGATTAGCAAAAGTTACAGAAAAGTGACGCAAAAGTAAGAGAAATACATAAATTTGAAAACTATGTATATTAACTAAAGAAAATTGTCGTTTCTGCAGGAAAGTCAATAACTCGTACATACTTCTTGCAATATGATAACATTATTGAGGAAACTGTCGTATAAACCTGAGTGTTCTAAACGTATTGTAATTTTAAAATTTGTGAACAAATACTATTGCGAAAATAATTGTAATTCCAGAAACTCTATCATTCTTGTAACAATAATTTCTTGCTGGTGAGATCCTATATACTGAGGATGATCAATGCTGTTAACGTACCGAGCCATTTAATAGCCAACTATTCCCTTGTCAGTGCATTGGATATTCCATTGCTCGTTTTTGCACTGCAAGTTGTGTCTTACACAGCAATTAATGACATTTTGGTGTCTCTTACTTCATGAATATCCACAGGATTTGTTCCGGGTGTGACACAAACGAGGCACTTCTTTCCAGTGGTGCAGCAAACGAGGCAAAATAGCGATGCAGCTAAAAAACATAGCTGTTAGCAGGAATATATTCATATATGTCAGTTAGTTATCTGGATATCTGAATTCTTCAGATACTAATTAAATAAATTACGCAGATATCTATAATCTACAATGTAGATAATCTGTATCTCCATGTAATAGACTGTCTTTATGAACCTCTTGCAAAATTAAGGGTTATTGTCGATTTTTTCTGACGCTGTTGCCACATTCAAAATTCACCTCAAAATGCCGAGAAAAAATGTAGCTGTAGCGAAATTTTCGCTACAACTACAGGAATTTTGTAGCTTCGCTACCGCTACAACTACAATTTTCAAAATGTAGCGTCGCTACAGCTACAGCTACAAATTTTGTAGCTAGCTACAGTAGCGACGCTACAAGTAGCTCGCTACTTCTGACCACTGGAAATTTGTTACACATGGAAACAGAGGGGAAAAGTATTGAATCTAGAATGTGATGGATTAAGAACAGAATAGTCCAGGATGTAGGACTGACAGGCAAATTCTGCCAATTAGATAACGATACAAAAACACACATAGGCTTTTAGCATTATTTTATTGGTTTAACTCCTACAGGAGTCAACATTCGTCACACATTGTACAAGTTCTCACGAAAAAATGGCACACATTGTGGCTTTCTAACCTGAGTGAAGAATCTGGCTTATCTGATAACCAAGTCTTTCTTGATAACAGTACCCTAACTGCAAAAATACATCTCAATAGTCGTTTTCAATGCCAACCAATAATTTAAAAAGGGAAAAAATGGAATGATTTAAAGCAATTACCATGAGGAATGAGTTAAGGGTATGATATGCGGTAAAACAATTTTAAAATTACATGGGGCATGTTAATAAATAAATTTCTTCTTTACAGATGTTGATAAATTGTCACAATGGTAATCAAATTGGTATTTCACTAGGTGTTATGTAAGAAAATATTGTTCCCTAATATGAAGTTATAATTAAAAATTTCCCCATGTGTTATTTAACATAAAATTTTTACTAAGTTTTATTTACGTATACTTTCAACCTGTAGTATTTACTTTACATCTTCCTCAGCTGTTCTATATATTTGAAGCATTTTCGAACTTTACAATTTTTTCATATATAATTTTTATTTGCCACACTATTCACCTAATCTAATTTTTATACATATTTTGAATGCTAATTCTTATATTTTCCCCCAGAAAATTGGCCCATATGGAGTTTAAAAGCTATATTTTATACCTTCCATGTTTCATGCTATTTTTTTTTTACTAATAATACGTATTAATTCCTTGCATACAATTGTAACAGAGTTCACTGACTGGAAGTCATTTTTTGCAGTACCCATAATAAATTTACTCGCTATGTTTTTACTGATTTCTTTATTGGTTGGTATATTAATCAGTGAACAGACACTGGATTATGGAAGGCAGTATAATGCTCATTAATACTGTATACTTGATCCTATTTGACTTTTAATAGCCTCTTTTATTGCAATATTTAGCCTCGCTTGTTTGTATTCTCTGTATCTCTTGTCATATTTTATAGAAACTATCTGCACATAATATCAACTATTAATTTTGTATAAATGCTATGATAGAAATGCGCTTTTGTATGAAATTGAGACATCATCTGCCACAGCTACAAAATATGACCTGTTTATATTTTACAAGCTTTCATTGAATAAACTTGTTCAACTGTCTGCATTTCACCCGTACAGCTGGCATTAAACAAATCTCTGGATTTGAACATTACTGTCGTGTACTATATGAGTAACATCGTTAAATTCAAGAAAGAAAAGTCTCAGATAGACCAGATAGCTATCAGTTTGTTCCATGAACTTGTGATGCTATTAAACTTAGAGACCATTTCATGGGAAAACATTAATTGTTGTTATATTTACAATAGAACAAATATAGATTTTTTAAATACTTTGTCAACACTAATTTATAAAAAAAACTATAAAAAAAACTTCGGCAAAATTTTCCTGTTACTTTGTAACTAGTGAATATAAATATAGAAAAGAATATAATGTAGCAAATGGCCTGTACTGTACACACTGGGATTTTTTTGGTCATGTCTCGTATTCTGCCATTTTCCGACAGTCGTACTCAGTATTAAGTATGCAAAATTCACTCATATAAACAAGTAGTATGTTTATAAAAAAAATACATTAACTGCCATTCTGACTGAAAAAGTTCCTACAAAATAACCACACATTCTCGGCACACATCCAATTTATAAAAACAAATTAGGAATTTTGTTGCGAACTGCATTTTATGCAGTTGTATAACCTCCTTCTTATTTTTTGTTTAAATAAGGCACATCGTAAAATTCACTCATACTTTCACACACTAGAACAATTCTTATCTTACGAGTTCGTTTAATCTTTGAAGCTCCTGCTCAACATCAGTTTAAGTCTATGATTCCTGTACGGATGTGTTTATTTCCTTGTCGGACAAACTGGAAGAATTTTTACGGTTGTATGAGCAAGCTCTTCGTGAGCATTTGTTCTTAGGAGGTGTCGTCTTCTCTCTTTTACGGCTGCTCGTTCTCTTGTGTGTTCTTTGCCGAACCATTTGCTGCATCATTCTCACAAGTCTGTAAGTACATGGTATGGATTACATTCATGACCTGAGAAATTTACATCATAAATAACGTAATCTATTTTAAAAAAGTTATGCATAGCATCGAGACAGTATCAGATTATGCATTTGCATTTGTGTGAAAGTGTGTGTATGAAAATATTTTATAAATACGGTGACCATAATATTTGGGCCCAAAAACGGGACATCCGAAGGAGATCAGTTTACCCCCCCCCTCTTTCTGAAAAAATAGGTTAGGCCTCCTAATCATAAAATTATTGTTATTATTAATGTATTGTTATGGATCACATAAATGATACATCATAAACAATAAATGAAATATGATCTCTTGTTGTCAAAAAGTATAATTATTATAATCTCGGAATGCCAGAAGTATTTATCAGAAGAACCAATCTTCTTAAGAACAGTTTTATTCTTCACCAACTGTTCATGAAACTTCCCGAAAACCTTACCCCACATATCAGACACACAACTCTAGATTTTTCTTGTGAATGTGTGTCTAGATGCAGGTAATTTAAATTATTGTTGCAATTTCTTAAAGAAACTGCATGCTTATTCGCTGCTCTTTAAATAACGGAACACACATTGTTTTGTATACACAAAACAATACATCATTTTTGGTGTGAAATGTCTCTCAAATTTAGACTTAGTTTTTAAGATAACTCCTACACCTTTATAAAATGGAACAAATAGTGGCTTTTTAATAATATGAATGGGACAAGCCTCTGAAATGGGACTGTCCAGGACAAAACGGGATGTATGGTCACCCTAATTATAAAGGGTGTCCCAACAAGAATGCCAAGATTTGAATAGCGCCATTGTCTTGTTGTTGGGTTGACGGCCCTGTTCTTACATACGGTTGTGGCCTTATTTGGATGGGGTGGATATTGAACACTTGTGGTTCGAGCAGGATGGCACTACCTGCCACGAGATGATTGCCTTGCTGCATGATAAATTTTCGGGCCAAGTCATTTTGACCAGAACTGGCCAGCAAGGTCGTGTGACCTGACAACTTGCGACTTCTTCCTTTGTGTATTGCAGGTTTATGAAAACAACCACTGAACCCTGCCAGAACTGAAGGAGGAATTTTTCCAAATCGAGGAGCAAGTCTGTGTAAGAATCATCAGTAATTTCATCCATAGAGTAGATGCAGAGCAAGTCGTTGGGCACATATGACAGATGATGTTTTTCAGGCTTAACTGGCAACATGTACCCTTTGTAATGATGTAGTAATGTATACCATTCCATGAAAAAAATATCAAGTTATTAAATCTGGCATTCTTGTTGGGACACTTTTTAGGTTTATTATGAAAGTTCATAATAATATTACGCTATAAACAGTTTTATCCAAAATAACTTTTAGTAAATTTTTAAAATTCACAAGTGGATCCATGTGATATAGTTTATTATGTCATTTGATCAGTGTCGTGCCCAAAGGTGGGTTGGTGGGGTCATAAGTGCATAACCCTACCCCTTTAGCCCAGTATTTCTAAATAAAAGAACATCAAAGGCAGGAAAAGATGACATAAGCTGCTACTATTAAAAAAAATGTTAACCCCCCCCCTCTCCCCACACACACAAACCTTTTGAAACTTCTGGGCATTCCAATGCACATGATTTTTTAAATTTATAGTACATGTTTAATACAGCACATTCTAGATTATTTGAAATTTCACTTGGTCAAAATATAGACATGATCCCATCAAATTAACATAAATTAGTTTCTAGTGTAATACAACATTAATTTGTCCATAATTTATTTTAAAACTTAAAATATAATTAATAATTCTCTTGAACATGCATAATTTGTGTGTTCTGGCATAGGAGTTCTCTAAATAAGAAGGGAGGAGGGTCAGTTACTAATTTTCTGCAGCAAATCAAGATAATACATTTTTTTTAAACAAAGTCCACCACTTTATGTACACTTTTAAGTCGAATCCGAGCAACTTGTGCTCCCACAGGGTATCGAACCCGGAACAATAGAATGAACTTTTTCCCCTATATATACGTATATATATATATTGGCATTTGCTAACATAAAATATTTTATAGAATACAATTAGCTATGAAAAGTGTCATTAGATTTTGATTTGAAGTAAGATTGCAAAATATGATGTAAAATCACAATTTATCACTGAGATAAAAAGAGTATGCAAAGTCTTATGTTACTATTTCTGTTGGCTGTTGGTAACCACGGAAGTGGCCAGTGTTGCCAACTGATAAAGGCAACATGCAGCTACCGAGGCAGATGACAAGGTTCCTTTCCGATCAATACTTAGGCATAACTATGCGTTAATTTTGCTTCACCTGGGAAACTACTTGTTCATGGCCCCCCTCCCCCTCATTGTTTTACCTACAATCCTTACATAGTTTAACATGAACTGACTTTGACTTATATATTTTATGTACAGTGTAATTCTTGAAAGTATCACATCTGTTTTCATTTAATATTACTTATCCAAAATATATCTGCATCAAATCACATTTATTGATAGTTTCAATTCTATTATTTTAAAATTTATATGTGGAAATATTTTACCTATTTACAAAATAAAATATAGAAAGTACTCTTCAATACCACAAAATATAAATAACACTAGAATTATAGGTGGAATGATTTCACTGAAATTCTTAGATAGCACTAATCACATTGCCCTAAAGCTGGTTCTGAAAGCTAATTGGTGATAGATCTACAGTTTTATGAGAGATTATGAGCAAAGAAACTTGAAATTTAGCAATAAATAAGTACATATTTTGCCTACATTCTGAATTAAGACACATAAGTGTTCCGCTGAAACAATGAAAATTAATTTACAGCTAATACTAGTACAAAATTTTGATTATTTCTACTGATTATGATGGAAATGTTATTCAAGTTAGCTTGAGACAGTACAGTTAAATTCTTGCGGTGTTAAACTAGTTAACAAGATTCATATGCGAAGATATAAATAAATTAGAATTGGTATACCACTTATCAGGCAGCATCAGTATTATGACGGGAACTGTCAGACCAAAGTGATAAGCAACAAGCGACATGTGTCACTTGGAAAGGAACCTTCAGATATAAATGCAACCTTTCATACTGGATTGACAGGGCAAGCTCTATGTGTTACTTAGGGTGACTAACTTTCAGCCACAATTCAAGGGAGATTTCCAACTTTTGACATTGAATTTCTGGGAGATTTAGCTGTGACAAGTTTTGTGCATATTTAGCGAAACGGCATCACTCCAGGAAATGTTTATGGAAAGCATAATATTAAACAAAATAATTATTTTACATTTAATATAATATTCAGATCACAATAGAGAATAAAAATTTAGAAATTTGCATGTGTCTTAGTCATAACTCGCATGTACTTGTCCACTGTAGCTGCAGAACCAATCAACTACTGCAAGATATGATGTTCCTTCCGCCTGCCAAATTTTAAACGTGCAATATCTTGTAGTTGACTTGAAGTTTTGTATGGCTCGCCGAACTTGGAGTGAGTTGAAATTGTGCGATCTTGGTTGTTAATGAAAAATATTGAAGAAATAGAATGTCAATATGGGAGCCGGGAGGATAAAAAAAATAGCTGTAATATGGGAAATCCCGGAAAATACATGAAAGTTGGTCACCCAACATTACTGACCCATCTTCACAGTAGTGTGGGTAGTGTCGCCTCTGTGCAGTGAATCCATTTTTACAGACTGGATTAACCTGTGTTACTTGCAGGAACGTCGCCTGATAATGTTCGCAAGAGCACGTGAACACTCATGTGTATGTTCTAAATTACGTACATATTAAATGCACACACACATATATTTCTTCGAAATAATACTTTTTTGATGTTCGAGTATACACACACAATTTAGTCTGATACGACGTCTTTCACGTCTGATAACTTTTTTAGATAGTTGGTAACACTGACTCCCACTGTGTTCCACGGTTGCGATGAACACAATGGCTGTGTTGTGTGTTGTGAACTGGCAGCTAAGGGGCTGTTGGCCACTATACCCCGAAAATGTTCACTGCGCTGTGCGAACCCTGATCCAAGCAGCAATACTTCTTACATTCGGCACCAGGGTGCAGCATATACGTACAAGGCACGTCTAGGAGGACTCGAAAAGATCGGTGCTACATAGTTGCAAACTTTAGTGAGAAGTCACTAAACCTGGCAGATTTTAAATTCCAGTGGGCGCTAAAATTCACGGAATAGTGACGAGCGACTTTTCTTTAGAAACTAGTCTGCAGGAGTTACACAATATCTTTCAAAGTTTATATGATTTGCACATGTGCGTCTAAGGGCAATTCAGACTGTGCAACTTGTTTTAGTAATCGACGTTTTTCATGCCAAGGAACTAACTCTCACCAACTTAAATTGCAAAGGAAAGTGCCGACTACATTTACATCAATTCAACATGCATTTTTCTGGTTACTATACCCAGAATAGTATGGGGTCGTATGGCCTAAATAGTTGTTACCGAAAAAGTTATCAATTGATATTAGTAAATCATTTTTACTATTCTCTACGTTATTAGAATATGCTTATTGTAAAGAACAAAATATAACTTTCAGAAAACTAGAGCTGTATTTTTGCTACACATATATTTTCTTTTTTGAAGTTAGAAAGTTGAAATAATATATGCATTTAAATTATCACAATTGAAATTAAATGCATTTTTAATGTGCATATAAACACACATACATTCAATAAACCTGGTGTAAGTTGTTCCCCAAAGCATTTTTTAAAAATACATTTTGTATTTTTCACCAGAAAATTTGATTCAGCGATTTTTAATTAGCGCATGTTGAAGATTTAGAAACTTCTGCGTTTCAATTGTTGGCAACACTGCTGCTTTGGAAGAACTGCAAGGGAGCACGTTTGTTTTGGAAAGATCAAGTACCGTTAGTTTTTCGGGGTAACAAAAAACCCTATGCTCTTTGGCCGCAACGGGTAAAAGGCAGTTAGTGTCGATGTCGAGAGGAAGATATCTATTGACAAGCGGTTTGGCTGAATGACTGTGGTTGGTTAACATATGGTCCGTGTAATACAAAGTAGATTGCGAAGTATGGTAGTCTTGTGTTGTAGTACATACCTGAGATTGCACTAATTGTAAATAACGTAATTAAAAGGGTGTTAATTGAATAATGAAGTATTGTATTGCTTCAGATATAGCATGATTTTGGGGGGAAATTGTTGAAAATATGTTGAACTGTTATTCTTACTTGTTCAATATTGAAGATGAAGTTACAAGGGAGAGTAGTAAATCTCCAATCCGTATAAAAATTTTATCGTGAACACCCATATGTGAACCTCACGCGACGCCACTGGTTACTTGTCATTTGTAAGTTCCAATATGTTTACCCTCAGTAGTTTGTGTGTGAAGTATGGTTTGATTCTTCCAGTCGAGGTATTCTTTGTCCATACATGCCTTACATATTTCCATGGTATGTGATCACACTGGAAGCTATGTTGTTGGCCAGACACACATATAACATGATTCTGCTTTGACATTGTTTAAAAGCAAAAATAAGTAATGAGCACATGAAAAGAAGTAATTGGCACATGAAAAGTAGTTATGGGTACACGAAAAGAAGTAATGGGCACATGAAAAGAAGTATTGGGCACACGAGAAGAAGCAATGGGCACACGAAAAGAAGCAATGGGCACACGAAAAGAAGCAATGAGCACATGAAAAGAAGCAATGAGCACACGAAAAGAACTAATGAGCACACAAAAAGTAATGTGCACACAAAAAGTAATGGGCACATGAAAAGAAGTAATGGGCACATGAAAAAGTAATGGGCACATGAAAAGAAGTAATGGGCACATGAAGCAGTGGCATTAAGAAGATAACAATCAGAGACTCTGATGACACAGTAGTGTGAAAACAAAGTTAAATTCAGTGAATGCTCATGCAAGCATTATTATACAAGGATATTAGTGAGTAGGAAGGGTGGAACTTGTATTGCGATGACTTCACTTCCGCTGAGCATGTCTCGTTTGCCCTCTTCCTCGCCCTCCTCCTCCTCTCTGGAAAAATTCCTTTGGAAGTCCATGTTTGTACCTGTATTTTTTTGTTATAATTTTTCTGCCACTTTTCACTAATTATAACAATAAGGATGAGTGATGATATGATGAAATTGATAAAGGGACACTCAAAAAGAACTCCCATGTCCACTCCAGGATTTGAACCTAGGAACTTTGGTGTCGATGTACTCAGCCTCTGAGGTGACAAGTGACAGAGTAAGAATTCACAAAGTCCTGCACCATATTGGCACTTTTACAAACAATATTAAATTTCGACAATATCATGTTTTATTAGTAACTATTAGTTCCCACTGCAGCAAAATGCATCAGAAAAGTAAGTTAGAAGATTTTCCTATATCCAACTAAATGAAATGGTTTAGAAACACCACTACCAGTGTCAATGAAAAGGGCACAGGGCTCCAGGGATATAAATATTCGGTTTAGAACTAGAAACCCTTACTACTTTAGAACTGTAGTTACGGAGCATACTTTATAATTGCCGTGCTATAGGATTAAAATCCCTATGGCCACAGGCCTATATAAGGGGAGAGTTTATTGGTTCCAAATCCCTGCCTTTGGATTAGTAAACATCTTGCGGTAATTGTATAATCGCATCAACATTTAACTGAATCAGCATATTATCTGAAATCATTGAAAATATCATTTTTAGTTTAGAGCTAGACCAAAAATATAATGGATCTGGAAATATGGATCTTATATTCTTCCAATACAGTAACAACAGTTTCAGAATTTATTTTTTTCAAAAATGAACTGTAAATCATATAAATTTTCAAAATATTAACACGCACAGATATATTTTGACAGCTAATTTGAAGAATTTGAAAACAAAATTCTAAATGTATTGTAATGCAAATGATTGTAATTTTTTATGTAACTAGTGCACACAAGATATATATATATATATATATATATATATATATATATATATATATATATATATTGAGATATATTGAGATATTTAGAAAGTAACGTGCTATTGGAAACTTAAACAATATTAACCATTTTACTATTAGTGAATATGTGGTGGCTTTCAATGACGCTACCGAAATGTCAACCTCTCTTCCACACATTACATCTCAGGCTTTTCTTACCAGGCTAACAAGGCTATGGAACCACAGTCAGGATAATTCTCAGTGGTTGTTTGTTTCGTGTTGTCCATATATGTTTGTGATTGTCCCTTCATCCACCTAATCTTACCACAATTAGTCCTCATCATTTCAATTCAACAGAAAAGAGACGTAAAATAAAATAAAAAATTTAATCAACCAGACTAGTCGAAGCTCTTCCATTATTTCCATATCTATCTATATCTCTCAATGTGTGTTAAGGGAGGAGAGGCATGCCTAGGGTTACCTCCTAGGGATAGGATTTAGTTACTCAGTAACTTGTAATGTGCTATTTACAAATTACTCCAAACATTTCTCAGTATATTGCGTATTAGTACAGTTCCATAATTCCAGATTTGACATAAAAGACACCACTCACCTACTCTGCATACTCAAGAGTAAATTATACCTATAAGAAAAAATGCTATCAAGTTAAACAGTTCAGAAATGATTAAATAATCTTGAAGATCTTAATTCTTCGTATTTTTACAAGCGATTAGTTATTCAAAATATGCTTCCATGCAGCACAGCAGTTCCATTAATGCATTAGTAACAAGAACAGGAAACAAAGCTCTGTACATTGTTAAATCATTACTCTGGTTATTTAGTAAAAATAAAATAGCATATATTCACAAGCTGCAAGCATTTGAGTTGCTATTAGTAATAAAAAAATTAGAAAATAACAAAGCAATCTACTATTTATAATATAAAGTTATTAATATTTACAAGAAGAAGGTATTAATATACCAATCAACCCTACCCATAGTCTCTTGCTGTATTTCTACCTTGTATGTTGGGTTGTCATAGGCAGACTCTGATTTTCTCTGAGAAATCGCAGCCTTTGCTTGTCCTTGTTTCCGAACAATTATCATTAGGAGAATCAAGATTGCAACAATGGCCAAGGCGGCTATAATAGCAACAGCCACCAAAGCACCATAGTAGTCACCATTTTCTGGCGTTGCATTTGGCTGGGCTTCAAGTTTTCCTGAAATAGAAACAGAAATATATTACCAAAAAAAAAAAGGATTGTGTTATTGTTGTAAGTACATATTATGCACCGATACCCTAGATGGTATGATATTGATAGTCAGGCACATCGCCGGATAATGTTCACTTCCACTGATTGCGTTGAACACAATTGCAGTGCGTGTTGCATCAAACTGGAAGCTAAGGGGCTGTTGGCCACTATACCTCGAAAATGTTCACTGCACTGTGCGAACACATCGTGGTGTGAGCCCTGATGCAAGCGGCAATACTTCTTGTATTCGGCACCAGAGCGCAGCATATACAAGGCATGTCTAGGGGGACTCGAGATGGTCTGCACTACATAGTTGTATAATGTAAAATTTAATTAGAATTATTTCTCTTGATATCGTTATTAAGTGCATTGTGTGTCAGTGTGTAGCGTTCAATTACTTGACCCACAGTGAGAATTTTATTTTCTGTGTAATATCTAGAGCTCAATTATAGGCTTCAGCCGGTCATCCTTCAGGAGTGCGTTCATGTGCAAATGTATCTATTACAAACAAGACTACTTACTGATTTGCCCAAATAAGTGGCTAAAGAACACACACTAAACATGCACTTTCTTTTTATTTGGGCAAATCAGCAAGTAGTCTTGTTTGCAATAGATACATTTAAAAAAATATATAAATATATCTAAAAGAGAATTGTTATTCTTTTTTCATCGGACAGTTCTTGTAATTGATCAATTCACTCGAATGCATTGATGGGCAAAGGACACATCCTGGGCATTTGCTATCATTTGCACATACACAAGCGACTCGCTTCCAAAAAACTGCTTCTGGAATGATTCGTTTTGTGCAATGCATAAGATCAAGGATGGTAAATATGTTTGATTGATTGATTTGGTGTTTTAAGTCCACTTTATGCACAGTAAGACTAATCGGGACTGGACCTACAGTTTCAAGTGGGATCCGAATCACTATGTGCCTCCACCGGGTATCGAACCCGGGATCCCTCGATTACAAGGTGGCGACGGGTAAACATGTTAATGACGACGATGAACAGATGTTACTATACGCTTTAAATTAGTGGTTCCCAAAGTGTGTGTGGCAGCACCCTGGGGCACCATGATTGACTTACAGGGTAGCTGGTTGACTTACAGGGGTGCTGCAAAATGTTCCAATATTTTCACTGAATTGTTAGTCAATGCTATGAATGTTTCAAATATGTGCATTTTTAGTACATTTTTACACATGAAATGTTTCGGAATTTGAAATACGTGTTTAATTTTTAACTTAAGGCATGCAATCTTACAACTAACTGAGCATTGCAAGTGTTAGAGAGGGCTACATTCTGGGCACCGTGGAAACATTTTGAAACACTAAGGGCACCGTGAAGCAAAGATGTTTGGGAACCCTTGTTTTAAATGGTCGAAAATCAATCTCTCTAAACCATTGGCAAAATGATGCTACGAGGAAAAATACGAAACACGAGGGAAGTGTTTTAAATGGTCGAAAATCAATCTCTCTGAACCATTGGCAAAATAATGCTACAAGGAACATTATAAAACACGAGGGAAGAAGGAATATGAGCAATGTCACATTGACTGACACTTCAATGATAAGCATTGCAACCAAGTTACTGTGAGCGGGGGGACATTCTGTATAATACCCATATATCTTAATACACAAAATACACTTTATTCTGGACTGGACGCATCCTCCCCTCTGTCCAGCTAATGATGCACGTGCTTTCAATGCTGAATGAATGTCTTAGGTTAACATATGGTCTGTGTAATAGAAAGTAGATTGCAAAGTATGGTAGTCCTGAGTTGTACATACCTGAGATTGCATGTTATACGAGTACTAATTAGTTTGCACCAGCCATTACTAATTGTAAATTACGTAATTGAAAGTGTGTTAATTGAATAAAAAATCTTGTGTTACTTCAAATATAGTGTGATTTTGGGGGGAAATCGTTGAAAATAAGTTGAACTGTTATTCTTACTTTTTCAATTGAAGATGAAGTTACAAGGGAGAGGAGTAAATCTCCATTCAGTATAAAAATTTTATTGTGAACACCCATATGTGAACCGCACGCGACACCACTGCTGATAGTACAGGTATAAAATTTACTAATAGGGGAACTCCAATGTTAAGTGTGCGATATTCACATGTAAAAAGTAAGGTTCTAGACATGCGATTGGATTAAAATATTCATAATAAACTGGTTTCATAGAATTATGAAGTACTTTGCGGTGTTCTGCTAACAAATAAAAAAATCAACTTGAGCATGATGACATAACTTGATTCAGGGGTAGAAAAATACAGAGTGCCCAGTTGGCACTCTTGGAAATTTCCATTCTCTTCTTTACAAAAAAGTAACATACAGTATGGGATTTTCAATGTTTGTATATTTTCTGTATCATGTGTATCATTAAATCAGAATAATAAACATGACATCATTTTTTTTTCACTGTTGTTGCTAGCCAAATTTTAAAATCTGCAGCAATAGAAGAGTCAGCTATATACGAGAATGTATTGCATGGTTATTCATGATGTTACCAGTTGAACCTTCTTTAGAAAGGCCACTCAGGCACAAGAATTAATTACTTTTCTAATTCAATCTTATATAAATTAATAAATTCAATGTTTTAAGGTCACATTTCAAATAGCTTTATCTTAGTTGGATTCATGATTTATTTTCAGTTTTGTTTAACCTTGGGCTGAATGCATGAAAAGCATTACGAAAATGTAATAAAGTTTGACCTCATTTGTCTGTGACTAATAGGCTATAGATGCTAAAAAAAAAATATTGGTGAAATATGCAAATTATATGCATTCACAAACACCTTAATAAAATTATAAACAATAATAATATTCAGATTAATTCATTTTGTTATTTACATGGAGTATGACCACTTTTGTGGAATGCCACAGTAGCGAGAGACAAGAAGTCACTGATAGTATATCCAAAGGCAAATTTAGATCAAAGTTCTTATGGGCTTTTGCCTTAGAAAAAGGATCTTCTGATCTAGGCTGCTCCCATATTAATGTTTACTGTACATGTCTTTCTTACTATCTGGACCCATTGTCAGAAGGAAATGCCTATCTTCAAGGGGTATTTATGTTTTCTTGCAAATTTTACTTCGGAAACTAGTATGTTGTGAAACACAAAACTTCGGGAGAATCCTTCTTTATAGAATAGAATAGAATGGTCTTTATTTGAGCAGGCATGTTTCGCCCTCATGAGCCATTCTTACAACCAACCCTTGTCAGAGATACAATAAATGAATAAAAAAGAGAGGAAAAAAACACAATGATCATGATAATACAATCAAGATTATACAATGATAAAATAATACATTGATTAGATTAGTATATGTACTGTGGAGTAAAGATAAGTAATAAGTCTTCGGTAGTTCATTGTGTGTGCAAGGGGGGATGGGGGTAGGTTAGGTATGCATTATATGATGTATAAGTGCAGGTGCAATTGTATATGGCATGTCAAAATTTTACTTAGTTTTAAATAAGGGAACTTACACACCTTATTTATTAGCTTAATTCTAATTAATGTCATTATGCAATATAAATACTAAGTTACTAGCAGCAAAATTCATCTCAGTCCAACAATGTCAAATTATTGCCAATATATATATATATATATATATATATATCACTGCATTCCCTTGACATGATAAACAATAAAACCGACAGAGATGATAATTACGTACCTTGTTCTGATGAGCCCACCGGGGGTGCTTGGCCAGCTTTTGTAATAAAATCCTTCACGTTGCTCTTTTTAATTTTGCCACTTGTCAAATATGCCTCTATCCATATTCGGTACCTAGAAGATATATAATTATTGAAGAGAACAGAATGTAATTTTCCTTTGTGTGACAATGAAATATTGGTGATTAGAAGCATTTTACCACAGAAAAATTATATCATTATGCACAATATATTAACTAGGGCTGAGTTGATACCACTTGGAAACAATACCAATATTAATAGTACTATTACTGATTCGATACCGATACCAATGCTTGAAAATTGTAAAAGTTAAAAGTTCTTCAAAATATTGATTAGCATTAATATGTAAGCATTCCACTGTAATAATTTCCTAGTTTTTGTTTGAAGAATTGTAAATCTATCAGTAATGTCTCTCATATAATGATATTCACATATCACCTGATATTGATAGAGTACCAATCAATAAATCCCATCTAGGGTTGAGTCGATACTACTTTGAAACCAGTACTGATACTCTTACCGCACAAATACTGATGTCGATACTCTACAATTGTAACAATTCATAGATTTTAATATATTAAGTTTCCCATTCGAACTATCTAATATCAATCTAACAGCGTCTTTCTTTAAAAAAAATGTATAAAAGATTCCTTTAAAAGATTCATAATTTCACATGAGACAATCATTTTCACCACAAAATCAATTTCTCCTCACAATGCTGTTGCAAAAATAATGAATATTTTGTATAATTCCTAGGATATTTACATTCTATGAAAGTCATGCATTGAATTTTTGGGGACTGTACCAGGTGTGCCTGTTAATAATTCTCAATTGATCCAAAAGAAAACAAGTGTATCTGAAGAGAAAGGTAACAAATGCTTTATTCAAACTATGCGCCATCGCTAGCTATACATTGTGCCCATCTGTCCATCAAATTTTGGATGCCCTTCCAGAAAAATCATTCACATTTTGAGAATATCCAGTCAGCAAGCCATTGTTCGACATCTTCACAATTGTTGAAGTGTTGCTGGGAAAGTGAGTAAGACATCAATGAAAACAAGTGGTAGTCCGAAGGGGGTAAGTCTGTTGAGTATGGCAGGTGGGGCAAGAATTCCCAGCCAAGTGCAGAAATGGTGTGTCTGACGCCTTTCGCTGTATGTGATGAGGCGTTGTCGTGCTGCAAAATCACTTTTCCGTGTCTTGTCACCCAATCTGAGTGCTTTTTGATCAATGCATGGTTAAAATTGATGAGTTGTTGACGGTAACGAACGGCATTCACTGTTTCACCTGGTTTCAGAAGCTCATGGTACACCACACCCTTCTGATTCCACCAAATGCACAGCATTGTCTTCCTTCCGAAGCGATTCGGTTTTGAGGTCAATGTTGAAGGTTGTCCTGGGGCAACCCAAGACTTTCTCCATTTTGGGTTCTCGAAGTAGATCCATTTTCATCCCCAGTCACTATCCGATGCAAGAAAGACTTTCTTTCATGCCGAGAAAGCAACACTTCACACACCCTTTTTCGCTTTTCCATTTGTCTGTCGTTCAGATGATGTGGGATCCATTTTCCTGCCTTTTGGATCTTTCCCGTGGCATGAAGACGATCAGATATGGTTTGGCGACCAACATTTAACTTCTGTGCCAGTTGTTGTTACGTTTGCGTATTGTCTTCATCCAACAGTGCTTGCAATTCGGAGTCTTTGAATTTTTTCAGCTGGCCTGGGCGATTTTTGTCTTTCAAGTCCAAATCACCACTTTTGAATTGTCAAAACCAACGCACACATGCGTCTTGTGTTAGGACATTGTCACCGTATGTTTTCACAAGGATATGATGGCTTTCACTCACGTTTTTCTTTTGATTGAACAAGTAAAGCAGAACGTGCCGCACATGCTCCTTATTTGGTTTGAAGGTCAACATGTTTCCCACACAAACCCAATACCACGATCACTCGCACTTGGTTGCACATCCACGTCATTTTGACAGGTACTGTCCTGGCAACACACTGATGTAACAGTTGTGACTGTGCACCAACCCTTGCTTCCAGCGCCATCCAGCGACGAAATTAAGAATTATTAACCGGCACACCTGGTACAAGACACTCTGAATACAGAAAGTATTGGTTGGAAAATTTGCGATTAAATTCAAATACCGATATTAATGAAGATTTTATTATTATTATAAAGGATCCTGTACTTCAATTTAGCAGTTGTATAGTAATGGTTTTAGTACTGGTTTGTCTAACTGTCGAGTTGTTTATTATTGTTTTTTTGTATTTCTTTTGTTTTTCATTTCTATTTTTTTTATTTTTGATCTTATATTTATTTCATAATCGTATATTTTTACTGTTTGTAGGAAATAAACATAAAGTTCCCTGTGCATATAGCACCGTGCCATGAAGGTACCTTCAGGCCCCACACATTCTCGATCCTGGCAATTTTGGAGATGATGTGATCAACACCATGCTCTGGTCACCTTTAATCCTCAGGGTTGCCCCCAGGTAACCATTGATTTGAAGCTTGGTGAGCCCCTGAGCTGCATTATGTGGGGACAAGGCCAGAAAATTCCGACCTTAGAACACCCATCCTAGGAATCAAACCTGGGTCCCCCATGTGGCAGTCAGATGCCCTACTAGACCACCGAGCCTCCAATTTTGAGAAGTTTTGTCTGTGAAAGAGCATAAATGAAGTAAGCTTGAAGCTTTCGTGGCGACGAATGATGAACAGATTCTTTCCGGTTATTGACCAGGTGAGTCGTGGAAATGATACCAAGCTTTCAAGAGCTAACATCACTCTCATCTTCAGGGTAGAAGTGCAGTTCTGAGCGTCAACCAGGTGTATATACGTTCGTGGAGGGGATGATCCCGGTGAAGATGCCGGACCAATTGAGTGGTGTGTCTGCTCTACGTGCGAGTTTCTGGTTAACTAATGCTAACCAGGCTGCATCCAGTTCGAACCCCGTGTCGCGATTAACATTGTATTTTTCTTCATAAATGGCTATTGCTTCCTTGATAATACGGTCCCAGTAGTTTGAAGTTCTGGCTATGATTTCTGTGTTGCTGAAGTCTGGTCTACATCCCTCGTTGATTGAATGTTCTGATAGTCTCGACTTTTCAGGATGGAAATACTTGATGGAGCTTTGACGTTCTTTACAGCACTGTTCTATTGTCCTACCCGTTTGCCCAATGTATGCTTTCCCGCATTTGCATTTGCACCGGGTTGATGCTCAGAACTGCACTTCTACCCTAAAGATGAGAGTGACGTTAGCTCTCGAAAGCTTGGAATCATTCCCACAACTCACCTGGTCGATGGTCCGAGAGAATCTGTTCAGCATAAAAGAAATAATAACAAAAGGAAAAAGGACTGCACCATTATTGACAAGAGTAATTAGTTAAATCAATATTGAACACACTATACCATACCTTGTTCCTGGCTTCAGATCACTAATCATTGTCTTTGCGGTAGAATCTCTTTTAGCAAGTTTAAAGCTGTTGAAATCCTCTCTGCCTGAGTCACTTTGGTAAATGGCACGGAATATGTTGACATATTTGTCTTCAGGGTATGGCACGCCTGTCCATGTAAGTTCCACAGATGTTGATTTGATGCTATTTATGTCCATTGCGATTTCAAATCCATACGGATCTGTGAGATAGAAGTAAAATACTGTGTCAATAGAAAAACAAAAAATATGATTACATCCAGACAACTGCTGTCTGTAAAATTTACTGATTCAGATTCAGAATATTGAACCAACCTGTTATTAAATGGCAAAAACTCCACCTGTTCACCTCAATTAATGGAAACCGGATAATTGCAATGGGTTTTTATTTTGTAAAAAAACACTGCAAATCTACAAATTTAAAGTATTATAGGAAACTTGCATAAATGAATTATGACTTTATAATCATAAAAATTGTTACAAAATCGCATAACTGAAACAAAATTACACTCAATAATATGCTATATAATACTAGATTGTTAAAATTTGTTGATGATTTAATCATTAAGCTGATTTCACTGATATGTATCCACTATTCATGATGGTTGCGGTAAATGCAGTTTAAAATTACTTACGTGAAATTTAGAAAATTTCACACTTCCGCATTGCACAGTGGATCTTTTAAATTAATAGGATTTGACCATTAAATTGTGCAATGCGGAAGTGCGAAATTTTCTAAATTTCATGTAAGTAATGTATCCACTAGTCCAATGGTTCTCAAACTTTTCAAACCTTGGAGCCTTTTTCACCCAAAGTCAAGGTTGCAGAGCCCCAACATATTTTCCATACCCATTAGAGTAAAATTGTATTTTACAGCCAATGAGAATTCTGGAATTGAGTTTCTGAGAAGTATTGGTTTTAGCTAACACCATACGTAAACTTTCAGTGTTTCATAATATGATATCAAAGAAAATATCGCAACAGAATGGACTCAGAACCAGACAGGAGATAGCAACTCTCCTCGATAGATCCGGATGTGATAGAACTTTGTAAGGCAAAGAAACAAGTGCATTAGAACACTTTATTTCTTGCTGGAAACTAGTCATTGCGGCGACTTTGCAAGTATGAAGGTGTGGTAAAAAGGTAAAGTGTTCCCCTGTGCATAGCACCACGCCATGAAGGCGTATAGGGGGTGTGGGGGTAACGCCCCACACTTTCTTGATCCGGTCGTGAGTGGGGGTGATGTGATCAGCATCACGCCCCCTAACCGCCTTTGCCCCCCAGGGTTTCCCCCAGGTACCCATGTTATGAAGGTGTGACAAGAGATTTTTTAACCGAAAGTGTCGCAGAGACCCAGGACTCCGTGGAGCACATTTTGAGAATCCATGGATTAGTCAATATTGATACAGTATAGTGGAACCGCAGGCAAAATAACCTGCGCAGAACTGCGTGGCCTGTGCATCATACTTGTGCATGTAGGTGAGGGGAGGGGGTAGAGTGGAGCAAGTTTCCTTCTTGCCCAAGTTGAACGAATGGAGGGGAAGATGCACAAGGGCTTTTGACTGAAGGTTTTTTTGTTAGTGTTCGCTCTACCAAGGTGTAAGGGGTGTCCTTTTGAGAAGGTGTCTAAAAGTCAACCTCACTTCCACATAGTACACCTCCATAACGACAATGGAAGATGCACAAGGGCTTTTGGATGAAGTTTTTTTTGTTAGTGTTCACTCTATACCAAGGTGTAAGGGATGTTCTTTTGAGAAGGTGTCTAAAAGTCAACCTCACTTCCACGTAGTACACCTCCATAACGACAATGGAAGATGCATAAGGGCTTTTGGATGAAGGTTTTTTTGTTAGTGTTCGCTCTACCAAGGTGTAAGGGGTGTCCTTTTGAGAAGGTGTCTAAAAGTCAACCTCACTTCCACGTAGTACACCTCCGTAACGACAATGTTGGAGGGCTGAGGATCTGGCATCTGAACCTACGACCAGTATAATCATCTATATGGCTGTGTGCTGTCTTGTGTTTCACCCTTATTTGTTATTTTCCTGTAGTTTACGGTTATTACAAGCATAAGAAAACAGTTTTTCGTTGTGACGTTTCAGGAGAGCACACACTCCCTTCATCAGACATTTATTTTCATTTTGACTAAAGATACAGTTATAACAATGGTTAGCAATTTTTTAAATAAAAATAATCTGTTATATAATGGATGTTGTCAATGTTACATTGTTGTAATATAGCAACTTAACTGTGAAAAGAAGCAGTCTGTTTTATTTTTATTTCAGATAAAAGAATTTTGATCACATTATTTTTTATTTAAAATTATGAATAAAGTCATCATTGTTTTCACAAAGTCTCTTGATGTTTTCTGTTACATTAAATTTTAAAGATGGTGGCTTACTCCATTTGTGAAAAAGAAAACTCCATACTGGATCTATGTTACCATTTTTATTATTTAATTTATTCCAGTGTTCTTCTGCAATGAACGAAGCTTCCCAGACATTCAACTCTATGTTTCCCGTCAATCTTTTTAAAACCCTTCTCTATTACAACAATGTAACATTGACAACATCAATTATATAACGGATTCTTTTTGTATAAAAAATTGCTAACCATTGTTGTAACTGTATCTTTAGTCAAAATGAAAATAATTGTCTGATGAAGGGAGCGTGTGTTCTCCTGAAACGTCACAACGAAAAACTGTTTTCTTATGCTTGTAATAACCGTAAACTACAGGAAAATAATTCTAGAATGCAAGCAATGCGTACATACAAGAAAAACCCTTATTTGTGTTGAGTATCCCTTTACAGCCTGACCATTAACCTGAGGAAAGAGATTTTAGTGCTCGGGGACACATGTTGATATTAGCTATGGTAAGGGGCTTGGCTCCATACAAAATGATGCTTGCAAAGAGCCTCTAAGTGCTGATGCACCTAGAATTTTCACTTCAATCAATTGATGAATGATGCAGCACAAGTACAGATTGTTCTGTCAACCCCAGTGACAGTGACAGAAAAATTAATGGAGTGGTAGTGGAGGGAATGCAAATATTTTCTGTGGGGTATTCACATTTATTATACCATACAAAATATACATATTTAAATTGAAAGGGCATTTATTTTTCAAGATTTTCTTGGTTGTTGCTAGTGTCAGCATTGGCTCAAGACAAGTAGGGTGGGGTTTGCCCCACCACCACACTCTGGTGATGCATCACAGGCCCATCACTAAAACCGAAATTTAAAAGTGCTTTGCACCATGCCATGATAGCACATAGGGGTTGTGAAAGTAAGACCCACACATTCTTGATCTCGGATATGGTGTAAGCAGCACCATGCTCCAATCATTTTACTAATCTCCCTCAGGTACCACTAAATACAGGCTGGGTGAGAAATAGAGCCACTTTATGGAAAGATAGTATGAGAAAAAAATCTCAGAAAATCGAACCAAATCCTTCTATATGGCAGTTAGATACTATGCTCTCTCTCTCTCTCATATCCTAAGAATGTATATTACACCTTTAACCAAATTTTCACTTACCAATCTCTGCTGAAGTTGTTACATGGATAGCATGCTCTGAGAGTAATTCTGTTGTCTGGCTTGGGAACGGAATGAAGAATATTCCTACTTCATATTGTGTACTTGGTTTCAAATTCTCTATTGTGTAACTCGTCACTGCTCGGTGTATCAATGGAGTGGCAGCATAGACCTAGGAAACACAACAAACATTAATATATTCACATTCATTTTAAGGATACTGCTTATGAAATTCAATGCATTTTTTTCACAAATATATGACTGGGAGTTACGAAAATTTAATGATATCATAGCCTTCCTGAAAGATAAGAAGGGCTGTGGAAAGTTAATTAAATTGCTTTAATGGGGATGTACAGTACTGTGCAAATTAATGCGGACAAAGAGAAAAAATATATATTTTTTCCATTTTTTACTCTTTCTTGGAGATGTACATAACGTACACTTACACTAATATGAAATATGTCCTCCTTTGGCTGCTATTAGCTGCTTGATGCAGTTTGGCATTGATTGAACCAAATTTGAACACATAACTTTGATATCACTGTCGTGAAACCACACATGAATCACATTGGTAATGACATTTTGCTTCATTGAACAGTCCATTTTTGCAACACGTTTCTTCACAATACCCCATAAGTTTTCTATGGGGTTCATATCCGGTGAATTCCCTGGCCAATCTAGAATCGTGAAATTGTTGTCAGAAGCAAATTTACGTACAGACTTTGATGTGTGACAAGGAGCAAGGTCATGCTGAAAAATTCTTGTCCGTCGTTAGTGGGATTTTGAATGAGTGGGACAATTCTGCGCCTCAATATGTCAATGTATTTTCCGGAATTCATCATTCCATCCACTGGTACGAGCCCTCCAGGTCCACTGCAAGTAAAGAAACCCCAAAACATTTGCTTGGGTGGGTGTTTGACTGTCTGAATGCAATGTTCAGCTCGTAAAGGTTCACCTGGACTTCGTCGCACAACAGATGCTTTGTAGCCATGCACTTCAAAGTGAGACTCGTCTGAGAATATTACCTTCCTCCAATCAGTGACTGTCCATTTCTGGTATTTCTTAGCCCATTTTAGGCGTTTCGTCTTAATTTTAGCTGTCAACAATTGCTTTTTAACCGGTTTCCTGGATTTTCTTCCAACTTCAAGTAAGCGATGTCGAACAGTTGATGCATCAATACTGATCCCAGCAGAAAGCAAATCACGTTGCAGGTCCACATTTGTTTTGTATGGGTGAATTTGACTGTTTCTTAGCAGTAACGTGTCACTTCTAGGTGTTGTTTTGCATTTTCTACCACACTTTCCTTTTCGCTTTGGAAAAAAACTACCAGTTGCCCTAGTTTCTGATAATTTTTGACACCGCTGATTTCCCAACACCAGCCTCTTCAGCGATTTGCCGCACAGTCATGGATGTGTTCTCACTCAGTGTAATAATTCTAGAACGTTTTCTGGGTGTTATATCCATAATGAAAACTCGGAGGAACACGGAGCCCAACAAAAGCGTGTTTACTACAGCCAAGCTCTCACAGAAGTCTGTTGGTTAATAATATTGGCATTGCACAACGACAACAATGAAACACCAACAATAATGCTTCAAACCTTGCAATTGTTGTAAACATTCTCAAGTACGCATCAAAAAGTTAGCTGATACTACTAGTATAAATCTGTTACATATTTATTCGATTATCTCACATAAAGAGTGTAAAAACTAAAAAAATGTATATTTTTCTCTTTGTCCGCATTAATTTGCACAGTACTGTATTAAGCGGTTATTCATCACGGAGAAATGGATTGAATGAGCATTGACGAATTTATGAAAAAGAATTAACTAAAATACCTCTTTATGTCCATAATTATAAAACCTGAATTCAATCACTGACAGATATTTCTTAAGGTGTTAGGTTTTGGAAGGACCTTGATGTTCTCTCTTTCCAGTATCAAGCCAGTCCTCTCCTAACTCTCCAGGTTTCCTATAAAACTTCGACCATTCACCTCTCTATGTCAACACCCTTATCATATCTTGCCCTTGCATCACTGTATGCAGGAGCATATATTCGAGGCTAGCAAGGCTATCTGCGAAGCCTGAAAACTAGAGAGTAGAGTACATAAGAAAAATCTATTATAAATTGTGAATACAATTACTCATTTCAATTAGATGATGGTCGTTCTGGAGTTGGCAACCTGATTTCTCAGGAGTTGGCAACCTGATTTCTCAGGAGTTGGCAACCTGATTTCTCAGGAGTTGGCAACCTGATTTCTCAGGAGTTGACAACCTAGCTGCCATTGGCATGGCAACAATACTTCCTTGAAGATGCGAGAATGAGTAAAATGTGTGTATGTATCTATTTATACACGATATTCAGGTCCTCCTCCTTCCATAGCCATGTGCCATAGTGATAGCCCACATCTTGGACTTAGCATACGCCACTGACTGTATGCCAGCTCATGCTGACACTTATACTTCCTCATTCTTTCACAAACACAATCCCAAATTTTGGTGTTGACCTGAAAATATGAGGACAATAGGGGAGCTACTTAAAGGCAAATGTTAGTGGGCTTCAATGAAGAAACTCAGCAAACAGTGGGTTTGGACTTCATGAGCTGACCATATATTACCCAATAAAAAACCTGCTAGACAGGTCTCTATTCTACAGGGTGGCGAGAAAGTCCCTGTACACTGAATTTAAATTATGTGGTTAGGTACACAGCTTGACTCCTATGGATCCAAAACATCCATGTTGGTTTCTCTATGTTCATAGCATAGCCTTATGTGCCATTCAGCTGCAGTACTTATTGTCGGAGTATCGGTTTTCCGCACCTCTTCCTTCACAAGACCTCAAAGGGCATTGTCAGGTGTGCTGATATCAGGGCTTCTTGGAGACCAAGGCAATGATGACTTACGTCCGATCCGCCGATATGTAAAAATTTTGTTTAGGCCTCTGCGGAAAATCAAAGCAAAATGTACTGGTGCGCTGTCGTGTTGAAACCAAACAGTGTTGGCAATTCATTTTGCCATCAATTGTGGCATTCTCAGATAACTGTGCTGATTCAAAGAGCCATTGAAAAAATAAGGACCCAGCAGATGTTCTGCTGTCATCCCTGCCAATACAATAATATGAGGTGGATTGTGCTCGGTTATCTCAAATAGAAAGAGTTTTCTTTTGCCAAGAAAAATACATTCCAATTGTGTGAGCTGCGATAAATCGTTTCATTGTTTCTCCTGTGACTAAATGTTCGTAGACCCATACACAAGCCACCAAATGTTAATCGACAGTGAAAAAGCACCACAACATGCCCAGAATGTTCACACGTCATTGAAGTCAGTGGTTACAGTCGCACCTGGAAGAGGCCTGTTTAATATTTGTGACAAACATATTCTTACAACTGTGTAAAGTACAGTGTAAAGGAACTTCGGGATTTACATAAGCAATACAAAATGAACACAGTCTACAAAACAAAAAATAATTTTAACTTAGCTCGTGCCATGAGTATTTAAAACAAAAACACAAATTAATAGTAGGTTCTGCATATACATTTCACTTCATACCTTTCCTTCCACTTCCTTGTAACGGAGCTGCACACCATCAATGAACTGTAATTCGAAATCTGTAAATTTCCTCCAGGTAACGTGCACCCACGTTGAATTGACTGCAGTCACAGACAAGTCAGGGTTGACTGGTATTTGCGGTGGTAAAGTGGTTGCTGGAGTTGCTGAAAATAAAATGCTTTTATTAATCATCATTTCTTGTATGTATTGCTTGCATTGCAGAATTACTTCTCTTGCAGTTTACAGTTCTTCTAAAAAACATGAACACAATTTTTCAATGTAACGTTTTGGGAGAATTGTGTTTATATACTTGTAAGAACCATAAACAGCAAGGTAAATATTTTTCGAAACCAGCAATAGGTATTTTAAAAGATGTACCATTATTAGGGATGAACTGATACTGATGTCAATGTATTGGTATCGGCCGATATTAGCCAAGAGCATAACTTGGGATTTTACTCTGGGGTGGGGGGTAGGTAGAAAGTTTTCTATTCCATAAAAATAGCGTCCAGAACTATTTTGATAAATAACTGTCATAAAAATTACTCCTTAATTTGCTCAAGCCCCAGGAGGTTAACAAAAGCACCATTAACTTGTGAATTTGAATAAACCTGAAAACTTGGAAGGGGGGATGAGAGGGGAGGGTTTCCCTTGCCAAGTTATGCCTATATACTCAGTTGAGCAATTTTTTACATATTTTTTTCAAGTATAAGGGTCCACTTTCAAATTTCACGTATGAAGATTAAAAATGTTATTTCTTATTTTTTTAGCAAACTATAATTTGTTCATTGCTATTGAATGTGCAAAAAGTAACTATTAAATTAGTTACTCATTACTTGTAACTGCATTACATCAAACCAGAGCCTTTGGTTTCCACACCAATGCTCTACAAACGCACTATGAAGCTAATCCCAACATTCCATAACTTAGATCTCTGTGCAAGTTATTACATACAGAACTTTCATGCCGGTAATGTTTACTTAGACATGCATTATTGAATGACCAGTATATTGCAGATAAGATCTGATGCGATTCTTATATCAAGTAAATTGATCTACATACCTGGTTCTGCAGTTCTTACAGTAAGCACCCGGCTACTTGGAGAATTCTGAATGTCCCTCATTATAACAGTCACTTTGACTTTGTATGTCGTGTTGGGCTTCAGATCTGTGAGACGATACTCCAGCGTTGGTCTAGTGATGATGTCATCACGCAGTGAAAACACTTGATGATCCCAAGTTGAGACGTCATCATTTCTGGAACATTAGCAAAATATGTAGTAATATTGCTAAGAGTGTAACAAAAAAATATCTTGCTTAGTACAATTAGGCATGTGGCAGATTAATTGGTACAATATATTTGCATATTGGTTCATCATAAAAATTACCATTATCGATAGACAAATCACCTGTAATTTGTGCAAAATTCTGACATTTTGTTAGTATTTTTAGAAATTTAGAGGTATAATTCCTGTACTCTGGTTTTATACAATAAACATCTAAACATACAGTTTCATTTTTGAAGCAAAATTCTAACTAGGGGTCCTCGTTTTGAATCCTGGTGTGGACATTCTGTTCTTTGTAAGTGTTTCTCCATCAATTACATCATAGCATTACTCATCTTCATCATCTCGGTAGCCAAATGTGATGATGCTACGTAACAAAAATTCAATAAAATGAAGGCAAAATCCATTGCAGTCATCAATGGAAATTGTTAGGTGAGGGGTACTTGAGTTGATACTAGCAAAAAGATAGTCCCATGATTTAACATGGTCGCTATAAGGAGGATGCTTTGCATAAAATTTCCTACACTATCCCCCTACATCAAACACTGACAGTCATCTGATTACCTACATTAAGTAGCTTAATAAATCATTCAAGTTTTTCATGGGGTATATGCAATTTTATATCGCATACATAGAATATCAGTTATCAGTAGTAAGTCTCGAAGCTTCTCTGGTGAGAAAGAATGAACAGATTAGACTGTGCGACAATGAAAATTGCCGCAGAACAAAAACATGTGATTCCTATGGAGTTCAGTGCCCTGATGACGATAGTGAAAACCGTTTTTCACTATCACCTAAACTTTTCTCTACAAACACAATTTTATCAGTGCACGACTGCATGTTATTGTTGTTGCGGCGCTTATCAGCACAGCCTGTTACTAGGGCTCGACAGTGCATAGGGGAGGGGGTGGAGAGAGAAGGGATAGATAGCCACTTGGTTGAGGTATAGTAAGGTATAATGGAGTTGCAGTTATTTGCATAAGTCAGTTGCTAGTGGGATCACGCAGTGTCTGTTCCTGCAGTATGTGTCATGCAAAACCCCTAACGTGAAGAATACTGTTTGTGTGTGTTCGCGTGTTTCTTGTGTTCAGCGATGTCTGGGCTGTGTGTTAATTCACCAAACCTTTTCTGTTATGTGGGTGGTGAGTTTACAACGAAGTCACAAAGACATCCCATTTCCCCGCTTGTCAAAAAAGCGTACGAGTTGAATTTTGAATCAAAGGTAGATGAGGGTAAGTGTTGGGCACCACAGAACTGTTGCTCACAGTTCTATTTAAGAGGCTGGTTGCATGGAACCCACCCATCTATGCCATTTGCCGTACCACAGTTGTGGAGGGAACCTAGAGACTACATAACAGATTACTTTTGTTTAATGAAACTAACTGGAATCTCAAGTAAATCAAAACACACAGTTTCATATCCAAATTTAAAATCTGCAGTGCGCCCAGTTCCGCATTTCGATTCTCTCCCAGTTCCAAAACCACCAACGGAATGGACACTGGAAGATAAAACAGACGATGGTAGTGACCAACCAATAGATCATGAAGATCTTGATTACACGCCATCTACATCACAGCCCCAACCACAGCCAGAATTGGTATGAACCAATTGACAAACACAGTGTGCTGTCACCACCGCTCCATCTGAAATTGGGCCTTATTAAGAATTTTGTGAAAGTAATGGACAAAGATGGCAGGGTACCCACAACTTCAAATTTTATGCAAATAAAAATACTTTTCATAAAACTTTCTTGCATGCTTCGCTCGCAATGCCTGATTTTCTTAGTCTTATCAAGTTCATAACCGTAGCTAGGGGCGACGGGAGTCTGCCTTGGGCGCCAAATGATCTAAATGAAAAGTTGTAAAATTGATTGATTGATTTATGGTTTTAAGTCCACTTTATTCACAGAGAGGCTAATCGGGACTGGACCTACAGTTTAAAGTGGGATCCGAACCACTGTGCCTCCAACGGGTATCGAACCCGGGATCCATTGATCACAAGGCGACAATGTTACCAGTACACCATCGGGGAAGCACAAAAGTTGTAAAAGAGAGAATGTATTTGCGTCCCGTGATATTATTAGCCTGCAAAAAAAAGTGGATCCAAAAATTTTCTTGCTCGCTTCGCTCACAATTTATCATTGTTCTCTGTAATGCATTGTAAATTGCCAGACAGAGAAATAAGACTAGTATTAATTGATTCTGTTTTAAATGCATAAGCAATTGTTTCGAGGAAAGGGAACGTGCACATTTGAGAGACAGTTTACGTAATTTTTGCTGTTGGTTTATTGTGATATGGATAAATTGGATGTGTAATGTATTTAAATAATATATGTTGTATATAATATGTATTAAAAGAAACTTTCAGTATGTACACAATTTAGTGATCGAATCTTTTGGCTGGGAGTATTCAATCATCCTCATACAGTCCAGACCTTGCACCTAGCAACTACCACCTCTTCAGCCATCTGAAGACCTTCCTGGGTTCAAAGCGTTTAGACACTAACGAAGAAGTGAAAACGACCTTGAGTAACTGGCTATCTCACAAGCAGCAGAGTTCTATGAGGAGGGTATCCAAAAACGCGTAGTTCGTTACGATAAATGTGTTTAAACCAGCAAGGGAATTATGTAGCAAATAGAGAAGTGTATGTAAATTTAGAAAATAAATGTTTTTTTGAAAAACATTTACTTACTTCGTTTTTATTGCAAAACGGACCTTACTTAAAAAATAACCCTGGTATTACAAATTAATCATAAGTAACATAAGTGCTTACTGTAGATCAGATGTAAAGCTGATTTCCACATGGCCATGCAGTCCAACGAAGATTGACGGAAGAGAAAACACAATGTGGACTGAGCTTTCGTCCACAGCTTGCAGAGACTGTACTGCTACCTCATTGGCTGCAAGAATAAAAAAAAAAAAAGATTAAATTACAGCCTATAAACACCACTCACAAATGCGTCATCACAATAACTTTTATCTCTTAATCATTTCAATTTATTCAATTGTCAGTTTTCATATTGAAATTAAATTATTGAAATTATTATGTATATTATAAGTGTGGATGTGCATAATTTTATTATGTTGCTATATATTTCACAGAATATGTAAAAAATGTTATCTGTTACATGTGCAGCTCTACTTATTTCATCAAAAGTTTTCTGCAAAAGCAAGGCTGAAACATATTCTCAGAATAAAAGTAATCCCACATAACAAATTCAAACTCTACATAAATTACATTTATACAATGTGTTTTCGTGACCTTGAATCAAACTGGCTGGGTGGATGGAGACTGGCCCAAGTATCAATATGAAAAAAGGAACCCTGGTCTGGAAAAACGTCATAAAAAAGTTATATGCCAAAAGTTTGAAACCTCTCTCTGGCTGCCGCCTTTGCGCGTGATTTTTAAATTTTACACTTATTTCAGAAGAACGTTATATCTTGGAGACTATTTGAGCAATCTACTTCGGGTAACTTTTGTTTTGCATCTAGAAAAGCAGGGCATGCAACCGTGCAGGAATCAAAACGCCAAAGCCAGTAAGAGGGTGGGCCGCGGCCCCCAACTTTCAATGAAAAAAATCATAAAAATGGGGAGTTTTTTTCACATATTCGATAATGTAATGCACCCAGGAACATGAAATGGCTTTCATCGGTTGAGAAAGGACCATTCTTTGAAAATAAGGCAAAAGTTTGCCTCCTCTTCCCAAAATAGCGAGGAAAGAGGGATAAACTCCCCATTTTGATGATTTTTTTTTCATTGAAAGTTGGGGGCCGCGGACCACCTAACCCCTCTTATTGGCTTTGGCATTTTGATTCCTGCAAGGTTGCATGCCCTGATGTTCTAGCTGCAAAACAAAAGTTACCTGGAGTAGATTGGTCAAATAGTCTACGAGTTATAACATTTTTTGTCAAATAAGTGTACAAATTTAAAATTCGCGGCAGCTTCCATACGCAACTTTGGAGTCGGGGGAGGGGGGAGGGAGGTCCTGGGTGGGTGGGTTTTCTTCCACATGAAATTTCTAAGTTTTATCTCAACATCTGTCAGCGTTTACAATCTCGCATACAAGTATGAAGGTTCAAAAGGCACGTGAACTTTTTAATCAGAACGATGGTCCACCAGTGGGCCATCGGCGGACTACGCCTATATTTTCGATGGTCCACTGGTGGACCATTGGCCGACTAAAGGTTAAGATGGCAGCCTCCAGCATTGCAAGAAGCTCTGTCGCATCCGCTCTAACATCCCTGGAGTTGATCTTGATGACATCACAGGCAACAACGATTCTTGCAAGGAGGGGATACAAGGAGTGTTCGTCACCAGCAGAAAGTGAGGAGGACCTGTTGGCAAGAATTCTTGCTGCCTGTGTTATCAGAACGACACTTTGATTCAAGGTCACGGAAACACCCAGTATAATTATAATTAAAATATACATGAAATACTACATTTTATGGCATATCATCACAAAAACTCACCATTCGTTGAAGGATGAATATTTCCAGAAAACTTTGGAGGCAAAGGTGCACCATTGAAACCTAAATTGAATGATTGAATAAAGAAAGCTTCATATTATAATATTTGAACACGATACATAAAGGCACTGCATACTTCTAGCCTTGATCTACACCTTTTATTGTTTAATAATATACAAATAATTCAGCTTCTCATGGTGTACAAATTACACTAAGTCTTTCCTAGATTTGATTTACCGCCGGCTCACTGGCCGAGTACATTAAGTGATCAACTTTTGATCTTGACACTGAAGTTCCCTGGGTTCGAATCTTGTTCAGGGCATGTGTGTTCTGTGTGAGTGTTCCTTCGTGTAATCATAACTTATGCTCATCATTGGGATTAGTCAAAAAGTGGAAGAAAATCAATGCTAAGTAATAGAATTATATACACAGATTTGATTCAGGAATAGAAGGTAAAATGTTCTGAGCTGATAGGAATTATTTTGACAGTTTGCTAACAAATGCATTCATATTGTGGATAGTTTACAAGAGTCATCAGTTTTCATGTGTGGGGTTCAAAAATATTTCACCCTTTTCTTGACATTTTTAATTTTAATATTTTTGAGCATTTTTCCATACTTAATTTTGTTCAAATGAAGAAGAGAAAGCGAACAAACATATCAGACAATTAAGAATTGTAAGTAACACTGACACTATTGTAGGAAAGAATTTGCCCGTCATTAAATTTCCTCCTATTTATTTTATGTTGCTTTGCTATCTCTTGGGTTAATGGTGATGAAGACAAATTATGAACTGATGAAAGAGTGTTGGGACAAACACTGTGCCTTAACAAGGGTTTGAACTTGATACCTCCTACATCATAGCATCTCATGCTGATCACTTTGCCATGGTACTGACAATATGCATCATTAACAAACTTAAGTATTACAATTATTATTATGACAAGTCAGACATAACAGAATTATACAATCCAAAATATCTTTAAAATTCTTGTCTTCTTTTTACTATATTAACAACAATAAATGGTGTAAATCTATTTCTAAACTACAGTCACTTCGTCACTTTGTTTCTATAAATATGTTCTGTCCTTTGAGATTTTCGTCATAAAGAAACAGGAAAAGAGAAGGAATTAAATAATTTTGTTTTCAAACAAAAAGCAAGCAAGCAGGCAAAAGTGTATGTCTGTTAACAAATTTCAGTTCGGAGTGATAAGTGCAATGACACTTTTCTTTAATATTGCATTTCTGTGCTGTTAAATAGGAAACATTAATGTTTAATTTTCTCTATATAACAGAAGACACAAAGAAGAAATAGTGAACGAACCTGTGGACGACTGTGCTAGGGAGAGGCTTTCTTTAGTGTCTGCTGCGTGAGGTCCGGGAAAGGGCAAGATGAGCTGTGTCTCATTGCGTAAAGTGACAATGTCGTCAGGATGGATGGAGGCATGGGGCCTTTGGGAGAGGGTTTGGTTGTGAATAAGCTGGAGGATATGTTCGGGATGCAGCAGTTCGACAGGCCCGTGCTGTGGTCTGTTGGCTGCAGAATCTTCGACAACATGAATGGGAATGACATGTTGCGGATTGAGACCTAGTTCGTGAAGGATATGTGCGGGAATTTGCGGTTGCTTCGGACGGCCTTGGCCTCCGAAGACATGGATTAGGTGTTCTTCGGGTATACCGTGTTGTGGTCGGTACTGAGGCGGGGCCGGTAACCTATGCTGACTTTGCGGGTGCTGGTGGCGATGGCCAGGTTGGCCCTGAAAGTGAGGATGCTCTTGGCTAAACTCTTGGTCAAAGTACTCCGGAGGGATATCGTGCCCCGTGGGCTGGTTTTTTCCAGCGGGAGGTCTGGGAACGTTCTTAGGATGGAATGGTCCTACAACCTGATCGTGCTGAAGATCTTGAGAGTGAGGACGAAAATTTCCACCTTGTTCAGGCACACGGAATGGAATTTGCTGGTGGTAAGGGCCTGGGAAGGGATGAATGTGATCGTAAATTGGGATGCCTTGTTGCGTTTGGAAACCCTGTGGTGGAGCACGACCGGGGAAGCCTTGTTGTTGGATGATAGGTGGATAGACTGGACCTAGAAGGTGTTCCTCTGGTGTTTTTGTACTTTGCTTAGAGCCACCAGCTTTAGAAGGCTGTTTCGGAGAAGGCAAAAGGTGAATCGGCCCTGGAAAATATTCCCCAGGCGACAACTCTTCGATTTTCTCGGGATGTTCAGAATCCTCTGAAAACTCATGGAAACTTGGACGAGATTTGATCGGGCCGGCACCAGCCTCCTTGCCTCCTGCCAGAGAGGGTTTTAATGTCACAAGAAGCTTATCGGTTGGTTTTGTTCCGACCGAATCCTTCTCTACAGATTTCACAGTGACGGGACCGAGAATTTTCTCTTTCTCAGAAGTTTGTGAAGTGGATGTGGCTGCGGAATTCGGTTTGCTTGAAGATTTTGATGGGGGGAAAATTGTAACAGGGCCAGGTATTGGCAGACCATCAGGAGTGTGGGTCATATGGATAACGACAGGGCCAGGAATTTGATGTTCAGGATTCAGAGGTATGGGAACAATTGTTCTTGGAGTTAAGTGTTCCGGAGGAGGTAATGATGTTTTATTTCCTGTTTGGGGGATACTTTTCCTCAGAGTATCCCCATCATGTTCCTTCGTATCATTTCCTGGAATGTGAAAATTTTATTTACCACAGTTAAACATTTATGTAAAAAAACAACACAAAACACAGACAGCAGTAATGAAGAGGAATTATTATATTAGTAACTACAACAGACACAACAAGCAACACAACAAGAATGCAATACAATATAAAGTGCTTAATACTTTTATTACTAATTCTTGCACCATAAAAATGTATTGTTATTTAATATTTTTATCTGTACTCTAAGTTAAATGACATATTAAAGTAATCACGTGTTATGTACAAAATTTTATATATTTCTTTATTTGTGAAAAACCAAAGATTTTCTTAGTGAGAGAGAAAAGGAAATAACGATCAAAAATATTTATCACAAAGCCCAAATGCTTAGATAGATCGCATGTTAAATTTAGAAATTGGGACATATTGCGTTAAGAGGAGAATTTAAGAAATTAAATGATATAGAGTTATTTTGTGCATTTAATTAATATTAGTAAGGCTGTTGTATCTATATATTTATTTCCAATTGTATAAATTCTGATACAATTTTGTGCTGTGAAGTTAAAAAGAAATATAATACAAAGAAAAGCAAATTGATGATTGTATTAGGTTCTTTCACAATAAAAATAGTAACTCTATAAGTTAAGCTTTCTTTCTGGGATGGAAAACAAAACTTAATAACTTATATCTTTACTAGTAATTTAATTGATTAGAACAATAAAAGGAAAGTTCTCCCTATTTTAATTAAGCACAAATGTACAAACTGTGCATAGCATTGTGTGCATGGAAATAGAGTGTAAATTGAGAATACATAAAATAGAGTGCAAACATACATATTAACACACAGTCACCCACATAATCAAGTGCATGCTAAAATTTGCATCCAACATGAAAAAAATGCTTAGTGAATTAAAGACAGTTGAGAGGAAGAAGACATCCATTGTCATAGGTCACAAATTGTCAAGGAAAGATAACACGTATGCTTGTCAAAAGTTTTAAGTCATCGAATTACATTGTCAATTATTTTAAATCCTAGCCATATAATGCCTAATTTGCAAATGCATATCCTGAAAATTACCTCCACATAATTTAAATATGTACAAAAGATACTAAAATGACATTTGGACTCTTGCTAAATTAAACTTTTATGATTTTACACAAGAAAAAAATGTAGAAGGTTATACATTAATAGGAAACACTCACCAGACACTGGATTTTTTTTTTCAGGTTGCGTCTTCAAACGCAGAGACAGTGGAAATGAAAGTAAATGTTGCACCTGCAAGATTGCCAGGTCAAGAGCAAAGATAAAGTTGGCATGAATACCCTACCAAAAGAACCAACCACATTTATTCATACAAACTTTATCTTCGTTCTTGACCTGGTAACATTGCAGATCCAACACTTAATGTCAGTTTCCAACATGTTTAAAATTTAAAGATTTTCAGTGTCTACCGAACGTTTAATATTTCCTTCACATTTTATGTATTAACCCTTTTAGCCCTCCTATTTAGTATGTGTGTGTGTAATTTTTATGAAATGAAGCAATAATTTACATACGCTGAGTTAATGTTGATTACTATTTGTTCATTAAAAAAATTAAATTTTTTGGGAAAATTACAGAAATATTTGGAAAAATTTTACTGAAAAATCTGGATTTAGATGTTCTTATGAGTCCACCGCTCACTATGACAATGTAGGTTTATAAAGATTACCATAATACAATTTTCCAACTGTGCATGCACAAGAAATACATAGTGCATAGTGCATAGTGCAATGTGACAATTCCAAACTTTTGTAAAGTTGAATGGATGCTAATAAATCAATCAATCAATCAATCAATCATCTGTGTAAGAAATGATTCAACGCTTATGGTCAGGCACATATCTAGAAATATGTTTCAGGGGTGGGGGATGGGGTTGGTCCGAACCGAGTGTCTCAGGAATAATACTAATAATAGTAATAATAATAATAATGTTTAATTTAAAATAATTATATTAAATCATACTAATAATACATAAATTAATATTATATTATTATTACACAAATAGAACTGTATAAGAATAGAGATATAACAGTGCATATTCATTATGTAGCTTACCTGTAGTTAAGATTGGAATAATTTACATAAAAACAAGTGACCTGACAATGAAATTAGTCTCAAATAGATGAATAATTGAATATTTATGGAATAACAAAAAAATGTTACATCTAGTTGGAGAAAAGTAAGTTTCGGATTAATATTTTATGCATATTATTTTGAGTAGTAGTGTACATAAATCTTCTTTGTAATGTCATTCAAAGCCGTATGATCCCAATATATAATCCTTGCCTTTTAAAAAGTTCAGAAGAAATTAATAACCATCGATTATGCAACAAATGCTAATGTTTTCATTATTTAATTTTAGTACTTGATAAGTCTTTCAGGGGGGGGCAGCATCCGGACCCATGGACAAGCTTATATTACATTTATTCCTCAACCTAATGTACCGATCAATGTTTATTTTTCTGAATTAGTATCCCTGGTCTGCATTGCAAGATGTAAATCTCAATGTAAAAGTTAGTATTTTCACATAATTCTCCCTCATTCTCGTAGCAAACCATCCATAACACATTTTTAACAAACAACGAAAAATTTCCACTGATTATCCTCCTACAAGTGCATAAATGATAACATAAATAGTTTAAATTAGCAAGAGTTTCATAAACTAAGGACTGCCATGTTCTACGTTCTACTAAGATGCTAACCAGTATATAGAGAATTTACATGTTCTGCAATCAAGCTGAATATTCATTCACACTTACCTTACCAAGAACATGCTATCTGGTCAATGATACAAAGTTCCTACATTAGAAATTTATAGCTGTACAGAAATAGTAACATCTATGTACAGATTTTATATATAGAACCCATACAAGTTAATCTATTGAACAGGAATCTCTAATATACACCTACAATAGTTTAATGAATCTAGTTGAGTTTATCAGCTGTGATAGTAAAATATATACACTATAATTAAGAATTGCCAAATATTAAGCAACTGTATGTAAACATGAAAAAACTAGCAGAATTTTAATTACTTTTTAGTTCACTATTTAAAAGCTTTTTCATCAGTTTCATACAGTATATAGTTTTCATTCATTATCTATGTGAAGAAAATTCTGATTGAATAAAGTAGGTATAAATGCTACATTTCTGAATACTTCTTTGGTAGAATGTGAATGATTTCAATAAGTGAAATTAAATATCCTACATAAATGGAATGTTAAAGAGGTGTCTCGGGATATCAGCCAGATTATTTACAGACAGGCTTCTGAGCTTTCGAGAGCTATCGTCACTCTCATCTTCAGGTATTGAAGCTTGGAAGCCTATGCAGAAGTCACCTGGCTGATATCCCGAGAAAACCTCTTCATCATTCGCTGCCAGGAAAGCTTCTAGAATTTTAAAAGAATGTATTAAATATGTATTTTTACAAAACAAATAAGTACTCTATGTATTTTACTAGTTTTACTAACAAGAATAAATTATTATGTGTGAAAGTCTACACCATTAGGAAACTACAATTCTAACATTGTAACTTTGTGTGCAAGAAATATTTTTAAATAGACTTGGAACTTGGAATATTTACTTTTGCAACAATGAAAAGTCAAACACTATGACACGATATACTGGAAAGACTTGCGTTTTACAATACCTGTGTTCTGCGGATGTGGACACTGCCAGTACAAGCAACAATCATCATCCGGTAGATGATCTAAGGTAGCCGTGTGAGCCGGACATGGAAGATTTGGTGGTGGCGTGGCTGTAACCGGAGGGCAGGTTGGGTGACAAGTAACATTTCCAAACTCACAATAGCAACGTTGTTCGCAGCCGGTTAACTTTTCGGGAATGTCAGCAAAATTGTGGTACATTTCTCCCGCATACATGCACGAGCCGTTGTTCTTGCAATGGATGTTCGGACAACAATTTGGTGGTTCCGCTACAAAGTCAGGCTCCTTCTCCCACGACACGCAATGTGGATCTAGCACATCGAGAGCAAAATCTGTGGGGCATTCTATTGTTGCACACTGCACTCCTGTTTTCGTGCATGCACAGTATGCTGCACAGCCATCATGGAATTCCTCGTCCCTCTTGTACTTTTTCCCTTTGTATTCGCAATCCACGCCTGGTACTACACCTGCATCATTTGTTGGAAGACTTGGCGATGATTCGTCTAGAAGGAGATCTGACGAAACAAAATTATTAATGTTATTCTAAATGACAACTGTATGAGCAACCACAGCAATATTATATTATTCACTAATGGAAAAATATACCTTTTGTAATTAATTTTCTTATTTGTCAGTTCAAATAATAAACTATCTCCACAAAAGTATATAATGCAAAATGATATTTGTGTAAGTAACTCTATGTATTACAAATAAAGAAAGTTATCTTATCGGTTATGTGGAATTAACTAAAACAAGGAATTCAGCATAACATGAAGGTCTATCTTAAGAATGTGAAAAGAGGCATAGGCTCATCCGAAATATCCAAAAGTGGTTGGCCCAATGTTGGCCCAATCGTACTGAAAATGGTTGGCCCACGGTTGGCCCAATGTAAAAGATACCATTGGGCAACGTTAATTTTGGCTGTGGTTCCAACATTGGCCTTGACTAAGTAAGTGAACTTTAGTCACCATTTTTGTCTCTTTTTCAATTTAGTATTGCAAAATTGTAATAAATGTTACTTTTAGTGAAAAATGCACAGTATAAAGTATTAACTAATTATTGTTTTTTCAACTACTTGTGTGTAACAGAAAATATAAACTAATTACAAAAAATATTTTCCTGTTTTGTAACTTACAAGTCAAGTGTGTTCATAGTTTTTCTATTAATTATTTTTTTTATAAAAAAAAACACTGCATTGCATACTTGTTTGTGGTTGTTTGTGATGGCGGACTGGCAACTATGCTCACTTTACGCGGGATTGAATAGTCTGTGGGTATCCGGTAGAATGGCGGTCTCGAGGTGAAGATGTCATAGAAATTTGTACAATTTTGTATCTTACCGTTTTGGCAGTAATAAATAGTTGTTATTGTTAAGATATGCGTCGTCATATCTGTAAGATCCTAGAAACGGAACTACAGTGGTAGCAGCCTCGTGGTTAGCAGAATGGCAGACGTGAGTAAGATAGAATTACTGAACAATGGCAACTATCATGTCTGGGCACTAAAGGTAAGTGCAGTGTAGCGAAGTAAGGGATTGTACAAGGATGCAATATTGAATAATGAACCAACAGAAGAAAAAGCTAGAATTGTTTGGGAAAAGAAAAATGACGAAGCTTTTGGTGTCATAGTTGTTACTTTATCGCCCGACCAGGCTGGACTGTTCATTAACGAGACATGTGCAAAAACAGTGTGGGATGAACTTAAACGCATTCACACGGGAAACACACAGGACAAAATAATAGATATAGGTGTGGAAATGAAGAACATAAAAATGGGTGAGAAGGAAAGTGTTGACGAATATGTTTTGAGAGCACGAAACATAATGTCAAAAAGTGCTGCATTGGGTCAACCAATTACGACACGAGAAGTAGTGTATCATATTGTACGGGGTGTTCATCAAAAGTATGAAAATGTCGCAGCAGTATTACGAGCACAAAGGGGTGCGACAATTGAAGAAGTGCAAGATACCTTAAAAGAAGAAGAGGTTAGGTTGCATAAAATGGACTACAATGAAAAATCCGAACAGGCATACAAGGCTCGGGATAAGAAGTATTGGAAGAATAAAGAAGCTGTGCGAAGATGCTGGATGTGTGGAAAAGTAGGACATTTTTCGAAAGAATGTTGGCACAATAGAGAAGGTGGGAAAGCTCAAGCTAGGAGACCTTCTACGTCTACCTCTGCATCTACACCTTCTAAAACACCGAAGGGAAAAATGAAACAGACGGGATTCACATGCGAAGACAACATGGAAGCTGCTTACAGTGTATACGACATGCAGGAAGACAGAAGAGAAGTGCAGGTATGGTGTATAGATTCTGGTTGTACATCTCACATGACAAATAAAGAAGACTGGCTGATAAATAGAAGAGAAGTGCAAAGTGAAGTGCAACTTGTGGAGGAAGGAAAATCGATGGAGGCCAAAGTACAAGGTGACATTAAGGTATCAACAGTCACAAATGATGGCCAACTTCACGATGTGTGTATTTATGATGTATTATATGTACCTGATTTGCATTTGAATTTATTGTCAGTTAGAGGTTTGGTGAATCATGATAATGAAGTGTTGTTTTCCAAAAATAGTGCAAGGATAATTGACAAAAATGGCATGTTAGTGGCAGAAGCACAGGAAAAGAATCGTATGTACACGTTACAAACTTATGTAAGATCAGATGTAAGTCATTGTAAGGATGCATGCTTAAGTATGGAAACTAATGTAAACAATGAAAAATACATGTGGCACAGAAGATTAGGTCACTTGAATGAAAAATATTTAAATAAAATGAAGGACAGTGATATGGTAAGAGATTTAGATTTTAAGCAAACTTCAGAAAAATTAGAATTGTGTGATGCATGTACAAAAGGAAAAATTGTACAACTTCCTTTTAAACAAAGCAATGATGTATGTGAGAAACCACTAGATTTGATACACATGGATTTATGTGGACCTGTAGAAAAAGAGTCATTGGGGGGTGCTAAATACATGTATGTTATTGTAGATCCTTACAGTAGAAGGGTGTTTGTATACTTTCTCAAAACTAAAGATGAAGCTTTTGATTACTTTGTAAAATTTAAAAGCCAATATGAAAAGGAAGCTAACAATTGTATAAAAAGTGTAAGGTCAGACAATGGTACTGAGTTTGTTAACAGTCAATTTCAAGAGTTGTTTAACAAAGAAGGTATTGATCACCAGTTAACTGTTCCATACAGTCCACAAAGTAATGGTATTGCTGAGAGAGCAAACAGGTCACTACTAGATATGGGAAGAACAATGTTAATTGATGCAAGGTTACCCATAGAATTTTGGGCTGAAGCGGTTGCAACGGCAGCGTACATCAAAAATTGTATCCCTACCAAGGATGGTGGCACAAAAACTGCAATGGAAAGATGGACGGGAAGGAAGCCTACAGTAAAACATATGAAAGTATATGGATGTGTGGCATACAGATATATTCCGAAGAAGTGTAGAAGCAAATTTCAACCAAAGGGAGAAAAGGAAATATTTGTTGGGTATTCCAGAAAAAGGAAAGCATACAGGCTGTACAACACCAAAACAAAACAAATACATGAAGCTAGAAGCGTTGTGTTCGATGAAAGAAACTGTGGAGGCTTACTGATGAATTGTAATTTGGAAGAGCAACTAGAATTCAACAACTTGAAGTATAAACATGATGAAGACAGGGAAAGTAAGCAATATGACAACAGCAATGTCCATTTGCATGAATCGAAGGTAGAAGAAAGAGGACCGGACATATTTCTTGACTTAACACCTGAAGATCTACCAGAAGAAATACAAACAGATGAGTTAACCATAGAAGACAGTGGAGACAAAAGAAGTGGACGGAAGAAAGGAGAAACAAACGAAGTGTTAAAATCAAGACACAAAGAAAATTTGAAAAGAAATGAAGATCAACTTAAAAGTCTAGGTGTGAAAAGATCTGAGAGGATAAAAGCAAGAGAACAAACAAATTTTGCACAAGATGTCATACCACAAACCTTCGATGAAGCTCTGAGTTCAGCATACAGTGAAAATTGGAAGATTGCAATGAACGAAGAGATGCAAGCATTGGAATCACATAATGTTTGGACATTAGTTCCCAGAGAGGAGAACATGAAGGTTGTAACAAGCAAATGGGTATTTAGTACAAAGGAGAACATGGATGGGACAATATACAAAAGAAAAGCAAGATTGGTGGCAGTTGGTTGCGGACAGAGAGAAGGCCTTGATTATGAGAGTTCGTTTTCACCAGTAATAAGAATGGAATCAGTACGTGTATTGTTAACTGTGGGAGCACATTACAAAATGAAAGTAAATCTCTATGATGTAAAAACTGCATATTTATATGGTAATTTAAGGGAAGAAATATACATGGAACAACCAGAAGGGTTCATGGAAGATAGGCATAAAAACAAAGTTTGTAAATTACAAAGAAGTTTGTATGGGTTACCACAATCAGGTCTTTGTTGGAATGAGAAACTGAACGAAGTTCTCACCAAAATAGGTTTCAAAAGACCGGAAAGTGATCCTTGTATCTATAAACTGACAGGACAAGAACTTTTGTACATAGGAGTATATGTTGATGACTTTTTGGTAGTAGGTCCAAATAATGAAAGCATAGATAAGATAATGCAAATAATTCAGAAATATTTTGTAATTCAAGAGAATAATAGCTTAAGTTCATTTTTGGGTATGGATATAATTGTAACTGAAGAAGGTTATCAGTTGTCACAAAAGGGTTATATTTCAAAAATATTAAAGAAGTATGAACTTCATGATTGTAATCCAGTGAAAACACCAGGTGATTTGAACTAAGATTTGCATAATTTTGAAGAGTCAAAACCAGTTGATGAAACAAAGTACTTACAAATGTTAGGCTCACTTATGTATTTATCTGTAGGGTCAAGACCAGATATAGCTTTTTGTGTGAGTCAATTGTCAAGGTATAGTAAAGATCCAAGGGAAATACATCTAGCAGCAGTAAAAAGAGTATATAGATATTTGAAAGGTACGTGCAATTATGCATTAAATTTTTCAAGTGAAGGTGGTAAGCTTGAATTATGCACGGATGCAAGTTGGAGTACAGCAGTAGAAGCAAAATCTCGTACTGGCTATCTTGACAAGGTTGGAAACTCAGTCATCAGCTGGAAAAGCAAATTACAGAATTTGGTTGCTTTGTCTACTTGTGAGGCAGAATTGATTGCATTATGTGAAGGTTTGTGTGATATAAAATGGGTCATAAGTTTAATATCAGAATTAGATGTTGGAAATTTTGTAAATAGACCAGTGATTGTTAAAACTGATAGTAAATCAGCAATTGATTGGATCTCAAGTAACAATGTAAAGGCAAGAACTAAACATATAAATAGAAAATATAATTTTGTAAAACTGGATGTAGCAAATGGGAATGTGTATCTTCAACATGTAAATTCAGAAAATCTAGAAGCTGATATACTAACTAAAAATGTGACTAAATCAAAAATGGAGAAAATATGTAAGGGCATATACATGTAAAATAATTTAGTATTAGCTAGTGTATGTGTAAAAGTAGAAATACTATTGTTAGCGCGTAATGTTCGCAAAGGGGGGAATGTTGCGGACTGGCAACTATGCTCACTTTACGCGGGATTGAATAGTCTGTGGGTATCCGGTAGAATGGCGGTCTCGAGGTGAAGATGTCATAGAAATTTGTACAATTTTGTATCTTACCGTTTTGGCAGTAATAAATAGTTGTTATTGTTAACATATGCATCGTCGTATCTGTAAGATCCTAGAAACGGAACTACAGCTGCCACCTGGTGACAGAAATGTGAATGTTTCAAGTTTATTACATCAGTAAATAGTCTGTGAAGAATTTATCAGTCGGGTGGTATTTACAATCAGTATTATGCAGTTGCAGTTCGTTCTGTTCATTCATCATATTCACATTTTATTTGCATTGAGTGTGTTCATGATAATCTCTGCTACAGTTGAAGACTTTGAACTCTACTTGCTTATAATCTAAAACATTTTTCTTCATAAATATTTTGGAATCTAGTCAGATCTACACTTTGTGGTACAGAACAGCTGTTAAAAGCTATACGGTAATTGCTTGCATTGTACATGAGGCACAAGGAGAATTTCTGAGCCCAAATATTCTAGAATTGTACAGAAAATACAACATGTTATCAGGACTCATTTGCATATGAGAGTTGTGCATTGCTATGGTGCTGATGGTAAAACATGGAACAGGTAGAGTGCCAAGATTGCTAATCAGAGAAAGGAGTTTGAGCCCAGTTACACCCTACATGTGCTAAACATTCCTATGTATTACAATACAAGGTCATAAGAATCATGTAATTGATACGTCTCATGCGCTGACACAGGGCGGTCACTGGTGAGTTACTCTGTGACAAGATTCATAATGGTTGTGTTCCACGGACTGATCCATGAAGGCATATGGGGTGATGTGGAGGTAGAGGTCCACATATTCTTGATCTCTGTCATGGTTAGGATGATGTAATCAGCATGGCCGGCTACCTTTAACACCCAGGGCTGCCCCCAGGTACCCATTTATATGAGGCTGGATGGGCCTTAGAGCTATGCAGAAACAGGGAAATGACTGGAAAATTTCCTGGTCCAGATCACGTGTTCCAGGATTCGAACACGGGGCTTCCACATGGTAGCCAGATGCTAGCTCTCCAATTGATTGATTGATTGATTGTTCTCAGGGTGCTCATTATCCAACCAGGGAACCAATTCAGTACCACTTGCACCAAAGGTTAGAGCACTAATGATTCAACTACACAGGCCCATCTTTCTTATTGATCTTGGATCAATGCCAGAAATGTGGATTCTGCAGGGGATAGAATCAGGGGACATTACAGACCATTATGCTGTGTGAACACTAACCCTTACAACCACACTTTCTTTGTGTGTGCATATGCACAAGTGTAAATTAACACAAGCAAAAGCAGCATCTACAAAGACATACAGAATACAGTAAAGAAATTAGAGAAAACAAAAGAAGAAGAAGAATCATTTAAAGTTACCTGACGAAGAAGAAGTAGAAGATGAAGTTGAAGAGCTGACCCTCGACAGGCTGCTTTCGGTTGCATGCTCAATTGCAATGGTTGATTCTGTGCCCTGGTTCTCACTCGAAGTTTTGTTCAGAGATTTCCCTTCCCTGCCACGAACCACAGTTTCGACCGTTATGACAGGGACTCCATGAATTACCTCACCAGTATAGGAAGGAGTTTCTGTATTAGCTTCAGTGCTGCCATCTCTAGGATGCTCTGAAGTTGTTTCCTCAAGAGCTACAGCTGAATTGTGCTTGTTGAAGAATGCCTGACTTTCTGTTGAAATCGCAGTGCTAGTTTCAACCTGCAGGCTGACTGTAGAAGATTCTGCAGGAGCTGAGTTTGCAGGTATACTTTCATTAACTACTACAGCTTCAGTTGCAGTATCATTATGATCTGATACTACAGGAACTTCAGTAGATTCTTGGGCAATATGTTCGGCAACTCCTGCAGGACTTAAAGTCAATTCATCCATAGGTATATGCTCTGTAGTAGTACTAACACTTCTTATAGCTGACACATCACTAGTATCAAACATATCAGTCATCAAAGTGACAATGCTCTCGGTTGCCTCTGACCCATGAGAAACCGACATGCCCTGAGCATCCGTCGTATGTGTCTCTTCCGTAAGAGGTGTGCTTTGCTGATCGTCACACTCCAAAACGTGACAGCATATATCCTGAGGATCGGGCCGTAATGTGCAGTGTGGCAACACTGTGGATGCAAGAAACATGGGGCATCGTGGTACACACTGCATATCTCCAGGACTGACACATGTACATTTTTCTGAGCAGTCATGATACATCACTTGCCCAATATCAAGCTTATGATGCTCAAATTCACAGCCACCATCTAGCGGTTTGGAATAGAACAAAGAGAGATAGAAACAGTAGGAAAGCAAGTTCACTGATATGTAGAAATAGATCTCTATAAATTATAGCCATGTCTTTTCAACACTTGTTTCTATTTACACCATTGCAATATAAATAACACATTACAAAAACCTCCCCCACTCCTTCAATTCTTGTTCACAAGGATTAATTCATTGATTGTTCATACACACAATTTTAATACTGATGTGTAGTTTTTCTAGTTCCCCAATTGTAAGAACATTCTGTTATTATCCACCAGGCCCATAGCCAGGCAGGGGTCAGGGGGGCTAAGCCCCCCTAGAACTATTGTCAGCCCCCCCCCCCTCGGCACTGGGGTCAGCTCCCTTGACATTAGGTAAAACTATTTTGTGTAATTTGTTTGCAGTAAAGAGTGAAAATGTAGACAGCAGATATTATTTTATCCTTCACCAATGTTGTGAGCAAATTCAGGGAGCATGAACACTATTACATTCGTTCATCTTATTTATAAGGAGAAGTCTAAATATCGGCAAGCATTTAGGAGATTCTCTTCTCTAGACTTCAGAAAGTTCCTTCACAGGGGAGCTTCTTTATCTTTACCTTCGTCGCCCCTATTGCGACCTCCCATTTATACAAAAATCTGTGACTTTGATGTCATTATGCAAATTCCCTCCACATCTGCATCAAAGGTTAACAGCTCCCACGTTTTGGGAACGAAGGGGAGTTTTATTGTTTCGGCCGGGGAGTGGAATGTATGCTAGGCACTATGATTGAATAGTGTCAATCTTTTCTTGGTGATATAAATATCTGTATTATAAACGTAGTATGGAGTGTGTAGTAAGCGATAATTTCAGTAGCAGCCAATTAACACTTCAAGCAATATTTTAAAAGATATAGAAAAATTGTAGTATTTGTGTGATATTTCTGAACTTTATGTAACTTAATGACCCCGCTCCCCCACACACATAATTTACCTTCATTTAATAAACTTTTGAAAAATGGACTTGATTTACAAAGCCAGCCCCTTGATAACCCATGAGCCCCCTGGAGATCAATTCTGGCTACGGGCCTGTTATCCACTAAGAGATACAGCATTGTAAAATTGTCAGAAATTAACAGTTTTTATGTTAATTTTGTCCCACACCATGAGTGTGCAGTCTAAGGTACCAGACTTTGAGCTCCGGCTATAGGATACTTGCTGGTTCGAGTCTTCTGATGGAAGCGTAACAAATTTTCTCCTGAGATTTCTGGCCAGGAAATTGGGGAGCCATGAATGAGTAGAATAATCCAGACATTGAAACCTATAAAAACAACTGGGGGTTCATCGTGCTGCCCATACATCAGCTGGAAGATTTCACACCTCAGGCATGTGGGAGAGAGGCCAGATGTCTGTAGGGAGGCCTTAGCCCTAAAGGACAATTTTTTTTCATGTTCATTTTACATTTCATTTACCTTGATAAGATGATTACATTTTGTAATTTTTACAAGAGACAAACTGGTTCTGATGTAGAAATTTCATCAAGAAATGCAGGCTCGACCAGGACTCAAACATAGATCTCCAGCATAACATGTCCTTTCTCTACAAGATACCCTGGTTGATTTGATAGCCCGGTTGGTAGACCAATGGCACAGTATGCCAGAGACCCGGTTCAAATTCTGATTGAACCTGCATTTTATACATACATACATTTCTATACAGTATTATTTCCTACGTGTGCCAAATTGAATGCTAAACTGTTTATGAATTTAAGTCCCAGACTTAGCAAATGCTTTCTATATATTATCCATCTTTTATTACTTCCCAATTACAACACCCTAATAGATAAAATAAAAATAGTAAAATATTAAAATTTGCAATGCTTTCTTGCTTCACTTGAGAGAAGAATATCAAAGCAACAAATTTTGAAAAACATGGCTATATTTATTTATAAAATGGTTAAAATAAAGTGAAATTGAAATGTTAACATGAAAAATCACAAGCTACAAAGCTAGCAGATATGACATACAAGAGTAAACAGAGAAAATAAAGTTGTTACCATGAAACTGAAATCTGTTAGTAGCAACATAAATACACATACACAACATAAAGCTTTTGTAAAGGAAAAAAATATTCCTTAATACTGATTCAAATATTTCATTTAACTTGAGCGACCTAAAGTAAGAAGTTACATGGAACAAGTACAGAATTCGTACTCGATCTGGACCATAATTTTAGTTTTAAGAACATACATAATTCACAGACTTAACATGTTCTTAGGTTCACATGCCAACTCCTTGTACTCCAAGTTATCAGTTATCACCAAGGCTATGTTTAGTTTGTTTGTATTATGTTTAATAATAAAAAGATCTGATATTGTGAACGTTTTAACTGCAGTTTCGGTAGAACAATTATTATGAATTTATCAAGAAATATCTCAAAAGCTACAATAAGTTATATTTATTAACTAGTAGTAGAAAGGAATAAATAGTGGTACATACAGGAATTAAATCAATGTCTAAGATGAAGTTTGGAAATTTTAGCTAGTCTGTGTGCTTAATCCACCTAAGCTAACAAGATGTCACTGAACCTTGGGATTGTCTCTGGAAAGACTTTTTAAAAAATTACTCTCTTTTCAACAAACTTTTATGATATTCTAGAATTCCTCCTAGAACATGAAAATTTACTTGAATGCTCCAGAAGAAACAACATGAAAATTTACTTGAATGCTCTAGAAGTAACAACATGAAAATTTACTTGAATGCTCTAGAAGGAATGACATGAAAATTTACTTGAATGCTTTAGAAGGAGCAACATGAAAATTTACTTGAATGCTCTAGAAGGAGCAAAATGAAAATTTACTTGAATACTCTAGAAGGAACAACATGAAAATTTACTTGACTGTTCTAGAAAGAACATGAAAATTTACTTGAATACTCTAGGACAAAAAACGTAATTTTTAAGAAATTGACATTTCATCGAGAGCAATTTTTGCAAAAAGCCCAGTAGCACCTTAGCCAAACTTAGAATTTTAATAGTTCCTATGTCTAAGATATTCTACCACTGATTACTAGATGTGTATATGTATACAAAAATAAATGCCGAGAATGATACATATTCCTATGTAAACACCACTATCAGGCAGACTTACCTGATTCTGGCATTGTAACTTGCGCCACATTGCTACGAGCATCCCGAGTCAGCACACGGAAATAGTACATTTTCCCTGCTTTCAAGCCACCAATATGAATAGCAGCCATATCCACCCCTTCCATTTCAACTTCCTCGTGAGAGTAATCCTCGCCGACCCAGTTCTCCTTGTCCTCACTTGCCTGCACCGTCAGGTTGTGGATGTCCAAATTGGAAGCCAGCGCCTTGCCCATCTTTACCCTGACAGTAACAGTGGAGCTGTTGAGAACATCCACCGAAGTGACATGGAGGAAGCTGGAATTCTCCAGGAATTTCATTGCTTCTTCCATAGACAGTGTGGCGTTGTCGTCTTTCCTGTTTCGACCTTCGGCGCCATCTGTTGTCATTGTGGAGTTACTGGTAGGTGTTGACTGGGTTGTAGGCATTGCGGTAGTTGTGTGTTGATTTCCATTAGACTCTGCAAGGAGATTGCATTATAAGTATTATCAGCCAATAGAATAGTATTATGAGAAACACTTGGGCTTGTGGGTTAAAAAAGAAGTCTAAAAATTCAGAGAAATATTTATGATGGCGTTACTACGGATAATAGGCAGATTTATATTTTAGCAGTTGGGGTTTTTTCTGCATTCAAGTAGACTCAACAATAAATCTCTGAATGTTAGTGACAATGGTTCTACATTAGCATGCAATATTAATAGGACATTATTCATTGTCTAGGGTTTTTAACTAGGCCTGAGCAGATACCAATACTCAGCCCATACCAGTGGTATTGGTATTGGAAAGTATCAATTGGAACTTAAATCCCTAATGCTGGTCTATACTTTTTCCTAATTTGGGTGTTTTGCAGAGCCCACAAAAATGTTGTATGCAATTTTTGTGGTGTCTAAATATACCGAAAATTATGCAAAATTAATAGTTTTCATTATTTTGTCAACAACATTGTGGACAGAAATGAATTTGGTGATTAAATGATTATCCCATGTGAAATTATGATTATTTTAAGGAAAAAGCATAGTTCGATTGGAATACTTACATATTAAAATGAATAAATAATCTGAATTACTTTGAACTGTTGTAAGGAATCGCTTTTGGTGAAAACAGGCAAGAGTATCAGCATTGATATCTGCATCAGTTCTAAGTGGCATTGGCTCAGCCTTACTTTTAACTATACTTATAAACCTATAGTTACATACTTACATTAACTTAACTATAGTCATAAAGATAAGAAAACATTAATTCTGAATTTGGCTATTTAGAAAACCACAAACGCTACAGATAAAAATTTGTGAAACAAAATTGAACTAACATGCTAATTAATTATGATGTAAATTGACCTCATTAGCAGGCCAATTTTCTGATTAGTAACCGTATGTAGCAAACGTATCTTCAATGTTCAACAATTACATTCTTTGGTTGTTTTCTACGTATTGTTTGGATGGTATAATACTGATGTGATGAGGAAACAGCAGTACTTACCACTAGACGTTTCTTTTTGTGTTTCATCATCCTCACTGTTCACATCACACCGAACAACACTGCAACAGTGATCGTCTGGATCTGGCAACATTAGACAGGTGTCAGGAGAATAATGTTTTGGCACAGGAGAACACCTGCAAATGACAAATTATATCTACTGTAAAAATGTCTACTTCAATGACAGCTGATGTAAAAACTACAGAATTCTTTCAACAAACTGAATTTACTGGTTTTACATACGTCATAAGAAACCACAAAAATCAGATAAAAATCAAGATGCCGCCGCTTAAGGAGACTTCACGCTGAAACAACAAGTGACACGTGTCCCATGCCACCTGAAGATTTCGTCAACAGAATGTATGCTTGTGCAGTGCATCATTCTATTATGGAGTGAAACCTTTCTGTTGATCGGTTCATTTCCAAGTGTCATTGTCGTGTGTCACTATGGTGTGAAATCTATCTTAAAAAGTACAGGGTCCGGCAGAGGAGTTAGATGGTTTTGAAATGTGAATAACACACTTAATTTTCAAAGGTGCAGAAATGTATTACTACAGAAATACAGGTTATTGTATGCCATTTTTATTTACCATGACAGTTCCTGCAAAAAAAAAAAAATAATTATGCCTTCAATTTACTTCTATACACATTCGAAGATCTTTTTCCTTTCCATTTAAATGACCTACGTAAGATCTTGAGTCAGCGCTTTGTCTGTTTGAACAATTGAAAGAAATTCAAATAAACAATCGGCGATCCGGTGAGAAATTGGTGGCCTACTTAGCTGTTTGTCAGCCAAGTAAGCATGGAGCCCTGGAATGTGCAACATCGAGCGTTTGTTGTGGAGGGATTCTTCAAGACTGGAAAATCTGTATTGAAAAGCAGCGCAGCTTCTTTTTCAATGTCATTTTCATGTGGCACGCCATGGGTTCGAACACGGCCAGGTGGTGACCTATTCATAGCTGATGCTGTCAATCTGAAGTTCTTCACCCACGCGAGGATAGTGTTGCACATAGTTGATACACTCCCATGGCGTGCCACATGAAAATGACGTTGAAAAAGACGCTGAGTTTTCAATACAGATTCTCCAGTCTTGAAGAATCCCTCCACAACAAATGCTCGATGTTGCACATTCCAGGGCTCCATGCTTACTTGGCTGACAAACAGTTAAGTAGGCCACCAATTTCTCACCGGATCGCCGATTGTTGATTTGAATTTCTTTCAATTGTTCAAACGGACAAAGCGCTGACTCAAGATCTTACGTAGGTCATTGAAATGGAAAGGAAAAAGACCTTCGAATGTGTATAGAAGTAAATTGAAGGCATTATTTTTTTTTTACACTAACTGTCGTGGTAAATAAAAATGGCATACAATAACCTGTATTTCTGTAGTAATACATTTCTGTACCTTTGAAAATTAAGTGTGTTATTCACATTTCAAAACCATCTAACTCCTCTGCCGGACCCTGTATGAGCACCTTTTACAGAGGTTTCTAGCATTAGATAACTGAAACAAAGAATCAAATTTAAATAATATATATTAACTTATTAACTTCCAGTGGTGGCGACTGGGTTCCAAAACTGAGGGTGGTGGGGTGGGAGGGCAAAGACAATATATTTACCTTTGTATATAAGGTTTAGCATAGTGCGGGGGGCAAAAGTGGGGGGACAACTGCCCCCCTTGCCCCCCCTAATAACCACCACTGTTAACTTCCAAATTATCAAATTTCATTAGTTTCATCAATACTCACCTTGGTCGACAAACAAAGTCTTTGTTTCCAATACATGCACACTTAGTTTCACATCCTTCCTCAAATTTTTCACCCTTTTGGTATGTCTTGTTCTTGTAAATGCAGCCATCAAAAGGAGTAATCACTTCTTGAGTACCTGAAATACAAATATACTAATTACTAGGGTCTGGATAGTTTTGCACTTATATCATCTAAATTCTAAAATATGCACTAAAAGGTACAAAATATGCAAGTAAATATGCTCTTTAGAAAAACATCTTATCTTCTTTAATTATTTTCTTAAAGTTACTGCAGAAACCAAACATGTAAGCAGATATTTGTTCATGTTTTTCAGATTTGAATTAGCATTTAATAAATGTAAAAGTTGCAGTTCTTAATTTCTTCCCACACTTTCTTGTTTATTTTACATTGCTGTTTTATAAATGAAAAAAACATTCCTTACAGATCATTATTGCACTTGATTACAACATTAAATCTAAAATTTTCAAACTTGGAAGTTATGTTATCAACAAGAATATTTTTATACTCAGAAAAAAAAGTAGCTCTACTTCAAAAGACACAACTGGACAAAATTTTGAGGTAACATTATGAGTCAAGTTTCTTGATTATTTCTTTGAAAGGTGTTATCAGAAATCTGAATCAATCCTTCATAGTTCCAACAGAAAAGTTATGTATCAGTTTCTTTCCTATTACTTCACATAAGTGTTTACCTTGAAGTAAGAAACTATGTAAAGTGCTCAAAATTGCCAAGAAAAGAGTCATAGTGATTTTTAAACATAATTTAAATGGTATTTATTAGACTCCGTTAGTGTGACGTCACAGCAGACGATGAGCTGGGACTGAGTCTAAAAAAATAAAAATGTGCTTTTTTTCATATTCAAATACATTGAGTTTCCCATTGCAAAGGGTAACTTTAAGAATCGTGACAGCAGTTACGAGACAAAAATATGATGTGCATCGTACATCAATGTAAAGATGAGATTTTGGAGAATGCGTCTATATATAACATATACCTTACACATGAGAATGCAAAGAATAAATGGAGTTGGAAAATGAGTAAAGCGAATGACAGAAAGGCATCCAATCTGGAATCATAGCCATTGAGTGCCGCCGGATTAATCGCCTGAGGCTGCTGGTTTCCCATCACCCATATCGGCAGCATGACCAACTTGAGATCGGGTGAGCTTCGGGTCAGCTTCGGCTGTGCTCGGAAGTGGAATGTTTTGAAAATGCATGATTTTCTCCGGTTATTATTTACCTTATTCTCTGTAAGATATGTGTGATATATAGTCATATTCTCCAAAATCTCATCTTTACATCGATGTATGATATGCATCATAATTTTGTTTCATAACAATAATTCACAATAATTAAAACTACCCCTTTCCGATGGAAAATCCCATTGAATTGAATAGGAAGAAAACACGTTTGCCCATTGTTTAGACTCAGTTCCAGTGGTGACGTCTGCTTGTGACGTCACCACTAATGGAGTCCCTTTTGTTAGTCCAACAAAGTACTGCATACAATTATGATAATTTTTATATTTTCCTAGGAATTTCTGAAACATTTTTGTTTAGAAGACTACAAAAACAAAGTAAAAAAGAGATGTGACTTACCCTGTTCAGTTCCATTATCTCCAGCTGAACACTGAACAATTTTGCAACAAGAGTCTGCTGGGTCTTCCAGCAGTATACAGCCTGAGGATAATGTCACTGTATCATGATGTGTGCAACGAGGCTAAAAAAAGAAGAAAGGATATGCTGAATCAATACCATTAAGAATAATATGGAAGCATTTTAAAAATCTTATGAACATAGTAACTACACTAAATATATATTTTATAAATCAACTCAAATATGTAACTTATGAATATGTTGCATCACAGTTAATAATATAGAATTGCATAAATGTTAATAATAAATTTGATCTACAGTCTAGAAAATTCTTTAGCCCATACGTCTTTTTAACTGATGCATTCTCCCAAAATTGCACATATTATTCCATTTTTCATTGATTTGTATGTACATGGCTGTTTGTACTACTGTTTGTCTTTACATAGATTAGGCCATTAATGGAAGTTTGTAACCTTTTCTATCATCATCTTTACTGTTCTCTGTTATTATCTTCTACTATTTTGTAATTAAAATTACATATTAATTGTTTGCTTGTATGATCAAGTGGATGGCAATAAATAAATCAATCAATAAATTTTTAAGGTGATAAGACTGAAATATTTATAATGTGAAAGAGAATTGTAATTTGTTGAAAACATTATTGGGACTAAGACAATAATCGAAACAGGAAATTGTACAATTCAGAAATGAAAATTGAGACCTGAATGTATATAAAATATGAGTGTTATATCCAGGGTGGTATCCAAATGGGGGGGGGAGGATATAGGAGAATTTTCCCATGCATCGCCCTCTCTTGTTGCAAATTCTTAGTCCTTGCGAGGGGGGGGTATGAATAACATACTGTAATTTATCCCACACCACAATGCTTACCACACCTCTTTTGATTACATCAGGTGGAAGAGAAGCAAACAAAAAACACATTTCACATTGAAATGATACATTATTATTATGGAATTCTTCAGTACATTCTTGTTGTGACATATGATATTAAAGCATTGCTTTATAAAGTTAGTGCATTTTATCCTTTGTTCTGTTAATAATGAATAATACTTTACATTGAAAAGGCTTTCCCTTTTTCATGATTTAAATCATGCTATTTCATAGATCAATGATACACATATTAATGAAATATACTCACTTTGCACAGGACATCTGAATCATTGCCGCAAGTACAACGCAGTTCACAGCCATCAAAGAACTCTTGGCCTGAGGAGTATGTCTGGTTCTTGAAAGTACACTCTTCCCCACTCATACCATCCTTTGGTAATGCTGGAATTAAATGAACAAATTTAATCACAGTCAAATCGTGGAAATCTTATATACAAAAAACACTTCTGTATCTGCCGGCCTCTCTAAACCTTGTAAAGTATCATGTGGAGTCCTCCAAGACTCGATCCTGGGACCAATACTATTTATCATAGGCATAAATGACTTGTCATCAAACTTAGAGCCAACCAAAACAACTTTATATGCTGATGACACAAGTATAAATGCTGACTGGCAAAAATGAGCAAACACTTAATTCTAACATCAAACAGACAACAGACTTTCAGAGTGGTTCAGCAGCAACAAACTAACAATAAATAAAAACAGCATCAATAAAATTCCACCACCCAAGAAGTAAAAGCAACAACATATCAACTGTAAACATAGAAAATGAAGACATTAAATTTGAAAATTCCACAAAATTTCTGGTCATATAGATACAAGAAAATCTCAATTGGGACACCCATATTAACTATCTAGCAGGAAAATTACTCAAAATCATATATGGCATAAGAATCATGAAAGATATAACAGAAAAGAGCACAATAAAAACTCTATATTTCAGTCTGTTCCAATCGCAACTACCATATGGCATTATATTCTGGGGAAATGCAGCAAACAGCACAAAAGTATTTAGACTTCAGAAAAAAGTATTAAGAATTAAGATGGGAAAGAAATGGAATGAACCATGTAGGGAAATCTTCAGGGAACTTGGCATTCTACCACTACCCTACCTCCCTATAATTAATTTATTATGGTATGTAAAAATGGATCTGTCAAAGTTCTCCAAATTGAGTTGATTGATTGATTGATTGAGTTGGTGTTTTAAGTCCATTTTACGCACAGTAAGGCTAATCAGGACTGGACCTACAGTTTAAAGTGGAATCCGAAACACTATGTGCCTCCACAGGGTATCGAACCCAGGACCCCTTGATTACAAGGTGATGATGCTACCACTGCGCCATCGGGAAGGCAAAAAAAAAAGTTCTCCAACAAGGAAGTACATAATTACAACATGAGGTATAACTCCAATGCATAACACATAACTATTTGAAAAAGGTCTCAAATCCACAGGCATCCACCTCGTACGACAAGTTACCAGATCATATAAAAACTATTGAACCAGTAGCCAAATTCAAAAAGAAATTATGAAATCATCTGTTGTACCATTGCTTTTACTCAGTGAGTGAATTTTTAAGCATCTAATCCATCAACTCGCTTGTGGGTTGATGGATTGGATGTTCATTGTATTAGTATATTATAATATAATTATATTATATTATATAAATATATGTATATTATAATGTTTGACTGACATGTCCAATATCACAGCATGAAAATGCAAGATTCATGGATGAAATAAATCTAAATCTAAATCGTTAGAGTGCTATTGAAACATTTTTCGAAGAATTATTGAGTTTCTAAGTTTTTTGTTTCAAGTTCCCTTCATGCACAGATAAGCTAATTGGGACTGGACCTACAGTTTATAGTGTATAGTATAAGAGCCTGCACCAGGTATTGAACTTGGGACCTCTTGATTACAAGGCAATAATGTTATAGCTCTTTTCCACTATTACGGCAGGCCCTCTATATGATGGCAAGGGAAGTGGGGAGCGGGGAAGCGACCAATCCAGCGCAATAAGAAATGCAGCAGCCTGTAGAACGAGGAGCATGCAGTAGTTCCTCCCCTCGACGTCGTAACTCTCGGTGCCACCGCTGTTGTCTGGTTGGTTTGCTGCATATTCCCCGCTCCCCACTTTCCTTGACAGTATATAGAGTGCCTGCTGTAAGAGTAGAAAATACCTATCGGGAGCCCTTGTCAGAAGAAGTAGAATATATCACAGTAAGCACTTATAATCGTTGCAAATATCTTCACAGTGATAGCAAATGGACTAGAAACATGAAATAAGCAATAACATGATCTTAAGACACCCATTTATATTGATTATACAGACATCAAAATTTCCGAGTGACTTTCTGTAATTAATAATTTCCAAACCATGGCCACAATTCTAACTTTAAATTTATATCTCAGACAGGGACAGCTTAAGGGCCGGGCAAACCAGATGACTGCCTGGGCCATCGCATTGGGAGGTGCACCAAACCAGTGTCTCCTCTTTGAATAGTGCCAAAACCTTATTTCTGATTATATAAGTGTGGCTATTTGTTTTAAAAATCGTTGGATATCTAGACAAGAGTTCAGTGAAGATACTGCTACATAACATAATAAATATATTGCAAAATCATGTAGTGTGCAAAATAATCTAACACAGTTATTTCTAGTGGTATTTATTTGATTTTCTCTGCGACGTTTCATCCTGGGGTTTCCCAGAACTTTTTCAAGCTACACATACAACAACACACCCTCACATAGGTAGTCACTCTACAGTTCTGGTGTGCCATGTGAGGTTGTGTTGTTGTATGTGTAGCTTGGAAAAGTTCTGGGAAACCAGAACGAATCGTTGCAGAGAAAATCAAATAAATACCACTAAAAATAACTGTGTTGGATTATTTTGCATCTACAAAAAATGGTTATGCGAACCTTCAAGAAGAACATTGAAATCATGTAGCAATTTAAGCTAAGATTCATTGGTTTGTTATTTAGTGTCGCTTTTCTGCCACTTTTGGCTAATGGCGACAATGAGGATGAGTGATGATTTGATAAAAGTGAGGGCCTCCCCGATGGCGCAGTGGTAGCGTCATCGCCTTGTAATCAAGGGGTCCAGGGTTTGATACCCAGTGGAGGCACATATAGTGGTTCGAATCTCACTTTAAACTGTAGGTCCAGTCCTGATTAGCCTTACTGTGCATAAAGTGGACTTTAAACAACAACAACAGGGTTTTGAACCTGGTGTTGTAGCATGCTGTGCTAACCATTCCGCCACAAAAGTTGGCTTTAAGCTAAGATATTACTGTTATTTTGATATCATTATGTAGGTATTAAATAAATGCATATCTGCAATAAATGTAGCTATTCTTTAACAGTAGCCAAGACTGGAAAGTATTATAAAATATAAGTCTATTATTTTTCTTATATAAACCCGTACATATGTAAAATGGTCAAGGTTTTTATTAAGTGCTGGGGGCCATCAAAAATCCATCTTGCTCAGGTGAAAATTTTATATTGAGCCACCCCTGATCTCAGAAGGTTTATCCTGGATATAGTTCATGCCATTAGGTAGTTTATCGTGTACTGAAATATCTTGCTAGCTGCCGTCCAGGTGCAAGTGTTTCCATCCACTGACAGGAACACTGGAGACAGCATATACTTTATTCTCTGCCAGTCAGACCTCGCCATTTCTCTCAAGGATGAAATGTAAACCATTGGTTGCCACATTCACAGTGAAGAGGAGAGAATAGCAACTGACACCAGAGGCGCAACCACAAATTTTAGTCTGGGAGGGGGGGGGGCAATTACCTTGAAAAACGTACCAATAATAATAATAATAATGTTAATAAAAATAATGTTGATACGTAAAAATAATGTTACTAATAATGTTATTCTAATACTATTTTTATTGTTATTGATTTTCTTTATTTTACTTCGCTTCTTGTGCCACTCTTGGCTAATTTGCGAAGATGGGGATGAGTGATGGCATGATGAAAATGATGAATGGATACTCCAAACATCCATGGCCAAGCTGGGATTCGAACCCAGGACCAACATTATTATTACTATTAGTAGTGGTAGTATCAAAGACGTTATTATCCTCGTAAATTACGCAAAAAGGGGGTAGAAGTTTGTGCTAAAGCATTTATGTTCGAACAAACGATTTGAATTATTTTTTTTTGACACGTTCAATTTCACATTAATAACGGAAAACAAGCACATAAACTATTCTTGAAAGATAGAAAATGCTTGATAAATGCATTCCAAATATAATTATTTTTACATTAACATAACTTTCATGCACGATAGTGGAGTAACGTGGACACTAAATTGTGTACATATTTAAAGCTTCTTTAATAAATATTATATACATTTTTGCAGGCTGAAATCAATATTAATTTAATAGGGTGCAAATAATTTCACAGAACGCCATGGCATTGTATCATTTACAACTTTTGTGCCTCCCCGATGGTGTAGTGGTAACATCGTTGCCTTGTGATCAAGGGGTCCAGGGTTCGATACCTGGTGGAGGCACAGAGGGTGAAGGTAAAAGGAAAATAATTTGCCCTCTCCAGGCTTGAAGATCATGTTGATTTAATTGTTTTGCACTGACAGACTCGTGGCCAGCCATCACTTTTCAAATGTTTGTCAACAATATCCTGGAGACGACAGACCATTTACTGGCAACTAGTGTACCTGTATAAGCCTTCTGTCCAGTTCCAATTTTCAATTTGTTTTTAAAATGGACTTAAAATGATCTTCTTTACAGTGTGAAAGCATGGACAAAAATAGTATGCAACTGCAAACATCACTGAAAACAGCATCTGATATCACTCTGTCATTGTATTTTCAACAACTGCCAATGTTTGTCAAAAGTCCAGTTTATCCCAGGACCCCTTGATATCAAGGCTAATGATGACTGGACCTACAATTTAAAGTACATTCTGAAGTTACTGTGCAATGGGCCTTCATGCGAATCAAACCCCTTGATTACAGAGTAACAGATTTGGCAATTAGCACTATGCCATTGGCTGTGTGGTAACTGTAGCTAAGTTACTGTTTTAATGAGTAACTGTAACTTAATTACTATTTGGATGAAGTAACGGTAAATGTAACCTGGCTACTTTTAAAAAATAATTTTCCAAACAGTGCCAGCTTTCCAATTACAATACTTCTGCTGCAACTCACATTGCTTCAAAATCAGGAAGCTCAAGGTTTGATTATCAGAACTCATGCAGCATGTCTTTTATACAGGGTGATCAAAAAGAGACACAACCTTATTGGGAAATGATTATTGTTACTATATGTTTGGTTGTTAGGTGGTGAGCAACAGTGAACATTTCATGAATTGAGGCTGTAAACTGCTTAAACTGATTAGAAATGTTGCTGGAAACATGTCATTAGCTGTGTTTTTGTTTTGTGTTTGTTTCTTATGTCTTTGCTATGCTTCAATCATGTTTCAGGTGTCAATGAAGTTGTTGCATAATTGAGGATGCATGGGGTACACGTTACAGCAGTGAATTTTCATTGTCACGCAGTACATTCACTGTGGCAGTTATGTCCAGACAGGTTACAGCATATGTGGTTTCAACAGAATAGTGCTATAGCACATACCGCCAACAACGTAATAGGGTATTTGGTACACTGATTTCATGGACAAGTAATCTCTCAGGGGTTGTGGCCAGCTCGGTCTCCAGAATTATCACCACCAGACTCTTTCTTGTGAGGTTACCTCAAGGATGCTGCCTACATAATACATGCTCACACTATTCAGGAATTACAAGCAAATATTGAAAACTGTGTTGATGCAATTTCACAGCAAACGGTAAGAAGAGTCTTTAAAAACATGATTCACTGTACTGACTTGTGTGAATATCACAATGGCGACCACTTCCAGCACTTATTGCAAGCATTGTACAATAAATCATTTCCTCATAAGGTTGAGCCTCTTTTTGATCACCCTGTATTTTCATACTGCTAGGGCATAATACATTCTTGGTACTACAACTATACACAAGAAATATTAGTAAATTTACCTCTTGAAGGATCATGATCCGAATTTCCAGCACACACAACCCGAACACAGCACTCGTCAGTCTTTTGCTCCGTGCACATTGGGTCCAATTGGAATGTTCCTCTTCTATAAAATGGAAGCGAACATCTTGAGTTGCACTTAACTTCATCAGAGGATTCACAGCGACATGTTTTTTCACAACCTTCCACTATAACGTGGTCATGCTCGTAACGCGTTCCATTGTAAACACAAAACCCATGGCCGCCAGTTGTTGTACCGAGTATAGGGTCGGTGGAATTGTCATTCAGTTTGATTTCGTAAGTCGTTCCGGGCTTGAGGTTCACGAGGGTTAGCTTGACGGTTCCCGGCACTTGTTCTATTTTTTGCCAGGATTCTGCTCCCTGCTGGCGATACTGGATGGCGAGATTGCTTGCGTTGAGATTGGACCAGGTGATTGTTACCGACTCATCTGTCGAGTCAGCAACACGAAGTGCTGCAGTCTTGTTAATGATGTCTGAAAAGTGCAAAAGGAATTATACAGCTGAAATTGCAATGGCAAAGTTACTTGCAAAAATTAAAAGCTAAATACTTTGGACTACTTTTAATTCGAACTCCAAGGAGACATGAAAACAATTTGAATTAACAAAAGTTAATAAAACAATAAAAAAAACTACTGCTAACACAGTTAAGCTTTGTTTCCATGACAGAAAAAAACATTACATATGCTGACCAAAACACTCTACATTTCAATATAATTAAGCCTTGCTTCCATATTAAAAACACTAAGTTGTTGACCAAGGCAGTTTATTAAGATATAAAACACTAAACTAGTTTAGTTCTTCATCTGAGGAAGACCCTGATACAGGGTTGAAACGTTACCCGTTAAGTGTTTTTATCTTAATAAACTGCCTTGGTCAGCAACTTAGTGTTTCTACATTTCAGTAAAAAAAAAAAAAAAAAACACTTTTAGTTTGGTTTCAAGTCTGAGGAAGACTTTGATAGAGGGTTGGAACGTACATTGTTAAGTGTTTCTTTACTGAAATAAAAACTATTGTACTACAGTTTCATGGACATGCAATGGACCTTGCAGTAAAAATTGCCGTATTTTAAGCATGGTTCTACAGTGCAAGCAAAAAGGAATTCCTCTCTCAATAGTAATTAAGTTAGTACAACATACCCTGACTAATCACAATTCACAACTGAGGGCAGATAGGAAGACTCACATATCATTGGCTACTGGGGGTTCAAGGACCTGCACATGAATCCCACGTTATTGAGGAGAGGTTGGAAGCCGCATACCAGAAAACAGAAAATTTCTCTTCCTTACATCTGTCTCTGAATAGCTGCCTTTGAATTATCCAAATAAAAGGTTTGAAAATTCGGATTACATATGAATTTTTAACATTGGTTTCAATAGGAATTTCAAGAGGACTAAACTTCTCTTTGAACTGCAGAGTAATTCGAATTATCCAAGTTTGAATTTAGAGTCCACTGTAATAAAACAGCAGCTTGCCATTTCAACCCCAACATTCTTTTGTTCTTCACAATGAATACATTTAAGTCACACCTGGTTAACCTGCTGTGGTTGTGAAAGAGCACTCTCGTATACACATGTGGACTGCAGAGGGAGCAGTGGTAGTGTAGTACTAATATTAGTGTGGACATCCAGAAGGGGTGCAAGGGGGGCCACGCCTCCACATGGAAAATGAAAGTCAAACAAAAATTATATATTTCTTACATATAATTTAATTTCAGCCACAATAATACATGTTAATTATTGCATGAACATGAAAAAATTAAATTGAAGCAATATCTTTGAGGGGACAACACTATTGTGGGGAAATATATGCTTTGTTCGCAGCCCTCTCCTGGAAAAAATATCTTGCTTGCCCCTGGAAAAAATCCTGCAGACGTCCATGAAGATGGGCAGAAATAAGAGTGAGCAAGGCAGGAAGTTTTTCCACAGCATTTGTGGTGAAAAACCTCTCATCTAATTCGTAACAGTACAGCATGGCATTGTAATCATGGCAGAAAAAACAGAAGATGGTTCCATGAGAAAGAGGGATCCTTCCTCACACAGTTCTTTTTACCACTCAATGCAAGTGTTAAGCTCTCATTGCACAGATTGATTCCTGGCCATCACAAGTGGAAGCAAGCTGCTCAAGTCTGATTTAAATTAACTATGGATTTGCAAATGGCAGGCTAGCCAATACCATATTTGCCGACGTACAAGACACACTTTTTTTCCCTTTAAAAGTAGGGTGCATCTTATACATCAATACTCAGTTTTTGACTACCGGTACCTTCAATTCTGATTTAGATGAGGTTTCAAGTGACTTCATTTAGCTCTAAAGTTGAATATAAGTTTTGATGAAGAAAATTCTTTCCTAGTTAGATTGCATAAGTTATTTGTTGAAAGTAGACCTACATATTGCTTCATATTTGAAATACTGTAAATTAATTATAATATTCAGTGACACAAGCTATTTCCTTAAAAATGTGTACAAAAAATGGGGTGCATCTTATACGCTGGCAAATAAAGTATACGAAGGTCATTCGGAAAGTAACTTCCGCTCGGGTATAAAAGACTGAAAGAAACAACTCTAAGTTATTTTCCCACAAAAACACCCTTCTGTTGAGACACTTGTCATATTGGTGAACAAGGTTTACAATACTCATCTCAAAGAAATCTGCCGCCTGTGCATTCAGCCATGCAGTAACACTGTCCTTGAGCTCCTGATCATTGTTGAAGCGCTGTGCTCCTAGCCACTTCTTTATTCGTGTAAAAGAGGTGATAATCGCTAGGGGTCAAATCTGGGCAGTAAGGAGGGTGGTCAAACAATTCCCACTGAAAATGTTGGAGAAGTTCCTTGGTTCGAGCAGCAGTATGAGGGCGAGCGTTATCATGCACAAGAACAATGCCAGAACTCAACATGCCACGTCGCCTGCTTCGAATTGCTCGCTGCAATTTCTTCAAGGTTTCACAATACACTTGGGCATTGCATGTTGTGCCTCGTTTCAGGAACTCCACCAACAGTATCCCTTTTCTGTCCCAAAACACAGTTGCCATGAGTTTTTCCATGGCTGAATGCACAGGCAGCAGATTTCTTTGACATGGGTATTGTAAACCTTGTTCGCCGATATGGTGTCTCAACAGAAACGGTGCTTATGTAGAAAAATAGCTTAGAGTTGTCTCTTTCAGTTGTATATAATAAAAACTCTCACAATGTCCTGGTGTTTCATTTATACCCAAACGGCAGTTACTTTCCGAATCACACTTGTATATCAAATGTTATGATAACGGGAAGTGAAAGACAAGGAAATACGAATGGGAATGGCAAAATTTGGATCAAATGTTTGTTAAAAGAATGGCTATCTGAATGAAATAGATGTTCCATAGGCAAATATGTGAATAATCAATATTCATGGGCATCTGAATGAATGAATATTTTGATACAATGAATATGGGAATGATAACACAGGCCTGCGATGAAAAAAATACAAGGGAAGTGATAGGTGAACTTTATGTATTTTGTCGTGCTGAGTTCGAAAAAAATACAGAAAAATGTCTATCACGTCATGTTTTCTTGAAAAATTTAATTGTAAGTGGATTTGTATGAACATTTACCATAAATATGTTGTTTCGGCGTGGAATAGCTTTCCTCCCTGCCTAACCATTACAAACTATGTAAGAAAACTTTATCTTGCGTATTTTGGCATGAAACTCGGAGACCAGGACAAATCGTGGGCTCCTCATAAAGTGTGTGTGCAGTGTCTCAATGATCTACGCTTATGGCTCAACGGAAAGAAGACTGCTTTACGCTTTGGAATGCCTATGACATGGAGGGAGCCGAGAAACCACTGTGATGATTGTTACTTTTGTGCCTGCCATGTCCGCGGGTATAACCGAAAAAATCACAAGCTAATCTCTTATCCTGAGAACATTCTATCGGCCATACGCCCCGTTCCTCATGGACCTTATGTGCCAGTGCCTTTGCCTCCAACTGAATTACCAGTCATCTCTTCAGAGTCTTCAGACTCGGAACATCCAGACGGTCAAGGCTCCGATACCGAATATAAGCCCTCTGGAGGCGATTCACCTCAGCCCTTCTCTCAGGTTGAACTTAATGATCTGATTAGAGATCTGGGCCTTTCGAAAGAGGCAGCTGAATTGTTGGGCTCCAGATTGAAAAACATTTATTGGCCAAAGGAACCACTTTTTATTGGTACAGGAATCGAGAAAAGGACTTTGTTCAGTACTTTGAGAAAGCGGAGAACCTGGTCTATTGTTCTGATGTTCCCGGATTGATGAGCAAATTTAATATCACCTACGATAAAGATGAATGGAGGCTGTTTATAGATTCATCGACAAGGAGTCTGAAAGCTGTCCTTCTTCATCACGGAAGCCAGTATGCATCTGTACCAGTTGCACACTCGGTACATTTACAAGAACGCTATGAAAACCTGGCTCTCGTCCTCAACAAAATAAAATATGCCGACCACGGTTGGACCATTTGCAGTGATTTAAAAGTTATCTCCATGCTTCTTTGTCAACAAGACGGATATACAAAGTTCCCATGTTTCATTTGTGAGTGAGACAGCCGTGCAAAGACTCAACATTGGGTCAAGAAAGAATGGGCTACAAGACAAAATCTTGAACCAGGCACCAAGAATGTGATTCGGAACAGCTTAGTTGACCCAAAAAAGTATTGTTACCCCCGTTGCATATCAAATTAGGTGTAATGAAGCAATTTGTCAAGGCTATTCCAAAAGATGGCGATTGTTTTAAATACCTGTGCAAAAAGTTTCCAGGTTTATCTGCAACCAAGTTGACAGAGGGAATCTTTGTTGGTCCAGATATCCGCAAGCTCATGAAGGATAAAGACTTTGAGACTAGCATGACAACAACGGAGAAAGAAGCTTGGGTTGCCTTCAAAGATGTGGTCAGTAAATTTCTGGGGAATTACAAGGATCCTGACTATAAAGCACTTGTTATGAATATGCTGGACAAATTTCAAGCGTTGGGTTGCTCCATGAGTGTCAAACTATATTTCCTTCACTCACATGTGGACTATTTCCCCAAAAATTTAGGAGCAGTCAGCGAAGAACAGGGTGAAAGGTTCCACCAAGATATTAAAGATATGGAGCGCAAATATCAAGGACAATGGGACAAGAACATGCTCGCCGACTACTGTTGGATGTTAACACGAGAGAGGCCTGAGATTGCACATAAAAGAAGAACGTCAAAAAGAAGTTTCAAAGGCAAAAGGGTACGTACTTAAATATAAACTTTGTTTGTGTTTGACACAAATTGTAAACTGAACAAACAACAAAACCAAACGTTCATGTACACATACATTGCTCCTTATGGTCAATCGTCTATTTTATGTATGTTACCTTAATAAACACAAATGAACATAATACGTTGGTGCTTTTTTTCTAGAAACTTCACCATAATGGGATGTTAAAAGTGTAAACGCAAGGGAACTTTGTGTTTTTCTCTCGACCAGAGGCGGCTCGTCCGATCTGGCAACAGTGGTTTTCTTCCATTTAAACCTATGCAAAATAAAATCAATTGCTAATAAATCAATTTGCATCACCAAGCATCGATTTTACATAGATTTAAATGGATCAAAACCACTGTTGCCAGATAGTGCATGCAAAATTGTTCGTGAAAATTCCTTTTTACATAGGATTTTAACAAAAATATCGATATCGATTGTACAAAACATCCTGACGTGATGGAAAGAAATGGAGGTCATTTTCGAAATCAGCACACCCAATAACATAAAACTCAGCGTACACGTCTCTTGTATTTTTCAATAACTTCAATTTCGCAGGCCTGTGTAATTAGTCCAATGTTATGTTTTTTGAATACTCGATACAAGATATCTGCCGCTTAGTGTGACAACTGAACCTTCTTTCATTTCACAAAGGTGGGCAGTAAACAAAGCATTTGGAGTAGAAGTCTACATCATGCAGGATAACTATGGCTATGAATGGGGAGAAATCAGATCTATGAGCTTGCACGATGCCTCTACATAGAAAAACATTTATCTACAGAGTTAATTGATGTGTTATACAACTGATGGTAGATTATTATTATATTTGGCTTCATTCATGGTTCTTGAAAAAGATGAAATGTTATATTTATGAAATAATAAACATAATAAACTTCATATTAAAACTGAATTAACGATGGTGTCTCATAATTTCATGCTGTGAAACAAAACAGCCCGATTTTGTAAGGTCTTTGCATGAATTAATCTATTTTTGCATTAATTGTATACCAAATGACAAGTATTAATTTTGAAATGTTACCTAATTAAAATTATAGAAATGCAATTGCATAAGGCAATGAAAAAATAATAGATGTTAACCTCAGTTCATAAACTTACTTTTTCCACCATTGAATATATCTGAATCTAGCTCATTCTCAAACAAAGGTCCAAAATCTGAAAAGAAAAGAAAAATTATCAGATATAAATAAAATTATGAGTAAGAAGAAGCTGATAATTATATTATTATTATATAAGGAAGCAAGAGACAATGCAATCACTATACATTCAGCGGCAGCTCGTGACTTTTCACAGATGCGTGCTACAGGTAGATGTTGTTTCTTGCACTTACAATTATCCCCCCCACAAAAACACATACACATTTACACACTCACTTGGAGTTGCTAGCATACACAGGGTTTTTTTCCCCGAGGGGTCTGGAATTGTAAAGGTCTGTATCACAGCTGCTTTCTATGTACGCTGGAATAAACTATAAAATATTTTGCAGTCACCGCTTTAAGCCTTCATTTTAAGTTATTCAAAGACAAAAATGGTAACTGTAGATTATTTTAAGGGGTGTTTGCATTTAACACTTTTTTTTTGTTTCAGAGTTCTTTGCTACTTTCGTCCGAAACTCAAAATTTGGAGATGGGATGTAGCCCCCATCAATTTCCTAGCACCAACCTCTCGTACGCCACTGCTTGGAACAACAGAGCACAATTATCCTTTACAATGACAGCTCCATATGCCACGCGCATGACCATGAACCGCGCGAAAAAAAATAAAAAATAGTGTCTGATTCTGTAAAGCTATCCACAAACTTTCTTCTTATACTGAGATGACAACTCTTACCGTGCTGTGGATCTGTGTAGCACACTAGCAGACAAATTTCATAGCGCACTGCAAATTTTTGAGCCTCTTAACGTGAGAAGTTTCATTTCACTGCAGTGTTTTATTAAACATCTTGAATCTATGAAATGTGTCCCTTCCTTTCTTTTCATTTTAGTAAACTGAGTAGCGTGCTATAGCACGGTAGCACGTATTATGCAGCCGCCACTGATTCTTGTGAACAAAAAATACTTTTACTTCTGAATATTGTTGCAACAAAATATATCATATATTGGTTGGATTGATATAAATTGTAATTACAAGTCTACTTTTAGGAGCTATTTTTACTGATATATATAGTGTAAGATGTAACATTATCATATGCCATAGTTGTCTCCTGATAACTTCAATTTAAAGTATTTTTCAAGATATATGTACTAATCAGATATTGCTCTGTATTTCAGGTGGAGTACAATTATAAAATATGATTGAATGATTTAGTTTATTATACTTTCACTTCTCTGCCACTTTTGGCTAAATGCAACGATGAGGATGAGTGATGATATGATGAAATTGATGAAGGGACACTCACAAAGAACAGCCAATGCCCAGACTGAAATTAGAACCTGTGACCCCTGGCCTGATTTGAACTCTTAAAATGAAAAGGAAGACCACTGTGTCTAATATTCGCTCATCGAGTATGAGAGTTTCCCCAAGAATAAGAAGATAATTATAATGACGATAATAATTATCATTGTTAGTTGCTAATATAATTGGCACTAAAGTTTTATTATCAGTAACAATATTATTTTTATAATAACTACCTCATCAATTTTATATCAATGACCTGAACTTGTTCGCTACAAATATTTCTGGCAATATCCATGCTCCAAGCCCACAGCATGTGTGCGTGAAGGGGTGTGGCTGTATCCACATATCCAGTATCCAGAGGTGTCTCATGAACGAGTGCGGGAAAAAGGACAGCTTGCTCTGAGACGACATTCATGAGCATTTCTACATTCTAATTTCTTCATATATGAGAAGTATTTATTTTACACGAGAGCGCTGAACTAAGCGTATATTATATTTCTTGGATCTGAAGTGATGCATGCATCAATTGTGGGAAAAGAATTATTACTTTCTTTCACTTCAGATCCAAGAAATGTAATATAAGCTTAGTTCAGCGCTCTCGTGTAAAATAAATACTTCTCCTATATGAAGAAATTAGAGTATAGAAATGCTCATGAATGTCGTTGCAGAGTAAGCTGTCCTTTTTCACAATTGACGCATGCGCAGCATGCACCGCATGTGTTAACGAGATGCTGTATCTTGTTCTGCAGCTTGTCTGCATGGGTGCAGAGTGTCACTATACACCCTGTTTTTATCATTGGTATGGAGATGCAGTCCTCAGATAGTTTGTACTTCTTGGTTGCAAAGATGATAGTGAAAATGAATTTTACTTCTTTAAGAAAAACAAATCTTAATCATGACACTTTTTGTTTTAATGACAACTATATTTTATGTTCTTGTTGTTAAGGACTTGTCATCCTAGGATGTGATAGGTGCAAATAGGCCAAGTGGTGATTTGCAAATTTATAATTCAAATATTTGAATTAACATTTCAATCAATCACTATTTACCATGATTAATTAATCTATTCTTGTACATAGACTTGGAATCAAAATCAAGATGAAGCAGTTGCCTACGGAACAATAATTTATATTATATTAACATTCAGAGCAATAGGTAGCTAGTGATTTCTGTGCCTGGGGCGAGAATAAAATTTGGTGCCCTGATCGACTTCCCCCCTCACTTGGGACACATGCTATTCTCCTAACTTACACTTAGTTTTTAATATTCGCAAATAAACAACAATTTATCATAGCAAAAATTATATTAATTTTCTTTGAAGTGCAGGCTTTCCTTTACAACAAAAGTCTTTTGTTCCATAACTGAAGCATGGCTCAACAGTTATTTCTCTGTTCTGTGGATAGTTTACAATGTATTGCTGCACAGTACAATTAGGGGGGCATGTAAGCTATGTTCCCAGCAGACAACATTGTAAAAATGAGTTGTGTGCTTAAAATGTACATAATAAAACACAAAAACTAAGTACTATTTTATAAATGAAATGATTAAGCAGTACTAAGAATATTCTTTTATGTACGATACCTGTTTTTAAATGATAAATAGAAACTTCACATGACTTATGGAAATGATTGTATTGCAAGCAATAGAATTTTTAGATGTATTTCCTTGTCAACTGGCAATAATATTTATTCAAAGGGTGCAAATACTTCCAAGGGAAGTATTTTGCTCACCTTTTTTTGTCTTCTTGCTCATTCAACACCATATATATCTGACTCTATGCCTTGAGCAAGCCCCCACCCCTCATTAATTAACATTAATGATAAAGAAGTAAAACTCTGGGCAATGTAGCAGGCATTGCCATAGTGTATTTCGAACTTCATAGTAACCTTTGAAGGTGCAAGGTGTAAAATGAAAAATTAGCACATTATAAATTATGCTAGTTCACCAAACTTATCCATACCCAGATACACACTCACCAGGGGCGATTCCTCCATGTAAGAAGTGTGGAACTTCTTGCAGTTCATTTTTACTTATTTTCAGTTCTCTACTTTTTAGGAGTTTAATGCGTGTCATAAAATTACGAGCTTGTATGAGCGCAATATACGTACAATTGCCTAGGTTAGCTACTGTCAAGAGTTGACTGCCCTCGCTCGCTCCAGTAGCAGTCCAAAGACGATGAATGTGGGCTTTTCTGCCGCTCGCTGAGAAACCTCGGCAGTCATCCTACAGACAGATGGGTGGGGGCTGGAAGGGGCAGTGAAGGGAGTGGGGAAATGTTACGGAGATTGGCAAGGATCGAGGAACCAGCAAGACTTTCCTCAATCAGCGATGCCAACCCCAACAAAATGTTACTAAACCAAGCACAATTTGATCTTTGTTGGCACTTAGCACCATTTCTAGCATAATCTGCAAACGCCAATCCCTGGGAGAGGGAAATCTTATTTGTACTTCACCAGCGGACATGTTTCAAATGAAAGAGAGTATGCCGATCCAGCAGAAAGCTTTTTTACAACCATGCCACGATCCATCCTCTGTCACTTCTTCATCCTGCCCGATTTAGTACGTCAGAAGATTTTATGGAAATCGGTAGAAAGTTGGGGGTAAACAATTTTCTCAAACCTTTTTAAGTTCGATTTTGAACCCATGTCATTTGTTGCACCATTTTAAACAATTTGGGGGGGGGGAAATTTACACTATTACATAAGTAAATAAAGTAACGCAAGTTCAAAACTCTAGAAAAGCAGATGCAGAATTACAATTATCCAAAAAATACCACAATTTAGAAGCATTTAGCATAACTTCGAAGTTTAAGCAACACTTTTTATTATCGTCAATCCACACAATAGGGAGGGAGAAGAAAATATAAATTCTTGTAAAATCTGAAATATCGTCAATGTTATTTTCGTCAATTTTTATAGGTTTACATTTAAATATTTCGTAGTTCAAAGTGAGGAGCAAGGGCCACTTGCCACACCTTGAGCATGGGCCTGCAGCTAACATTCTAAATGCAATGGGTACTACAAGCAAGACGTGTGAATGTAATTGAACCCATTTTTGAAACCTTCCTTGGTTTACCATAACTTCTTCCTACACTCTGGAAAAGCCACGAGTCGCCATGACACACACACACACATAGCTATAGATTAAATAAAATTCAAAGAAAAGTTTATACTGATGTAAATATTATGAATATTTACCACTGGAATGTTTCATCAAATCATCTTCCATCTGCATGATTCCAGCACACACCACAACAGAACAGCATTCATCGCTTCGTGGGTCATCGCGACGCTCGTGACATGCAGGGTCTCCAGTTACTTCCCCTATCCTGAAGAGTGGCCTCGGGCAAGAGAAGTCCTCACACTTGAATGATCCATCCTCACTGCATTTGCACTGTAATGTGCAGTTGTTACTGTAGTATGATTTTCCAACTATAATCTTCTTTCCGTCATGATCACAGGATGTTACTGTAAAGAAAGCATATGTTACAAGTAGTCGTAAATTTAGAAGGATTTAATTTTGGCATGCAGAATAATTAAAGGAAATCGACAAGTTATTTTGCAATGTAAGAGTACATAAATGTTCCAGCGGAATATTACAACACCATTAAGCCTTGTTTCCATGATATGGAAAACTCAATATGCTGACCAAGGCAGAAACTTATTTTATTTTAAAACAAACTAAACGTAACGTTTCAACCTTCTAGCAAGGTCTTCTTCAGACTCTGTACCAAGTACAAATTTCTTGGTACTTGTTCTTGGTACAGAGTCTGAAGAAGACCTTGCTAGAAGTTTGAAACGTTACGTTTAGTTTATGTTTTAAAATAAAATAAATTTCTGCCTTGGTCAGCATATTGAGTTTTTCATGGAATTTTACGTTCCTGTATTCTACATTTTCCCACATTATACATTCATTCTTCATGGTTTCAACAGAATATAATAAATAAGGTAGTGATTGCTGCTGCAGCTGTTTCAAGCATTCCCATTGGCTGGTAGCTTTTGGGGGTGGTAAATGATCTGTGGTCATTAGGTTAGGCTTGTTGCGATTGGTTCTCTTAGAAGATGATGATAATGGAAAATGGTTGTAGCAGCAATACCGGCCAACAAATAATATGCATATAACCAGCCCTGTAGCCAGAATTATATTTCAGAAGGGTCTCATCCCTTATCAGCATCCGCCAATTAAAGTTGAAAAGGTTGGGGTCAATTACCACTATGCACTAATTAAATTTTTAGGATTTTGGGAGGGACTTCAGCCACCCGACCCCTCCCGCTGGCTATGTGCTTGTGTATAACATTATAAAAATTTCAATATTTTCAAATTTTTATGCATTTTAAATGCATAAATGATGGTCAAGGTCTGCAGGAGCTTTAGTTTTGGTGATACATGCAACATTCTGAAAAAAAAAACAAAAAAAAAACAACTGTCTATTCAACATGTATGACTACCATGCGAGAGACCCGGGTTCGATCCCCGGCAGGGAGAACCGGGACTTTTTCAACCTGTTCAAGTGGCTACGGCGCCCACCCAGAGTCGTATAAAGTGGGCACCTGGAGGAAATTCTGGGGGTTAAAGGCGGCCAGGGTCGTGGTGCTGATCACATCAACCCCAGCTCAGCCAAATCAAGAAAGTGTGGGGCCATAACCTCACACCCCTTCAAGGCGTGGTGCAAAGCACAAGGGAGCACTTTACTTTTATTTTACTGTCTATTCAACTGTGAAAGGTTTCCTTGGAACAAACATGGTAACATGCAGTAACAATTGCAGTGCAGTGTGCAGTGGCATGCCAAGGGAGGGTTAGTGGGAGTCATCAACCCTCCCCCCCCCTTTTTGCCCAGTTTTCCTAAGAAAAAGAACGTTGCAGGCATAAAAAGATCGCAAAATGAGGGATGACTGCTAAAAAAAAATGTACCCCTCCCCCTTCAAAATCCTGGCCTGTGGGCCACTTTTAAAGATTTCAGATGCCACATCTTCAAAGATTGATTCATTTGGTGTTTAGAGTCCACTTTATGCACAGCAAGGCTAATCGGGACTGGACCTACAGTTTAAAGTGGGATCCGAACCACTATGTGCCTCCACCGGGTATCGAACCCGGGACTCCTTGATTACAAGGCGACGACCCTACCACTGCACCATCAGGGAAGTCTACATCTTCAAAGAAGAGTATATTTTGTTAATAACATTGTTATTACATGATCCAAATAGGGATTAATCATAAAAGTGTAAATATTGGCGTATATGCAAATTACAGTTGCACTGAAAAAGTTTTAAATTTTACGTTCAGAACTACATGATGCAGGATGCAGTGTGCTACGAACACAGAGGTCATGGGTTCGAATCTTTCAAGCTTTCCCATCGCATTAACCATTATCTTTACACTTTCCTACTTTGTGACTAGGTGGGGCAGCAATATTTTGGGCGGGTCATTGCCCAATGTGGTGTCACCTCTGCTCGTAACAGGGAACTAAGAAAACAGATATTTCGACATCAAAATAAGTTACAGTTTGAGGTTTTGTCTTTCTGCGCCTTGCACCTGCACAAAGCATGAAAGGGTAAGGCGACTTGAAAAGTCCAAAGGCCAAACTCTCCGCTTACAAACCTTCCCACACTTTCTTCCTGCTTTTTCTTCCCCGTCGGCGCTTGTGTTTTGTTTTCACATGGCTTTCAGAGGCAATTATAGGTCCAGTGGAGAGAGCGGGCATAAAGAAGGAAGGAAGGGACGCTAAAACGGTGCATTGAGACCAAAGACCCCTCCATTGAAAGGCCCTGCCTCCTGTTATTTGCATCCAGGTCCGTTTCCACATTGAACTGGCAGTTAGAAGGAAGATGCTAGGTTATGGAGTGTGTTAGCGGAAGACAAGGGAACTCGGGGAGAACAAAAATGTGTGTTGGTGCACTGATTGAAAGTAGGTCTGTGAACTCCAAACAAAATTCTTTTACCTTTTGGATAAACAATGCTGATCAAAAACCAGTTCGTGATGGCATCACAGTCACGAACACTTCTGGGTTGCAACAACTGCATCGACTTTCAATCAGGGTCCTTAAAAGTCCAGGAACCCATAATTTCGAATGGGTTCTATTGGGACCGGAACCTTTTTTCTCGCACAATTTAAATTCGGTCCAAGTTGCGTATTGTTACATTGACCGTATTTTAATTGTTCCTGAAAAAAGGTTCCTGGACCGTATTTAAATTGATGCGGGAGAAAAGGGTCTTGGACCGAATTTAAATTACAGAAAAAATGTTCCTGGACCGGATTGAAATTCATTCTGGAAAAAGTTCCTGGACCGAATTTAAATTGAACCGGAAAAAAGGTTCCTGGAACGAATTTAAATATGAAAAGGTTATACACTGTGTAAAACACATTTACGTTTGCTGATTTTCTCTCCTAGTCCGGGATTGAATTTATTTAGCTACAATTCTTGAACCAGGGTTGACCGATTAAAAGTTGCTTTCTAAAAATGTCCACGAGTACGTTTTACATTGGAATGTCACACTGCGGTTGTAGAAAACGTAGCGCAGGGAATAAATCTTTCGTGGGCCAGGTTCAAAAACTCCCTTGTCGAAGAGTTGCTGTACATAACGCTATGGACTATATTAGTGTGGCGTCACATTGAGTTCAAACAAACCCGTCACGTGTTGCTCCGGCATCCGATCCAGGAACCGCATCCAATAGGAGCCGTCGATGAGGTAACGTGAGGCTGCTGTGTTCCCAGCAGATATCACAACAGGGAAGGGCAGTGTTGCTACGCGCGCGAGAGAATGGGGCTACATGGAGAGAGGGTAACCTAATGTGACTGCAGCGTTTGCGTTTCGCCCATTTCTACCTTGTACACCCAGCGGCGAAAGAAACAGTAGACAAGTTGTCCACAGCCATTTTCATTCGGTCTGTATTACACAATGTGTGATGAATGAATTGGAATTGAATTGCCTGCTTCGAACCAACATAGTTTCATTCCTTAAAACAACACAGAACGTAGAATAAAAAAGTAATGAAAATAGCAGTGATGTGCCGTAGACTATACGTTTACGTCTACATGCGTTGTCTACACGTAATCTACGCGTAGATTACATTGGGTTGTAGTTTACATAGACTACGTAGGCAATCTAAAGTACATTAAAATTAATTTTCAAGGCTTTCATGAAAGGAAAGTGACATTTTCAACTATATTTGTTCCTAACGAAATGAAAAGATTCCTACTTACAACAAAATGTCTCTTCTCTTCTATCATCAACTATGGAAGAAGATAAATAGTATGCAAAAAAGACAACAGATGGCAGTCGTGAGGCAAGAGTGGTCTTTTCCCCCCCAAAAAAAACACACACTAGAATATTTCTATTAGGTTTCTTCCTAGGTGAGAAATTGTTCGAATTTGGAAGAAAGAGTATGAAAAGTTTCCTTCACACACCAGCAACTGATACGTAGTATAATTTTCTTTTAATTCCACGGCGCCCTTCGCTAAGTTATCACCTTTCGCGATGTTGTTTACATAGATTACGTAATCTACGTATATAAAATAGTCGACGTGTAGAATGTAGACTATCGTTGTTTACGCGTAGACGCACATCACTGGAAAATAGTGGTGGACCATTTGCCTACCATTATCTTTGCCGGTGACTGTACCTTAGATTCTCGAGACAGCCAGCACCTGGATTAGTCTTTCATGCTCACAAGTGGATAATTGTTTATCGTCAGGTCCGTATTCGATCCAAGTTGTGTATTGTTTCATTTGAATACGAAACTTGGACCCTATTTAATCTGATTCGGAAAAAAGGTTCCTCGACCGTATTTAAATTGATCGGGAAAAAAGGTTCCTGGACCGAATTGAAATACTTTACAGATAAAAAGGTTCTTTACGGTCCAGAACCCATTTAAGCTTGCTGATTTTCTCTCCTGAACCGGAATTGAATTTGTTTAAAATTCCTGAACCTTTAACAACCTTGCTTTCAATGGAATCTTTACATCCAAGAAGTGCCCGTAACTGCACAATCTTTGCATACAGTACACCCGTGGTTTCCTGAGTGTGCGCCGCGGCGTCGTGAAATGTTCCAATATTTTCATTGAAATGATACTTACTTGTTAGTTTACACCGGGTTTTAGGACTTTTCACACATAAAATGTTTCTCAATTTGAAATACGTGTTTATTTTTTTCACTTAAGGCAAGCAACCTAACCACACTAACACAGCGTTGTAAGCAGGAGCGTATATTCTAGGCTAGCTAGGCTATCTGCGAAGGCTGAAGTCTAGAGAATAAAATACAGGAGATAAATCGATCAGACAACCTGATTGCTTATGAGTTGGCAACCTGATTTGCTTTGAGTTGACAACCTGATTTCTTATGAGTTGGCAACCTGATTTGCTTTGAGTTGGCAACCTGATTTCTTAGGAGTTGGCAAATTTATTTTTATTCATAGCATACAACCACGTGACAGTGAGATAGCCCAGATCTTGGGCTCAGTATACGCCACTGATTGTAAGTGTTAGATAGGCCTACATTCTGACTTGGGCGCCACGAAGAAATCTTGAAACACTAAGAACGCCGTGAAACGAAAAAGTTTGGGAACCACTGCACTACACCATACCATACTCCACCACTGAAACAAACTTGCAAATGGCACATCTTATTTTTCTTATTTTATAAGAACAATAAGTTGTTCCACTGTTTCTGAGGAATTCCAAGTAAAGGAAAATAGCAATCGGGGGTCAAAATTATTTTATTTAACTTCATTACTTCATCATTTCCCTCACACGTTTGAATTAATGAAACTTACAAATCAATTTAATGATGCACAATAGCCTGAATGTGTGCTAACAAAAGACAATCGGGACGTTTTCAGGTCCAGGCTGCGAACAGGAAAAAGATATGACTGTCGACTAAATCAGGGTGCCTGCTACCTTAAAGTAAGGACAGTCGTTCTGTTATTTCGTGACTGGGTAACCGGAAGTGTAACACGTCTAATTTCCTACGTGGAATTTTCGTGCAAAAGTCTAGAAAGTATTACATCTTCAAAAGACTGCTGCAACTGGCTCGACAAATTTCCTTCGCCAGGCGAAGGTGAAAATGACCAATTAAAAACCTGTCACACTCGTTACCGATTTCACACGGTACGGCATGGCATGCCCGGAAATCGAACATGGATCTTTTCATGCCGAACGCGGAAGGAAGTACTTCTAATTCTCTAATTAGGCGCCCTTTGTCTCTAACTTTCTAATGCAGCTCCGAACAATGCGCAGAATGAGACAATGAAGCAGCAACATTCCCAACTGGTCAAGGCTTGCAGTGGACAGTTCCGAAGGGAGGCAAGTCCAAGTAGTATAGCAGGAACAACTAAAAGGTAAATAATTTCCCAATATGACCCTGAAAATGACGTCATATTAGATACACTTATAAACCAAGAAAATTTATTGCCAGTTAAGTCTACTTTGTGCTCATATAGTAAGTTAATCAGGACTGAGCCTATAGTTTAAAGTGTTCTATAAAAATGTGTCTCCACCGGGATCCCTTAATTACAAGGCTTCAGAGCTACAGGTTACAACAGTGGCAAAAACAAGTTTTGGAGTTTTTTCGTACAACATACTCTTGCCAAAAATAATAACAAAAATTAGAGAAAATGTACAAAAATTTCGTTTAAGTCCATTGTGTACACAGGGTAATCAGGACTGACCAATAGTTTATGACTAGGCCTCGGAAGTTGAGGAAAAATCCTATTTTTTCCCCCAGTGTCCGAAGACGAGGCCCAACATAATATATGTTCATTTTGGATCATTGTAGGCCAGAAAAAGGTGGATTTTATTTGTCCTTTTTTGCCTTTTTCGGCGTCTTTTTGGCTTATTGGTCCTTTTTTAGCCTTTCTTAAAGTCTTAACGGCTTTCTTTTTGCAACTTCACCTTCTTTCGACTACGTTTTTACTGCCCATTCTCAATTCGAATCATCATCAGTTCATCACCTCTTAAACATCCTTTCTGTAGTAAAGAAATAAACTAAAAAAAAAAAAGAGAGAGGAATAAATATATTTGAACCGATCCCTGAAACGAGAGAGAAACATTTTTGGACGACTGAAGCAGGCACGGTACAAGGTCCTTTAACCGTAACTTGTGCGCTGTAAGTGGCAACTTTCCCTTGTTTTGAACCTTTCAGTTTTTTCGCACTGTGTGTTCCATACCACCAGAATTTTGTATTTTTTTATTCATTAAATATGTAATTAAAATGAAGTTATTAATTAATTTGGATCACATTTATACGTCCTTTTTTCCGTTTTAAGTCCTTTTTTTATATTTTTAGGTCTTTTTATAGGTCTTTTTTTTGGCAATTTATAGGTCTTCAACTTCAGAGCCTTATTTATGGCATTCCAACAGCCTTCGCAGGGAATCGAATCAGAGAGCTTTTGTTTACAAGTAGCAATAAAAATACTGCAAAAATGAACTATGTTATTGATATTAAATGATAATGGAGACAAAAAGCACAATTAAAAATTCAATAAATATATATAGGCGTAGTTATGCCTCGTAAGTGCCTCACTTGATAGATATTAAAAATAAATGCATTGAATTTTTGTTATGTCGCTTCTCTGTCACTTGTTAGTCGCGACGATGGATCATGATTCGGTGAAACTAATGAAGGAATACTCACAGAGAACACTCGTACCCAGGCCGGAAATTGAACCCGCGAACTTCAAGATCGAAGGTCGACCATCTAACGCCACGGCGAGATAGCACACACAAACATACAAGGAGAGATTTTAAAATCGGGGAACTTGAGAGGGCACCATATTTCGGCAACCATCTTCTTTTGCCAGCTTTGCAGTTTTCTGGCCATCAATGGGTCCCAGTACATACGTTGGAGTTCCATAATGAGCTGGACTGACACACTTCCGACAGATTTGACACATTTCTGCATTTGTGCTGCCATCTGGAACGCTTGACGGGAACTAATTCACACACGTTTATGATAATTTTCAACTATCTGGGGAACCTTCCAGAATTAAAATGAAAATTATACTAGGGGAATATTTCATAATTCTCTGCCAGATTTTGGATGATTTGTTGCCGAGGATTCAAGGAAATTTCTTTAAAACATGATTTGACCACCCCGTGTAAAGGTGTGTTCTAACGCAGTTCCCCAAAACCACTAGAAATAACTCGATTCAAAAAAGGTTCTTAGGGAAGCAGTAACTACTTACCAGGCGCACATTCGTTCTGCTGGTTACGGGAGTAGCCAGGGGCGCACTCGCAAATGGGGCGGTGGTCACGGGGGACGCAGACAGCATGCTGCAGAGTGGATTCGCAGGGCCGCAGGACTCGGCAAGGATCTGCGCATGCGCCTCCCAGGCAGAACTGGTCGCTCTTGCAATCGGTGTCTAGCGAGCACGATGTCTGGGCTGAAAATAACAAGAAATATCAATGCATTAATTATAATTCAACTTTAGATGTCATTGCACTTAAAAATTTCAAATAAAGAATTGTTCGTTCGTCGTTTTGAGAGCAAAGAAAGTCAAAAACAACCCCATAACAGCATTACTGTTCACGATTTATTCCTGTATAACTTCAAACCTGAACGAAGCTTATCTCATTTATTTAAAAAAATATTATTGTGCAATTGAAATCATTAAATTAATTACGTAAATATTAAGCAATACATTAGATTTAGACATGTGTGCATAATTCTTTTCTAAATCGTGTTATTAAAAACTTGTGACATTACAGCCATTCCATTCAGTCTATGTAAACTGTCTTGTCGCTACACTAAACTAAAAACTAAATATATCATTTTTTTTATTATTTTTAAATTTGCTTCGCTTTTCTGCCACTTTTGGCTAATGGCGAAGATGAAGGTAAATGGTGATTAGATGAAATGGATGAAGGGACAAGAACAAGCACATCTAACGACACAACACGAGTCGCACAAAGGATTATACTGGTTGCGAGTTCAGACGCCAGAGCCTCGTTAGTCTGCAAAATGCAGTCCAGCGTGTACTACGTCGAAGGGAGGTTGAGATTTGGGTGTCTATAGAAATGTTCACCTCTTACACAGCACAAAAATAACAAATATCTCATATCAATAAACAAAAGAATTAGTCGTTACGATTGTATATAATTTATATAGCCTATCATATCTCCGATGCAAACTGTTAAATGTTTAACAGAAGAATAGTGTAAAATTTACGTTAACTACTAACAGCAGAGGGTATTTATAACATTTGGATCCTAGGCTGTTCTTAGATTTGGGCCCTGCCGATATCATCATTATTATCATCATCATTAAACTTAGATAAAACAATACACTTACCCGGTGGAGGCACAAAGTGGTTCGGATCCCACTTTAATTGTAGGCCCAGTCCCGATTAGCCTTCCTGTGCGTAAAGTGGACTTAAAACACCAACTCAACTCAAAACAATACACTTAGATTTAACAAGAGAATACTCTCCTAAATGTGTTTCAATTTGGCTTTCATAGCAGCAAACTTGCAGGATATCAGCATTCGCTGTGAAGGAAGGATAACTAAAAAGTGTGCTATCTGACGCTGAATTTCTGAGGGCAGTTTTAATTCTTTTTAGAACACTGGACGAAAGCTCCACTGTCATTTGATGGTAAAATACTTACAAAAATTCTCAGAGCAATGTCAAGGTTTGGGGAGAAAACACTGTTAAATGTTTTGCACGAATATTTATTGAATAGTGACCAGCTGAATTCACTTCATACTTTGCTTCAGTCAAGTGTTAATCCTTTGAAAAATCTTGAAACTGATGGTCTTTGTAACTTCTGCCTCTTTTGTATTTCACTTTTGTGCGGCCCCCTGGACTTGCGATGGCCTAGTGGCAAACCCCCCTAACTGTCTAACAGTGTATTTCACTGTAGACAAAATATGCACAGGTGTGAAAGAATTGTTCCTTCCGTGTCTTGGAGACAACTGTTACGAAATTTTAACTGATATGCTCCAGTCATTATCTCAATCTAAACTAACAATCTACACTTCACAATTTGGAGTACCGCAGCACCAAATCTCTCAGAAAAATCCCGTGCGACAAGTGTCAAATGGAGCAAAAATGTACTTCCCGCGCAAAACAATCCTATCTGCAGCCATCGTAAATGTAGCGAAGCAGGTGCACGGAATGACATCGGTTCTGTTATGAGAAAAAAGGTTCAGGAAAAGCTCATATAATATTATCCGCCATTTCTTAACGTGTGAAAAGCAGCCCAGGTTGCGTCGATGTTCTTTTGTTCTTGACGCTACGGTTAGCTCGGAACACCTCACTGACCCAATTCACATAGCAATATCATCAGGTGTAATTCTCGTTTATTACACTCTTACATTAGTGTTATGTATAAGGGAATGGATGCGGAATTGCTCCTTAAACGGCAAGGGAACATGCGTTTCGAGTGGAGCGAAGGGAAGAGAATTTTATGTGAACCAAATAACGCTGCGATATTGTTTCTTATGCACGGGAATTTCGTTCATGCACTTTACCAACTCTATTAGAAATGCATTTGTTTAAAAGGTGCTTTTGTGTGTCATTCTCATTCGTACAGCGTAAAGCTGGAAAGAAAATGTGTTGACTCGTTTTTATGCCACCAATTAGCAAATACTAGAACTAGAAAATCGATTTAGTGGACAGAATGACCTACGAAATACCAGCATAACACAGTGAGTTAACATTTGTTCTTTGCAGAGCCGAAACAGCTAATAAAATGCACAATAGCACATATGAAAATTGCTTAAGGATTTAGCCCAAGGAGTTCTAGAACGTCGAAATTGTTTTTTTATCTATTAGTACATGTCAACATTGGATATCACATGGTTTCTAATCGGTACGGCTGTGTTGGTGTAGGTTCCGATTTATCTGGTGTGAAACCAGATATTTCGTAGTTTAAATCGTCGACTTCAGATTAACGTTGTTAATTATATACCCATCGCATGAAAAATAACAAATATATAATGAAGAAGATCACTGAAGTTATTCTAATATTACGTTCACAATCATGCAAATTCTTTCAATCTATGGATTAATGAGTGAATTACAATTTTGGGATGCGTCGGCACGTAGCATGGCCATTTTACACCCTTCATGTATACGGAGTTATCCCCTTATCTAAAACCCTTAACTGTGAGTTAAAAAGGGATGTAAAAAGAAGGTTAAACTAGGTTGTAAAGGGACGTGCCGAGGATATACACGACACATGAAAAAGGTGAATACATTTTGAAACATAATATTTTATTCAATTTTTTTTTTTTTTTTTTTTTTTGTAGAAACATGAATTTCACATTGAAGATGTGATCAAAAACAATATTCACAAGTTGCTAAGTTAACTTCATAAATACTATGCTGACCATAATTTCCTTTGAGTCGAAAATCAAATTATGTTTCATCTACTTTCTAATGTGGCAAGCAATGAAACAATATGAAGTTGCAAGAACATTTAAAGAAAACTACCTTTTCCTCACTTAATTCTAAATCTCTTGTTACCAAGGAAAAACAAGGTTAAGTACGAGAACGGAAATTATGGGTTCACAGCTCAAACAACTCGAACTACTGGGGCCAACTGAATTTTGATTTAATTCAAGAATTTGTGAAGGAACCAGAAGGAAATTAATGATATACTCGGTATAAACACGCTTCCATAAGTTAAGCATGCAAAAATGGAAAAGTAAAGCTTTGATTAACACAAAATTGCACATGAAGGTAGCAAATGTGTTTATGCATTAAAGAAAACACGAATTGTGTACAAAGATGAAAAAAATTACTTTTCGTAAGTTATATGATGACGTCACGGCCTCCCCGATGGCGCAGTGGTAGTAGCATCGTCGCCTTGTAATCAAGGGGTCCCGGGTTTGATACCCGGTGGAGGCACAAGTTGTTCGGATCCCACTTTAAACTGTAGATCCAGTCCCCATTAGCCTTACTGTGCATAAAGTGGACTTAAAACACCAATCAATCAATCAATCAATGATGACGTCACATTTGGGTCATTAACTTAATGATGTTTAAAGGCAAACAAACCAAACAAAACTTACAGTAATATGGTGTGTGAACAAAACTATAACGGTCAAATATTGAGTGACAAGTAATTAATCTAATTGCCCGTTAGTAGGAATTAATTGCAATTGGTATTATTAATATCCGTCGCGAATACAGGTGTCTAGCGAACTGCCTTAGCCAACACTAGCTTGCTCAACCACCGTTTTTCGCCCGAATTCGGATTTACATGCATTCTTATGGGAATAACAAGAAAAATGCAACTTCTAAACCAATGGACCGAATTTGATGAGATTTCAACCAGCGGAAGACCACATCATGAAAGTACTGATTCCAAGATTTGAGCCTAATCAGAACAGAACTACGGGAGTTATGAATTATTAAAGATTCATCGCTGAATTGAAAGGGAGAAGCTACCCTACTGAGATGCCTTTGCTTTTCGTGACTGACTACAATGGAGGAAGAGTTAGCCTAATCTCTGCGCGAGGGGCTGCTACCAAAGGTTAAGGACCGGGGTGAGCATTGACCAGGATAGGAGGACAACGGTCAAAGCACCTGAAACAATAAACAAGCACCTGATCATAGAGGGTAGCGCGTCACTACGTTCAAATCTGGAATAAAAGGGATGATTTGAAACAGTTTTACACAGTTTTGCCTACAATCGCCACCGGAGTGTGAGCTACGCGCGACCGAGCTGCGAGTTGCAAGCAGACTCGAGGTCTGGATTTGTTTTCCACGAGTGAGTGTTTCAGAGCCATGGAGTAGAGCAGAATAGAACCAGGGGATCCTTCTCCCCCTCGCCGTCAACGCATCCGTGCACATACGTGTGGTTATGTGAGAATAACGCCAGACACGTCCACCTGTGTCAATCGTCCGAAACAACGTCCTAAGTAGTGAAAGTTAATAACATTTGATATCCATGTGAAACCGCGAATGGCTCATCGCGTATGTTCGTCTCATCGCCCAAGTCGCGTATCTGTACTTACGAGTGACCGCGAAGAACTGACCTATTATTGCGCAAGTTGTCGTATGGAGTCGACAGTGAACGAGTGAAGCCAGGATCCGATGAGGCCAGATGGAGCCGCCGACTGATCCACTTTCCCCAACCAGGATAACCGCGAGGTGCAACGATGGAGTGTGGGGAGGCCTTCCAAAACTGTAGGACCACTTTCACCCAACCCAGGTCAGAGGGAATGCAGCGAAGGTAAGATCCAACCATGTGCGTGTGTGAGAGAGATGACGACAATCTACCGCGAATCTGCGTAAATCAAATCATTGCTTAACTTAAATCAGTGCTATGGCATCCCTAGACATCTGTTTTCCGGCGGAGTAATCAAATGTTAAAGATGAGAGTTTATGTTAACAGCAAACAATAGTTCATTGAATATATTTATACCTTCAGAAAAGATAGAAGGGGTTCGCACAAGGAACAATTATTCACTTTATACTTAAAATCCTAAACGGTAAATTGTAAAAGGCAATGTAGCCAAGACATAGCAAGAGTATGGTCAAAGTAGTAATTAATCTAACCTTTGTAATTGTCATATTGTCGCCATATGCCATGGAATGAGAGTATGAATGTGAGATCGAGTGAAAGAGGGCAAGATGTAATGTGTATTTATCTGTGCTTTAATATATGTGTATATTCAGAAACACCGTAGTATTATGTAACGTCATTTCAGGTATTTAAAATCAAATCCTCCTAGGTTTATTCTTGGTAACACCGACTGTTAGGCACTTATCCTGACCGTATTATATTTCATGTAATGTTTAATTCGCCCAGCAGGTGAGGCGAGAGATTCTTCGATGTTGCGTTGCTAAGCTCAGCTCAGTTGAGTCAGTTGAGTTAATTAGATTATTTATTAAATTAGCAGCCCGTGACAAAAAATGGCGCCCGAACATTCGACGAGTAGGCAAAAAAGTAGGCAAGTAAAAAAGTTGCCCGAACATTCGACGAGTAGGCAAATAAGATAAGTAGGCATATAAAAAGTTGCCCAAACAAGCGACGAGTAGGCAAGTAAAAAAGTACGCCGAATAATCGACGAGTATGTGAATAGACAAGTAGGGGTGTAAAGAGTAGGCCCGAATAATCGACGAATAGGCAAATAGAAGAGTAGGCAAATAGGAAGCAAATAGGAATTAGGCTCGTAGAACGATGTTACAGGCAGGCTAGTAAGGAACCTGGAGGTCACGAGTATTCTAATTAGTTGCTTATCTACTCAATGTGAATTTTATTAAGTTTGATTGTAATGGTTAACAATCAGTTATGTCTATTACCCAAGGGGATTTAATACTTGTTGGTAAAGAGAGTTTTCAGCCTACGAATGTCTACGACAGGGTACCAGAATTTAACGCTAAGGGGGAACTAAGATTTTTTTGTTGAAAGTTAAATAATTGCAACCTGTAACTGAAAATCCTGATAAGAATCTATAAAGACGTTTTCATTTAAAGTATTAATGTGTAATTTGTACGGTGATTTTAATTAACTGAATATACAATCGATGTGTAGCTAGAACCATTTTGTGTGTTTTTTATGGTGTAATAGTGAAAATACTTTGTCGCGACTATAGCATTTTTCCATAGCAGAATTATTAGAGGATTTTATTATTTTATTAACAATGGGCGTTATTAACTTCGGACGATAAAGGACAAAAGGACACGCGTTATGACACGGAAGCAGGTGAGGGGTGCGATCCCCGGGATCTGAAACCAGAAACCAGGAAAAGAATTTTGATATCTTTTTCCTTCGGCGATAGCCAGCCACGAGAAGAAGAAGAAGAAGATTGGCATGCAAAGAACTACTCGTCTCCGCCAGAGGTTAACGAACAATACCATGGACCGCCCAGGGGCTGAGAATTCTACAGATGCAGGCGCTTCGTCAGCCGGCAACGTTGATAAGGATCTAGGGAAAGATCAGTCGGTAACAGGGTTGCCAGTTCCAGAGAAGATGGACGTGCAGGCCATGTTCTCTCAGCTAATCAGCTATATCCAAGCCAGAGATGAAGAAAGAGATCAGAAGAGGAAGAGAGAAGAAGAAGAAAGGCGGAAGATAGAGGCTGCCGAAAGGAGAGAGCAGGAAGAAAGGAAGGAAGAACGCCGAGAACAGAAGGAAGAAATGGAAGAAAGAAGAAGAAAAGAGTGGGAAGAAAGATGGGACCGCCGTTTCCAAGTACTGCTATCCGAAAATGACCGAATGAAGGAGAAAGTACTTCAGTCGGAGAAGGAATGCGAAAGGAGACATGAAGAGACAAACATTAATGTAGTCACAATGGAGAAAGATCTGCGTGTAGAGTTACGTCAGGTTCAAGAAACTATTGGAACGCTGGACGCAAGAACGACCGAGAATCAGACGGGCATAACCAGCCGATTAGAACGACTGGAAGCGGAGACACGTGAATTGAAGGATTTCCAAATCACGCAACGGAGAAGAAATGAGGACGAAGAGATTCGCCGATTGGAGGCAACGTCCAGGGATGTGAACCCAACTCCTTTGCTCGTCGCAGCAGACGTGACCAACCAGCTGACCTGTCAATCAGCACCAACTTCCTTGGATCGCCAAGCAGCGCGTGACGTCATCGGCCGGAGCGGGAGCTCGCCGAGCTTGAACGCTTTCGCCCAGCAGGAGACACGCAGTGTTTCCAACCCGGAGTCGAATACTCGAGGAATATTCTCAAAGGTCAGCATAGATCATTTTCAAACGTACAACCCCGATCACGACGAGATTTTACCGTCAATCTTCATAGGGGACTTCAAGAGAGATTGTTTGTTGTACGATGTCGATAGCCCAGACTGCTTGAGGCTAATGCGAAAATTACCCAAAGGGAATGCAAGGATCTGGCTAGAGCAGCGGAATCCGCCATTCGATATATTTGAAGAGTTTGAACAGGCATATGAAGTTCTTTCCAACCCTGAGAAACGGAAGCTCTATGACCGGGGACCACAGTTTTTGAGCAACGAGTGGAAAAGCACATTGCAGGACTACGGAGTGAAAGAAATGCTAACCGCCCCTTATCCCCAGCGAGGCCAGTACAGCAATCACCGTCCACAACAACAACACTTCAGAGATGATAGAGATGGAGAAAACACGAGATGGCAACACTGCAGGGGTCAAAACAACCCGAGTCAAGTTGAGAGGAATCGTGCTGTGAATGCGGTTAGAACAGTCGTATCCCCACAGACTGGTGCTAATTTACTTGATTGGAATAGACCGTCTACTAGCCGTAATTTGGACTCACTCTCCCCAGATTACCAACCTGGACGAAGTAGACTGAGTCAAGAACAGCGATCTCTGGAGCAGATAACCGATATTCAAGGTCCGACGGAAGACTAGAAGACTCCTTTGCCAGTCCGGCTCATGTCAAAGGAGACACTGAAGAAAATATTGCACTAGAGCCACCCCGATTGTAAAGTAAGCAATAGGAAAATTAGAGATTATTTTTTTTGATATTAAAAGGCAAAAAATGTAGACCTTTCTTATAATTAATGCAAGAAGTATGCAAACATATGTGTGAGAGGGAACAAATTGCAAATCAAATAATTACTTATATCTTATTTAGCTTATTATTCAGTATTCACATTAATATGTATAAAACTACAGGGTGTATCCAAAGTTAGTATGTATGTAGTAATACATTGGGATTTCGATGTCAAAATGTACTTTATATTGTATTCTTGTATACGTTATCATATTCGTTTATATTCTCATAATTATAGTACAATTGCAAAAAGTATAACTTCATTCTAATGTTGCGTTAAAAGTTATACAGTCCAGGGTTCGAGTCCCTATTCAGACGCCTAAGTGTGCGATCACTAACAAATATCATTGATATGTGGTATGAATTTTTTCCTGTCACTCGCAAGTTCGCTCTGAAAAAAATTCATAATTAAAAGGAGGGGAATGTTATAACGGTCAAATATTGAGTGACAAGTAATTAATCTAATTGCCCGTTAGTAGGAATTAATTGCAATTGGTATTATTAATATCCGTCGCGAATACAGGTGTCTAGCGAACTGCCTTAGCCAACACTAGCTTGCTCAACCACCGTTTTTCGCCCGAATTCGGATTTACATGCATTCTTATGGGAATAACAAGAAAAATGCAACTTCTAAACCAATGGACCGAATTTGATGAGATTTCAACCAGCGGAAGACCACATCATGAAAGTACTGATTCCAAGATTTGAGCCTAATCAGAACAGAACTACGGGAGTTATGAATTATTAAAGATTCATCGCTGAATTGAAAGGGAGAAGCTACCCTACTGAGATGCCTTTGCTTTTCGTGACTGACTACAATGGAGGAAGAGTTAGCCTAATCTCTGCGCGAGGGGCTGCTACCAAAGGTTAAGGACCGGGGTGAGCATTGACCAGGATAGGAGGACAACGGTCAAAGCACCTGAAACAATAAACAAGCACCTGATCATAGAGGGTAGCGCGTCACTACGTTCAAATCTGGAATAAAAGGGATGATTTGAAACAGTTTTACACAGTTTTGCCTACAATCGCCACCGGAGTGTGAGCTACGCGCGACCGAGCTGCGAGTTGCAAGCAGACTCGAGGTCTGGATTTGTTTTCCACGAGTGAGTGTTTCAGAGCCATGGAGTAGAGCAGAATAGAACCAGGGGATCCTTCTCCCCCTCGCCGTCAACGCATCCGTGCACATACGTGTGGTTATGTGAGAATAACGCCAGACACGTCCACCTGTGTCAATCGTCCGAAACAACGTCCTAAGTAGTGAAAGTTAATAACATTTGATATCCATGTGAAACCGCGAATGGCTCATCGCGTATGTTCGTCTCATCGCCCAAGTCGCGTATCTGTACTTACGAGTGACCGCGAAGAACTGACCTATTATTGCGCAAGTTGTCGTATGGAGTCGACAGTGAACGAGTGAAGCCAGGATCCGATGAGGCCAGATGGAGCCGCCGACTGATCCACTTTCGCCAACCAGGATAACCGCGAGGTGCAACGATGGAGTGTGGGGAGGCCTTCCAAAACTGTAGGACCACTTTCACCCAACCCAGGTCAGAGGGAATGCAGCGAAGGTAAGATCCAACCATGTGCGTGTGTGAGAGAGATGACGACAATCTACCGCGAATCTGCGTAAATCAAATCATTGCTTAACTTAAATCAGTGCTATGGCATCCCTAGACATCTGTTTTCCGGCGGAGTAATCAAATGTTAAAGATGAGAGTTTATGTTAACAGCAAACAATAGTTCATTGAATATATTTATACCTTCAGAAAAGATAGAAGGGGTTCGCACAAGGAACAATTATTCACTTTATACTTAAAATCCTAAACGGTAAATTGTAAAAGGCAATGTAGCCAAGACATAGCAAGAGTATGGTCAAAGTAGTAATTAATCTAACCTTTGTAATTGTCATATTGTCGCCATATGCCATGGAATGAGAGTATGAATGTGAGATCGAGTGAAAGAGGGCAAGATGTAATGTGTATTTATCTGTGCTTTAATATATGTGTATATTCAGAAACACCGTAGTATTATGTAACGTCATTTCAGGTATTTAAAATCAAATCCTCCTAGGTTTATTCTTGGTAACACCGACTGTTAGGCACTTATCCTGACCGTATTATATTTCATGTAATGTTTAATTCGCCCAGCAGGTGAGGCGAGAGATTCTTCGATGTTGCGTTGCTAAGCTCAGCTCAGTTGAGTCAGTTGAGTTAATTAGATTATTTATTAAATTAGCAGCCCGTGACAAAACTTACATTAATATGGTATGTGACCACCCCCCGACCTTCACACAAACTTTACAACGATTTTCCATGCTTTCAATGAGGTGATCAACCATCGCAGATGCGAGCAATGGCCATTCCTCCATTAGGGCAGTTTCCAACTCTCTGAGACTGGCTGGAGGAGGTAAACGTGCAGAGACAGCACGCCCTAGGGAATCCGAAAGGTTTTCAATGGGATTAACGTCGGGGAAATACGCCGGCCACTCCAGACGAGAAATGCCCTCACTTTCCAGGTACTCGTCAACGATGTTGGCTCGATGGGGACTGGCATTATCGTTCATAAGGAGGAAATCAGGACCAACTGCTGCAGCGTAGAGTCTCACAATGGGGTCTAGGACTTCATCCCGATACCGCGCAGCCGTCACAGAACCGCCTTTAAAGATGTGCAGCTCGGTGTGATATCCCATTGAAATTCCAGCCCACACCATGACGCTGCCACCTCTGAATGCGTGATGTTCTATGCCTGATTGCGTGTGCCTCGTTCTTCATCTGATTCCAGGGCAAATCTGGACTCGTCCGTAAACAGGACGTTGCACCAATCTGAGACAAATATCTCATATCAATAAACAAAAGAATTAGTCGTTACGATTGTATATAATTTATATAGCCTATCATATCTCCGATGCAAACTGTTAAATGTTTAACAGAAGAATAGTGTAAAATTTACGTTAACTACTAACAGCAGAGGGTATTTATAACATTTGGATCCTAGGCTGTTCTTAGATTTGGGCCCTGCCGATATCATCATTATTATCATCATCATTAAACTTAGATAAAACAATACACTTACCCGGTGGAGGCACAAAGTGGTTCGGATCCCACTTTAATTGTAGGCCCAGTCCCGATTAGCCTTCCTGTGCGTAAAGTGGACTTAAAACACCAACTCAACTCAAAACAATACACTTAGATTTAACAAGAGAATACTCTCCTAAATGTGTTTCAATTTGGCTTTCATAGCAGCAAACTTGCAGGATATCAGCATTCGCTGTGAAGGAAGGATAACTAAAAAGTGTGCTATCTGACGCTGAATTTCTGAGGGCAGTTTTAATTCTTTTTAGAACACTGGACGAAAGCTCCACTGTCATTTGATGGTAAAATACTTACAAAAATTCTCAGAGCAATGTCAAGGTTTGGGGAGAAAACACTGTTAAATGTTTTGCACGAATATTTATTGAATAGTGACCAGCTGAATTCACTTCATACTTTGCTTCAGTCAAGTGTTAATCCTTTGAAAAATCTTGAAACTGATGGTCTTTGTAACTTCTGCCTCTTTTGTATTTCACTTTTGTGCGGCCCCCTGGACTTGCGATGGCCTAGTGGCAAACCCCCCTAACTGTCTAACAGTGTATTTCACTGTAGACAAAATATGCACAGGTGTGAAAGAATTGTTCCTTCCGTGTCTTGGAGACAACTGTTACGAAATTTTAACTGATATGCTCCAGTCATTATCTCAATCTAAACTAACAATCTACACTTCACAATTTGGAGTACCGCAGCACCAAATCTCTCAGAAAAATCCCGTGCGACAAGTGTCAAATGGAGCAAAAATGTACTTCCCGCGCAAAACAATCCTATCTGCAGCCATCGTAAATGTAGCGAAGCAGGTGCACGGAATGACATCGGTTCTGTTATGAGAAAAAAGGTTCAGGAAAAGCTCATATAATATTATCCGCCATTTCTTAACGTGTGAAAAGCAGCCCAGGTTGCGTCGATGTTCTTTTGTTCTTGACGCTACGGTTAGCTCGGAACACCTCACTGACCCAATTCACATAGCAATATCATCAGGTGTAATTCTCGTTTATTACACTCTTACATTAGTGTTATGTATAAGGGAATGGATGCGGAATTGCTCCTTAAACGGCAAGGGAACATGCGTTTCGAGTGGAGCGAAGGGAAGAGAATTTTATGTGAACCAAATAACGCTGCGATATTGTTTCTTATGCACGGGAATTTCGTTCATGCACTTTACCAACTCTATTAGAAATGCATTTGTTTAAAAGGTGCTTTTGTGTGTCATTCTCATTCGTACAGCGTAAAGCTGGAAAGAAAATGTGTTGACTCGTTTTTATGCCACCAATTAGCAAATACTAGAACTAGAAAATCGATTTAGTGGACAGAATGACCTACGAAATACCAGCATAACACAGTGAGTTAACATTTGTTCTTTGCAGAGCCGAAACAGCTAATAAAATGCACAATAGCACATATGAAAATTGCTTAAGGATTTAGCCCAAGGAGTTCTAGAACGTCGAAATTGTTTTTTTATCTATTAGTACATGTCAACATTGGATATCACATGGTTTCTAATCGGTACGGCTGTGTTGGTGTAGGTTCCGATTTATCTGGTGTGAAACCAGATATTTCGTAGTTTAAATCGTCGACTTCAGATTAACGTTGTTAATTATATACCCATCGCATGAAAAATAACAAATATATAATGAAGAAGATCACTGAAGTTATTCTAATATTACGTTCACAATCATGCAAATTCTTTCAATCTATGGATTAATGAGTGAATTACAATTTTGGGATGCGTCGGCACGTAGCATGGCCATTTTACACCCTTCATGTATACGGAGTTATCCCCTTATCTAAAACCCTTAACTGTGAGTTAAAAAGGGATGTAAAAAGAAGGTTAAACTAGGTTGTAAAGGGACGTGCCGAGGATATACACGACACATGAAAAAGGTGAATACATTTTGAAACATAATATTTTATTCAATTTTTTTTTTTTTTTTTTTTTTGTAGAAACATGAATTTCACATTGAAGATGTGATCAAAAACAATATTCACAAGTTGCTAAGTTAACTTCATAAATACTATGCTGACCATAATTTCCTTTGAGTCGAAAATCAAATTATGTTTCATCTACTTTCTAATGTGGCAAGCAATGAAACAATATGAAGTTGCAAGAACATTTAAAGAAAACTACCTTTTCCTCACTTAATTCTAAATCTCTTGTTACCAAGGAAAAACAAGGTTAAGTACGAGAACGGAAATTATGGGTTCACAGCTCAAACAACTCGAACTACTGGGGCCAACTGAATTTTGATTTAATTCAAGAATTTGTGAAGGAACCAGAAGGAAATTAATGATATACTCGGTATAAACACGCTTCCATAAGTTAAGCATGCAAAAATGGAAAAGTAAAGCTTTGATTAACACAAAATTGCACATGAAGGTAGCAAATGTGTTTATGCATTAAAGAAAACACGAATTGTGTACAAAGATGAAAAAAATTACTTTTCGTAAGTTATATGATGACGTCACGGCCTCCCCGATGGCGCAGTGGTAGTAGCATCGTCGCCTTGTAATCAAGGGGTCCCGGGTTTGATACCCGGTGGAGGCACAAGTTGTTCGGATCCCACTTTAAACTGTAGATCCAGTCCCCATTAGCCTTACTGTGCATAAAGTGGACTTAAAACACCAATCAATCAATCAATCAATGATGACGTCACATTTGGGTCATTAACTTAATGATGTTTAAAGGCAAACAAACCAAACAAAACTTACAGTAATATGGTGTGTGAACAAAACTATAACGGTCAAATATTGAGTGACAAGTAATTAATCTAATTGCCCGTTAGTAGGAATTAATTGCAATTGGTATTATTAATATCCGTCGCGAATACAGGTGTCTAGCGAACTGCCTTAGCCAACACTAGCTTGCTCAACCACCGTTTTTCGCCCGAATTCGGATTTACATGCATTCTTATGGGAATAACAAGAAAAATGCAACTTCTAAACCAATGGACCGAATTTGATGAGATTTCAACCAGCGGAAGACCACATCATGAAAGTACTGATTCCAAGATTTGAGCCTAATCAGAACAGAACTACGGGAGTTATGAATTATTAAAGATTCATCGCTGAATTGAAAGGGAGAAGCTACCCTACTGAGATGCCTTTGCTTTTCGTGACTGACTACAATGGAGGAAGAGTTAGCCTAATCTCTGCGCGAGGGGCTGCTACCAAAGGTTAAGGACCGGGGTGAGCATTGACCAGGATAGGAGGACAACGGTCAAAGCACCTGAAACAATAAACAAGCACCTGATCATAGAGGGTAGCGCGTCACTACGTTCAAATCTGGAATAAAAGGGATGATTTGAAACAGTTTTACACAGTTTTGCCTACAATCGCCACCGGAGTGTGAGCTACGCGCGACCGAGCTGCGAGTTGCAAGCAGACTCGAGGTCTGGATTTGTTTTCCACGAGTGAGTGTTTCAGAGCCATGGAGTAGAGCAGAATAGAACCAGGGGATCCTTCTCCCCCTCGCCGTCAACGCATCCGTGCACATACGTGTGGTTATGTGAGAATAACGCCAGACACGTCCACCTGTGTCAATCGTCCGAAACAACGTCCTAAGTAGTGAAAGTTAATAACATTTGATATCCATGTGAAACCGCGAATGGCTCATCGCGTATGTTCGTCTCATCGCCCAAGTCGCGTATCTGTACTTACGAGTGACCGCGAAGAACTGACCTATTATTGCGCAAGTTGTCGTATGGAGTCGACAGTGAACGAGTGAAGCCAGGATCCGATGAGGCCAGATGGAGCCGCCGACTGATCCACTTTCCCCAACCAGGATAACCGCGAGGTGCAACGATGGAGTGTGGGGAGGCCTTCCAAAACTGTAGGACCACTTTCACCCAACCCAGGTCAGAGGGAATGCAGCGAAGGTAAGATCCAACCATGTGCGTGTGTGAGAGAGATGACGACAATCTACCGCGAATCTGCGTAAATCAAATCATTGCTTAACTTAAATCAGTGCTATGGCATCCCTAGACATCTGTTTTCCGGCGGAGTAATCAAATGTTAAAGATGAGAGTTTATGTTAACAGCAAACAATAGTTCATTGAATATATTTATACCTTCAGAAAAGATAGAAGGGGTTCGCACAAGGAACAATTATTCACTTTATACTTAAAATCCTAAACGGTAAATTGTAAAAGGCAATGTAGCCAAGACATAGCAAGAGTATGGTCAAAGTAGTAATTAATCTAACCTTTGTAATTGTCATATTGTCGCCATATGCCATGGAATGAGAGTATGAATGTGAGATCGAGTGAAAGAGGGCAAGATGTAATGTGTATTTATCTGTGCTTTAATATATGTGTATATTCAGAAACACCGTAGTATTATGTAACGTCATTTCAGGTATTTAAAATCAAATCCTCCTAGGTTTATTCTTGGTAACACCGACTGTTAGGCACTTATCCTGACCGTATTATATTTCATGTAATGTTTAATTCGCCCAGCAGGTGAGGCGAGAGATTCTTCGATGTTGCGTTGCTAAGCTCAGCTCAGTTGAGTCAGTTGAGTTAATTAGATTATTTATTAAATTAGCAGCCCGTGACAAAAAATGGCGCCCGAACATTCGACGAGTAGGCAAAAAAGTAGGCAAGTAAAAAAGTTGCCCGAACATTCGACGAGTAGGCAAATAAGATAAGTAGGCATATAAAAAGTTGCCCAAACAAGCGACGAGTAGGCAAGTAAAAAAGTACGCCGAATAATCGACGAGTATGTGAATAGACAAGTAGGGGTGTAAAGAGTAGGCCCGAATAATCGACGAATAGGCAAATAGAAGAGTAGGCAAATAGGAAGCAAATAGGAATTAGGCTCGTAGAACGATGTTACAGGCAGGCTAGTAAGGAACCTGGAGGTCACGAGTATTCTAATTAGTTGCTTATCTACTCAATGTGAATTTTATTAAGTTTGATTGTAATGGTTAACAATCAGTTATGTCTATTACCCAAGGGGATTTAATACTTGTTGGTAAAGAGAGTTTTCAGCCTACGAATGTCTACGACAGGGTACCAGAATTTAACGCTAAGGGGGAACTAAGATTTTTTTGTTGAAAGTTAAATAATTGCAACCTGTAACTGAAAATCCTGATAAGAATCTATAAAGACGTTTTCATTTAAAGTATTAATGTGTAATTTGTACGGTGATTTTAATTAACTGAATATACAATCGATGTGTAGCTAGAACCATTTTGTGTGTTTTTTATGGTGTAATAGTGAAAATACTTTGTCGCGACTATAGCATTTTTCCATAGCAGAATTATTAGAGGATTTTATTATTTTATTAACAATGGGCGTTATTAACTTCGGACGATAAAGGACAAAAGGACACGCGTTATGACACGGAAGCAGGTGAGGGGTGCGATCCCCGGGATCTGAAACCAGAAACCAGGAAAAGAATTTTGATATCTTTTTCCTTCGGCGATAGCCAGCCACGAGAAGAAGAAGAAGAAGATTGGCATGCAAAGAACTACTCGTCTCCGCCAGAGGTTAACGAACAATACCATGGACCGCCCAGGGGCTGAGAATTCTACAGATGCAGGCGCTTCGTCAGCCGGCAACGTTGATAAGGATCTAGGGAAAGATCAGTCGGTAACAGGGTTGCCAGTTCCAGAGAAGATGGACGTGCAGGCCATGTTCTCTCAGCTAATCAGCTATATCCAAGCCAGAGATGAAGAAAGAGATCAGAAGAGGAAGAGAGAAGAAGAAGAAAGGCGGAAGATAGAGGCTGCCGAAAGGAGAGAGCAGGAAGAAAGGAAGGAAGAACGCCGAGAACAGAAGGAAGAAATGGAAGAAAGAAGAAGAAAAGAGTGGGAAGAAAGATGGGACCGCCGTTTCCAAGTACTGCTATCCGAAAATGACCGAATGAAGGAGAAAGTACTTCAGTCGGAGAAGGAATGCGAAAGGAGACATGAAGAGACAAACATTAATGTAGTCACAATGGAGAAAGATCTGCGTGTAGAGTTACGTCAGGTTCAAGAAACTATTGGAACGCTGGACGCAAGAACGACCGAGAATCAGACGGGCATAACCAGCCGATTAGAACGACTGGAAGCGGAGACACGTGAATTGAAGGATTTCCAAATCACGCAACGGAGAAGAAATGAGGACGAAGAGATTCGCCGATTGGAGGCAACGTCCAGGGATGTGAACCCAACTCCTTTGCTCGTCGCAGCAGACGTGACCAACCAGCTGACCTGTCAATCAGCACCAACTTCCTTGGATCGCCAAGCAGCGCGTGACGTCATCGGCCGGAGCGGGAGCTCGCCGAGCTTGAACGCTTTCGCCCAGCAGGAGACACGCAGTGTTTCCAACCCGGAGTCGAATACTCGAGGAATATTCTCAAAGGTCAGCATAGATCATTTTCAAACGTACAACCCCGATCACGACGAGATTTTACCGTCAATCTTCATAGGGGACTTCAAGAGAGATTGTTTGTTGTACGATGTCGATAGCCCAGACTGCTTGAGGCTAATGCGAAAATTACCCAAAGGGAATGCAAGGATCTGGCTAGAGCAGCGGAATCCGCCATTCGATATATTTGAAGAGTTTGAACAGGCATATGAAGTTCTTTCCAACCCTGAGAAACGGAAGCTCTATGACCGGGGACCACAGTTTTTGAGCAACGAGTGGAAAAGCACATTGCAGGACTACGGAGTGAAAGAAATGCTAACCGCCCCTTATCCCCAGCGAGGCCAGTACAGCAATCACCGTCCACAACAACAACACTTCAGAGATGATAGAGATGGAGAAAACACGAGATGGCAACACTGCAGGGGTCAAAACAACCCGAGTCAAGTTGAGAGGAATCGTGCTGTGAATGCGGTTAGAACAGTCGTATCCCCACAGACTGGTGCTAATTTACTTGATTGGAATAGACCGTCTACTAGCCGTAATTTGGACTCACTCTCCCCAGATTACCAACCTGGACGAAGTAGACTGAGTCAAGAACAGCGATCTCTGGAGCAGATAACCGATATTCAAGGTCCGACGGAAGACTAGAAGACTCCTTTGCCAGTCCGGCTCATGTCAAAGGAGACACTGAAGAAAATATTGCACTAGAGCCACCCCGATTGTAAAGTAAGCAATAGGAAAATTAGAGATTATTTTTTTTGATATTAAAAGGCAAAAAATGTAGACCTTTCTTATAATTAATGCAAGAAGTATGCAAACATATGTGTGAGAGGGAACAAATTGCAAATCAAATAATTACTTATATCTTATTTAGCTTATTATTCAGTATTCACATTAATATGTATAAAACTACAGGGTGTATCCAAAGTTAGTATGTATGTAGTAATACATTGGGATTTCGATGTCAAAATGTACTTTATATTGTATTCTTGTATACGTTATCATATTCGTTTATATTCTCATAATTATAGTACAATTGCAAAAAGTATAACTTCATTCTAATGTTGCGTTAAAAGTTATACAGTCCAGGGTTCGAGTCCCTATTCAGACGCCTAAGTGTGCGATCACTAACAAATATCATTGATATGTGGTATGAATTTTTTCCTGTCACTCGCAAGTTCGCTCTGAAAAAAATTCATAATTAAAAGGAGGGGAATGTTATAACGGTCAAATATTGAGTGACAAGTAATTAATCTAATTGCCCGTTAGTAGGAATTAATTGCAATTGGTATTATTAATATCCGTCGCGAATACAGGTGTCTAGCGAACTGCCTTAGCCAACACTAGCTTGCTCAACCACCGTTTTTCGCCCGAATTCGGATTTACATGCATTCTTATGGGAATAACAAGAAAAATGCAACTTCTAAACCAATGGACCGAATTTGATGAGATTTCAACCAGCGGAAGACCACATCATGAAAGTACTGATTCCAAGATTTGAGCCTAATCAGAACAGAACTACGGGAGTTATGAATTATTAAAGATTCATCGCTGAATTGAAAGGGAGAAGCTACCCTACTGAGATGCCTTTGCTTTTCGTGACTGACTACAATGGAGGAAGAGTTAGCCTAATCTCTGCGCGAGGGGCTGCTACCAAAGGTTAAGGACCGGGGTGAGCATTGACCAGGATAGGAGGACAACGGTCAAAGCACCTGAAACAATAAACAAGCACCTGATCATAGAGGGTAGCGCGTCACTACGTTCAAATCTGGAATAAAAGGGATGATTTGAAACAGTTTTACACAGTTTTGCCTACAATCGCCACCGGAGTGTGAGCTACGCGCGACCGAGCTGCGAGTTGCAAGCAGACTCGAGGTCTGGATTTGTTTTCCACGAGTGAGTGTTTCAGAGCCATGGAGTAGAGCAGAATAGAACCAGGGGATCCTTCTCCCCCTCGCCGTCAACGCATCCGTGCACATACGTGTGGTTATGTGAGAATAACGCCAGACACGTCCACCTGTGTCAATCGTCCGAAACAACGTCCTAAGTAGTGAAAGTTAATAACATTTGATATCCATGTGAAACCGCGAATGGCTCATCGCGTATGTTCGTCTCATCGCCCAAGTCGCGTATCTGTACTTACGAGTGACCGCGAAGAACTGACCTATTATTGCGCAAGTTGTCGTATGGAGTCGACAGTGAACGAGTGAAGCCAGGATCCGATGAGGCCAGATGGAGCCGCCGACTGATCCACTTTCGCCAACCAGGATAACCGCGAGGTGCAACGATGGAGTGTGGGGAGGCCTTCCAAAACTGTAGGACCACTTTCACCCAACCCAGGTCAGAGGGAATGCAGCGAAGGTAAGATCCAACCATGTGCGTGTGTGAGAGAGATGACGACAATCTACCGCGAATCTGCGTAAATCAAATCATTGCTTAACTTAAATCAGTGCTATGGCATCCCTAGACATCTGTTTTCCGGCGGAGTAATCAAATGTTAAAGATGAGAGTTTATGTTAACAGCAAACAATAGTTCATTGAATATATTTATACCTTCAGAAAAGATAGAAGGGGTTCGCACAAGGAACAATTATTCACTTTATACTTAAAATCCTAAACGGTAAATTGTAAAAGGCAATGTAGCCAAGACATAGCAAGAGTATGGTCAAAGTAGTAATTAATCTAACCTTTGTAATTGTCATATTGTCGCCATATGCCATGGAATGAGAGTATGAATGTGAGATCGAGTGAAAGAGGGCAAGATGTAATGTGTATTTATCTGTGCTTTAATATATGTGTATATTCAGAAACACCGTAGTATTATGTAACGTCATTTCAGGTATTTAAAATCAAATCCTCCTAGGTTTATTCTTGGTAACACCGACTGTTAGGCACTTATCCTGACCGTATTATATTTCATGTAATGTTTAATTCGCCCAGCAGGTGAGGCGAGAGATTCTTCGATGTTGCGTTGCTAAGCTCAGCTCAGTTGAGTCAGTTGAGTTAATTAGATTATTTATTAAATTAGCAGCCCGTGACAAAACTTACATTAATATGGTATGTGACCACCCCCCGACCTTCACACAAACTTTACAACGATTTTCCATGCTTTCAATGAGGTGATCAACCATCGCAGATGCGAGCAATGGCCATTCCTCCATTAGGGCAGTTTCCAACTCTCTGAGACTGGCTGGAGGAGGTAAACGTGCAGAGACAGCACGCCCTAGGGAATCCGAAAGGTTTTCAATGGGATTAACGTCGGGGAAATACGCCGGCCACTCCAGACGAGAAATGCCCTCACTTTCCAGGTACTCGTCAACGATGTTGGCTCGATGGGGACTGGCATTATCGTTCATAAGGAGGAAATCAGGACCAACTGCTGCAGCGTAGAGTCTCACAATGGGGTCTAGGACTTCATCCCGATACCGCGCAGCCGTCACAGAACCGCCTTTAAAGATGTGCAGCTCGGTGTGATATCCCATTGAAATTCCAGCCCACACCATGACGCTGCCACCTCTGAATGCGTGATGTTCTATGCCTGATTGCGTGTGCCTCGTTCTTCATCTGATTCCAGGGCAAATCTGGACTCGTCCGTAAACAGGACGTTGCACCAATCTGAGACATGTTTATATGTTGACGACACCACTATAATCTTGCCCCTCAGGCTTGGACGGTTAGTGCAACACAAACACGTGGTACTCGGGCGTACAATCCCTTCATGTGGAGCCTTCGGCGCACAGTACTGGTAGATATTGTCTTACCAAGTGCCGCTGCAACCATGGATGTGACAGTTCTGGAGGTCACTCGTCGATTCCGCTTGGCTACTATAGCAATATATCGATCATCGGAAGGGGCGGTAACCCTTGGACGATCGGGCACAGGTCTCCGGACAACTGTTTGACTTGTTTGGAATTGTTTCCATAATCGAGAAATTACCGAATGATCAACGCCAAAGAAAATAGCGACATCTTTGATTGACTGTCCTGCTTCAATGCGTCCGACAGCACGCCAGTGCTCACTATCTGCCATTCGTCTTCTTTCAGCCATAGAAACACGAATATTATCAAAAATAATCCTACAAAAGTTATAAACACTTCGTATCAGCTTTTAAATGCACCTCAAACCTTCAGAATGCTGGCGTCTTCAACGAAAGTGTGATGATTCTTGCACGAAATCCTCGCTTTTATGCTATTTCAAGAGCACAGATTAAGCACCTAGGTACAGATGATTCACTCTCTACTTACAAAAAGGAAGCTACACATAACAACTGACATCTACATTCGCAGCGATTTTCAGCCACTCAAATTCAAATACGCTTCGGAAAATTTGCATTGCGTGCTACAATTAACGAACAGTGGAAGCACACAGCACAGTCTTTTTCTAGTCTGGTTGTAGATGCCTGTTGTCAAATGTTTGCAAAATTATCCATGCTCAATCCTTCTGACACACGCCAGAACCTATTAACAATTCGAGCATTAAATGCAATGACTTTAACTTTAAGACTTCTCTTTCCAGTTTCCTTGGTACTTTAACCTTTTCTCTCTCTCTCTCTCTCTCTCTCTCTCTCTCTCTCTCTCTCTCTCTCTAAGAAAAAGGAACAAGTCAGAATTTAATAAGGAACTGCTGTCAAAACTGAGCACAACAAAAACCTCGGATAACTAACTTCCAGATATCTCTTGAAGCAGAAAGAACTGCATGACCTTGAACAAAGACAACTAACGGCGTCTCGCAGATGTCACCTCTATCGCGTTTCTCTTGAAAGAAAAAGACAACAGAGACAAGACAATCTCGAAGAAGAAAAACCCTTGTTAATTTACAAGCAAGTTCACCAGAGTGTGGGTGTCACTTGAAGGTGTCTTTCGGTTCAGCCCTCTCTTTCCTTACCCAACACTAATTTCCATGAATTACGTCACCCTCTTCGGTTCAAATAACAAATGTTCGCAGAGTCCAAACTTGCGTGTCTGGTCGTACACTGAACCCACTAATTGCATTACGCTGCGTGGTAATATCTTGATAAGCGACTGAAATTCTTCGAACAAGTCAAGGTGGAACTTAAAGACAGTAATAAAGAGTCGTTTTTATTTGTATAATACTTTCTACAGTACATGATTGTGAATGAACACACGAGTAAAGCAAAGGAAGAGAAACAAAGGTAATAAATATCAGTCTACACACAGCATCTACGTAGTTTGACAACTAGATTACTAGATTAATAGAAAGCAAAGGTTACATAGCTCACATAAGCTAATCGAGACTGGGCAGTGGCAGCGATTAAGGGGGGGGGGCGAGTAGGGCAGTTGCCCCCGCTTTTCGCACTTTTGCCCCCGCACTATGCTAAATCATATATATACAAAGGGAAATATACTATCTTTGCCCCCCCCCCAGTTTTGGCACCTTGCCCCCCCCGGTTTTGGAACCCAATCGCCGCCACTGGGACTGGGACTACAGTTTAGAGTAGAATCCGAATCACTGTGACTGTGCTATTTGCCTCCTATGGAAATCGGACCCAACTTGATTATAAGGGGACAACACTAGCCATTTCGCTATCGTGTAAGACCAGCTTATAGTATAAGATAACGTCAAAATCTAGAAAAAACAACTTAGCTCCTAACAAATATCTCTCTTAGATCACTATCATTGGCATTGTTGCTTTTAATTACAGGCGGTGAGTTTCTTCTCCTTCGCACCCTTTCCCACTCTATAGAACGCACAATAAATGACACACACAAACACGTATATAATTTACTAGATACTTCACTCACGCAGACTTCTAGTGCTAGACTAGAAATGCCTATTCAGGATTGATGATCATAATATAGTCAATTAACACTATTCTGTTAAGTTTCCATCTAGCATTTGTGTTTTGCAGTATATCCATGGTTTACACAGCACAGGGCTTGTCAAATCGTGGATCGCGAGCTACAGGTAGCTTGCAAGAATATTTTCAATGGCTCATGGTCCCATGAAACAGAATAACTGTCAGAGCAAGCGTTGCATATTGTGAAGATCATTGGTTGTTTTCGCACAACCATTGACTGAACGGCATTACATAAATGTTTGCTTGCAACACGACACTTGATTGAATATGCAGCCGAGAAGCAATTTGTAAGACATTTTCAAATAAGCACATTTGCAAAGCACGGAAACGACATTTCACGAGCTACTTCGTAAGTTATGATCGCATTGCATGTCGATTGATTGATTGATTGATTTAGTTTATTTTACTTCGCGTTTTGTGCCTCTTGGCTAATTTGCGAAGATGGGGATGAGTGATGAAATGATGAAATTGATGAATGGACATTCACAAACAACCAAGCCCGACCAGGATTCGAACCCGGGACCCTTGGCGGCATTGCATGTCGAGTCTCGCAATCAGTACAACTGCAAATGTTCCCAAAGATATAATTTCAAGCGCACACAACATGGACTATACACAAACGTTGACGTTTTCTGCATTGTTTATCTCTAATCGTGTACGTGTGCTTGCGGCTTGTATAGTCCAAGTTTGACATTTTAAAATACCTGAGAAATAAACACGCTTCCTGCACATTGTCCCATACGCCTGGCCTTCACACATCCTTTCATTACTGTTGTGGACCAGCATGCTTCAAACATAGTCATTACAACGTGCAGATATGAAATTAAATACATTTGTTCCAACTCCTGGACCCGCCTACAAGAACAAGTATTTCAGCCTGAACGCCCTGAACTATGCTAGTCCCAAAAATTGCAACTGCATTCCTTTCGTTGAAAAGTTGCAGAGTAATGAAACGACTTGGCAACGCACTACTTTTGCGTACATTGTATTAATAACACGTTCCATGAGTGATTGTAACGGTAGCTTGTCCACTCGGAGTTAATTTGATAAATTGAGAAAGCAAGGATTTATATTTGCCAGGACAAAACATGGTTTGTTGTGCTGTTTTGAACTTGTGCATGTAAAGTTGTGCACAGATAACGGATGTAGTATTCATGTAAATGGTTAGATGTCCTTACCGTATGACAAAGTAATGATAACGAGTTACTGGTGCAAGTAATGTAACGGTTTCAGCCCTTTACTTTTATTAAAGTGAGTTATCCAACTCTGTATGTTTATTTAGTTATCGGTACTTAAAGCTTTATAGTTCAAATCACAAACCCTGACACCTTCTGTAAACAAAACCACCTGCATGCAGAAAGCATTGCAAACTCATAGAAGTAAAATAATCCACACGAAAATCCAGCGTTGTTACAGGATTCATTACGTAAGGTAAACCAATGGCAAATTTGTAGTATGGGATACGCTGCCGCAAATGACGTCTCACTTTAAACCCAATGCTCTTTCTTTTTTTACTTATTGCTTCACCTTTATGGTTAACTCTTTGCACCAGTAATCATTTCCCATAAATTTGGCTTCTTTCTTGCATGCGAATTGAATATATTTTACTTGCATTTTTTTAGACAAAATGATATAACATGGTAATGTATGATATAGATTTATAAGGTTTGATATAGATAGGAGTGTATTTGAAATTTGTTTGTACATTTTATGTAAATTGTATCTTATGTAAATAAAATATATAATGGGCATAAACAGCCATATGCATTGCTGTAAGTCCAATAAATATATTGATGATGATCAAAACAAGACAAAAAGTTCGTAAATTTATTGCGGTTGGAAACTTCGACAAGCATCCTAATAACGATTTTTGTTCCGCCAAATATAGTGCACTTCGTAAAATAACTTGGTGACATGGCAAGGCAAGATAAGTGTGAACATTTTGTAGTAATATAACTTTCAATGAGCTTAGAGATTTGTGTACATAATGATATTTTATAACATTGGTTATTTTCTAAAAATAATCATGTGAACAGCAAGGAAGTAGTGCAACTTAGTAATATTGCCTGACTTAGCCTTAGAAAAATAACATGCCGAGTTCTATGCGTGAGGGAAAGTCTCCGTTTACTCCGAGCTTGTTTTCAAAACACCAGCAAGGACAGCCTTTGAAAAGGGGTGAGAAACAGATTCTACTCAATATTTATGTAACGTTCTGTCAGTAGTATCCTGAGAAACCAGTAAATGAAGTGGTTAAGTTGGTATCCCAGTGCAGTGGTGTGTCAGTGTCTGCAGTTTTAAGGGTTATGAAAGACAGAATGACCGGGAGAGTAACAATGTATGCGGCTGCATATTCGTCTGATGTTTTGAGAACGGGTTCTCACATTCAGAGGCTCTTATATAAAATGAACAGGTGCGGCGAACTATGAGTGTAACAGCAGATGATTGCGGTCATGGATCAGCTGACGCGGAGTGATACATCGAATCGGTGAGACCGTTTGTTTACAGAAGGTCTCAGGGATGGTGATTTAGACCTTAGATACAGTAGTTCCATTGTGCCTGATTTGTATATTAGTTTCTTAAGGTAGAGTTAGAACAGGTCTTTGATAAATTTTCTCAGTATGATATGAAAATTCTGTTAGGTGACTGTAATGCACAGATTGGCAAAGAAGAGACATTTAAACCTACGATTGGTAAAGAAAGTCTCCATGAATTAAGTAATGATAATGGTATAAGATTGATTACTTTTGCAACCTCAAAGAATTTAATTGTGAAAAGTACCACTTTTAAACATAAAGATATCCGTAAATATACCTGGTCTTCTCCAGATGGTAAAACTTTTAATCAGATAGATCATATTCTCATTGATAAGATAAGGCATACTAGTATAATTGACGTTCGTACACATAGAGGTGCTGACTGTGCCAGTGACCATTATTTAGTAATTGCTAAATTAAGAGAAAGACTCGCAGTGATAAATCATAAGCAACAAAATCTAAAAGTTCTAAAATTTAATAGAGGAAAATTTGCTGATGAAAGAATTAAGAAAGATTACCAAATTAAACTGTCAAATAGATTTGATGTTTTGCAGGATTTAAATGATGATGAAAATATAAATGAAACAGATTTAAATAAGAATTGGGAGCACATACGTAATGCAATAGAATCAGCAGCTAGAGAAAGTATAGGATACCATAAACCAAGAAAAAGTAAGCCATGGTTTGATAATGAATGTCACAATATAATAGATATAAGGAATCAGGCTAGACTTAGGTGGTTAAATAACTCTGATGATACAAATCTAAGCAATTATAATAGAATAAAGCGAGAACTTAACCGCATGTTTAGAAGTAAAAAAAGAGATTACCTGAAAATCAAAATTAACGAAATTGAAACAAACAGCAAAAACAAAAATATCAGAGATTTATATAAAGGTGTAAATGAATTTAGAAAGGGGTGGCAACCTAAAGTAAACTTGATAAAAGATAAAGACGGTGATTTTCTAGCTGACCCAAGCGATATTCTAAATAGATGGAAGAACTACTTTAATGACCTTTTAAATGTTCATGTAGGAGATAAATCAGAATTAAATGAAGGGCACAGAACCTAACTTGACTGAAGTTAAAGATGCTATTAAAAGGCTAAAGAATAACAAAGCACCTGGCATAGATTTAATACCAGCTGAGTTAATTAAATATGGTGGAAATTCGTTAATATGTCAAATTCATAAATTAATTTGTTTAAATGGAATAAAGAAGAAATACCTCAACAGTGGAAAGAATCCATAATTGTTCCTGTGTTTAAAAAAGGTGATAAAATGAACTGCAATAATTACCGTGGAATTTCTCTACTCTCAACAACATATAAAATGTTATCTAACATTATTTTAACAAGACTAACCCCATATGCTAATTAAATTATAGGTGATTATCAATGTGGATTTAAACGTAACAGATCAACTATAGATAAAATTTTCACATCAGACAGACACTTGAAAAAAAGTGGGAATATAATCAAAATGTCCATCAGCTATTCATTGATTTCAAAAAAGCATATGATTCGGTCAAAAGAGATAAATTATATAATATATTAGTCGAGTTTGGAATACCTAAGAAGCTTGTTAGTATGATAAAAATATGCACCAGTGAAACAGAAAGTAAAATTCGTGTGGGTATTAATGTGTCTGACAAATTTACAATTCATGATGGGTTAAAACAAGGAGATGCATTATCTCCATTGATCTTTAATTTTGCCTTAGAATATGCTGTTAGGAAGGTAAAAGAAACTAACGAAGGACTAAAATTAAATGGTATGACTCAGTTGTTAGCATATGCAGATGATGTAGACTTATTAGGGGATGATATAAATACAATTAAGAATAATGCTAAAATATTTTTCAAAACTGCTAAAGAGAGGTTTGGAAATTAACAAGGAGAAAACTAAATATATGCTTACAGGCCGAAACCAAGTGTTAGGTAATAATCAAAATCTAATTATTGATAACAACTCGTTTGAACCAGTTTCCAAATTCAAATACTTTGGAGTAATATTAACAAATGAAAATTATATTAAAGAGGAAATAAAAAGTAGGCTTAATTCAGGAAATGCATGTTACTTCTCTCTTCATAAACTTTTGTCTAAGAAACTAAAAGTTAAAATATACAAAACACTAATTTTGCCTGTAGTATTATATGGGTGTGAAACTTGGTCCCTTACATTGAAAGAGGAACACAAATTGAGAGTATTTGAAAATAAGATCTTTAGGAAAATATTTGAACCTAAAAGGGATGAGGAGACAGGTGAGTGGAGAAGGTTACATAATTTAGAACTACATAATTTGTATTCATGTCCAGATATTATTAGAATAATTAAATGTAGAAGACTTAGGTGGGCAGGCCATGTGGCACGAATGGGAGAGGAAAGAGGAGTTCACAGGATTCTTGTTGGGAAACCTGATGGTAAGAGACCTATAGGAAAGCCAAGACGAAGATGGAGGGACAACGTTGAGATGGACCTAAAGGAAATCGGTAGAGATGGAAAAGAGTATATAGATCTTTCTCAAGATAGGGACAGATGGAAGGCCTGTATTGCTGCAGCCATGAACCTTCGGGTTTAAGAAGGCTAAAGAGTTAGTTAGTTAGTTAAGGTAGAGTCAACTTTCGATCTCGCCACCTTTGTGAGTGTCTCTTCGTCAATTTCATTTAATCATCACTCATCTAATCGTCGTTGTCGCTCGTCTCGAGGTCAACCATATGAAAAGTCTGTTGCATGTAACTTATGTCCAACGATGAGTTTCTCTTACTAATCTACCAATCGAACCTGGTTGAAGTGGTTTCCTTCAGTCTCACCAGGTAATTCTTATTTTCTTGTTTCTTTCCTAGGTCTTTCCTCTTCTCTCAGTCTAACCAAGTAGTACACATTACCTATATTAATTACTAAATTATTCACATACATGTAATCCACAAAACATTCACAGAAAATAGTTTCGGAGGGGTGACAATACTCCAGCAAAGGGGCAGAGATCTACAGAAATCCCACAAGTCACCATATCCTTAGGGACAGAGTGAAGCGGCAAGTGATCCAGAACAGATATGAAACCACGAAGCAACTCAAGTGTTGATCGCCCTGTATTTAGCAACACCACACCAGATAGGTTAAGAAAAATGAATAATGAACGCAGGGAATGGTCCCATACTGATATTATAGATATTTCAGTCGAGTTACTTTGAGTAATTTCATTACGTTCCTTATTCTTTTGAACGCGTTACGTTACAGTCTATGCGTTACAGCAACACCTCCATCTTTAGCATAAACAATTCTATTCAGGTTCACTCTTTTTTGCTTAGGGACGTAGACTTGACTCCATACCACATTATCATCAAAGTAGGTATCTCAAAGTAGTAAATCTCAATAGTTTATTAATATCCTAAAATCAAATTAGTAACAACAAATAGCTCACAAATGTATCTGGATAAAAAAGATGAAAATAATATTTCCTCTAGCATAACAAGAGAGGAGGTAAGTAAAGAACAAACTTTGTTTACCATTTTTGTTCAGTTTTTCCCTTCACTTGTCATGACGTAAACCTGATCTCAGTAATATTTCAGTCCTAATTATCGTACCCCTAACATTACTCATACAGGTATGTTCTTCTCTGTGGACAAGCAAGCAAGTTTTCGTCAATTCACTTTGCTGACTACAAGGTAAACAATATGACGTCATCAGAAGGTCTTCGTAGTCACGAAAAACTCATCTTCCAACGTGACAAGAAGGCTTTTGATAAATGAACATTATTACGTCATTCGCCCATAGATCCGGAAGAATTGTAGGTCGCTTCTTCAAATCACGAAGGTTGTTCAGTACTGACCGTGGCATCATCACGGACGTTGACTAGTGAAATAATGAAAACAGGAATCGCAGATCATAGTCCAGATAGATAGGCATTTGGTTCATTGCGGAAGTAAGTTTTGGCTCTGCCATCTGGCGACATGGACTGAAACTAACGCCACGACCAGGTACGAAACAATCACTTTGCAACGAAGTCTTCGTTTTCACTCCAATTACTCTGAATGTATGGATTTGCGGAAGACAACTGGAAGATCACTGTTGATCTGTCATTCCATCAGGAAAATTTCCGTTTTTATATTTTGCCGTAGAGTATGGTACAGCAGCAACATGGTGAAACTTCGTATGTGAGCCAGTTTCAACGGTCTACTTCAGCAGCGAACAAATACAACTGACTTGCCAACCATTTCCCCCCAAAGTTAAAAAGAACTTACCCCTGCTTTTTCTGCCTTTCTGTCAGTGTGCAATCCATGTGAGCAAAAGTATTTGTATGTGCATTTTTCTTATTTAGCGTCGCTTTTCTGCCACGTTTATTAATCGGAACGATGAGGACGAATGGTGATTGGATGGAATTGGAAAAGGACACTCGAGCATGCCAACGCTAGGACTCTTGAGGAAAGTACTCACCGAAGTCGACGCGATACATGATTCATCTTAAGCTATTCAAATTTAACATATTGTTTGATACGTATCAAGACAGTAATGAGTAATGAAACAGTGGCATGACAGGAAAATTGTGAGCGGGTCGGACTCTGCTTCTCTAGCCATGATTACTAAGATTCTCTCTCTAAATATGTATCTACCTATTTCTGTCTATCTATCCGTCATTTTCTATTCCCTATTATGTTCCTCTATCTCCTCTTTTCAGATTTTTAAGAAAATCTTAAGTGTTTCAGGCATGAGCGCTTAGGGATAGCTTTAGCAACTTTGAAATACATGCTAACAGCATCAAACCTGAGCTGCATAACCTATCCATGTAGGCATATAATAGCTTAAATAAACAAAATGTAAACTGCCTAACCTATTTACATGCTTATTTCTGCTATTATATGCCTACGTGGGTAGGTTAGACAATATTTCCCAAGTTGCTAAAGCTGGCGCTACCAGCTCGTGGTTCAGGTAGTACGCGTAGTTCCTAGAGCTGCCACATGAGCGTGGCAGTTCCTTGTAGCCAACACGACACTGCATCATCTTCAAAACGACGCAATCTGAAATGCTAATCGAACTGCATCCCAGCTCATGCAAATACAAGGAGGGAAATGATAGCGACTGTCACGCGATATAGGTATTACGCATGTTCACCATACCAAGCTGAGGGTTCGAACAAAGAGCAAATTGGAAGAGGAGGGGAGGAAAAGCATGTTGTCATGACAAAAGCGTGAGAAAGTAAAGCAATTATCTTCGTTTGGGGGTAGAAAGGCATAACGACTGGCTTTGAAATAGCTATTAAAACGAGTTTCTTGAAACGCAAAGAAAAACCGGCGGGTTCTATTCGTGATATTCTTGTAGACAGTTTATGCACAAATGTTGCAAAGTGCAGTCAATTTGAAGAACATTTTTCACAAAAATATTACAATTTGTATTTATTCAGCTTCTACGAGCAAAACAGTGAATCAAATATAACATGTGTTATCACATTGTATGATCCTTTGCCATAATATTATCTCAATAGTTCGACCAAAAAAGAGATAGAAACAATAAGAGAAAACAATAGACAATAGTAAACCAAGAGAATTCAAGAGCAAATACTTCGATTTTAGCAACATTTCCTTAGTACGAAATATATTTTTGTATACATATTTTAAATTAAATTAAGTGTAATTAGGATAAATTAACTATCATTATGAGAATCAATAGAACAATATTATTACATGCAATAATTTAGCATTTACAACAAGCTAAAGAGTTTAGGCTTTTTACAGCCTATCGTGGATGACATCATCAATGAAACTTTCTATGGATTCCTTGTTCCCATTAGCTGACACCTTTGCAAAAGCAAGAAGCGTATCCTGATCCATCCTATTTAGTAATTTAGCAGTTATCAAAACGGACGATAATTTAAATTATTTCATTATTTTGGCTCTTAATTATAAAGAGGACTGAATCAGTGCTCATTACTAGGAAAGAGCCAGAAAAAGTACGTTCTACTTAAAGTGAAACATAAGTAAACATGGTTGCCAAATTTAGCTACCCGAATGCTCTGCCAGGTTGCTGAAATTGTATAGGGAATCCCCACGGCCACCCCCTGAATTAATCACTGGACGCGTGGTCAACGTTTCGACCAGCATCGCCTTCTCTTTTGTGATTTTCTAGACAGGGGTCCTTTACTATTGCTTTCAAGTAGCTCCCCAATTGTCCTCACGATGCTCACATGGAGGATCGAACCCGGGACCGCTTGTACCAAAGGTAAGAGCGCTACGCATGAGCTCTTATGCATACATAAAGTAGCTGAATTACGACTGAACTTACAGTTTAGTGAGATCACAATGAGTCAATGGGAATCGAACCTGGAGCCCCTGATTTCTAAGTTATAATACAGGATAAGAAAGAAAATGTTTGTTCTACTTGATCACATCATCAATCATAGCAGTTATACTGGAGAGGTAAAAGAGTGACGTTTTATAAAAGTAAATTAAAGAAATAAAAAAATGCAATACTCCTAAAAATATTATGTTTTCATGAATGTGTTTATCTCTTTCACCACTTTTCTCCCCTTTTGATGCGACGTCAGAGACGTGTTCAAACTGGCGTAAACAAGATACTTCAAAACATACGTACATTTTATACACTTGAGCTGCTTGAAGCCGGCTGCGTAAATAACTTCTTTTAAAACATTCCGCTTCGAAACGCAGGAAAAAGACGAAAGTTATTTTGTCCTCTTTAACTGGTTTACTTCGTAGTCGCTGAAAACACTAACTTTCCTTTACAGCTTTTACTATTTGACGCTTGTGCACAAATCTATTCATGATCTTGCGAACTAGGAAAAGTGCCATTTTCCCACTTAACACATGCTTACTTTTGATGGCAGGTGGAGTGATCACAAAATTCCCAGAATGATTTTTTTCCTTCACATTTTGTGAAACGATCATTGCGGTATACAGCAGCGTTGCCAAATCTATGCGGATATTAAAATTATTAAGTGTAATTACGAATTGTAAAATAAACACAGGCAAGTTACATTAATAAGAACATCTATTGTATTTCTTGTCATTGCCAGAGGTTTCAGTAAAACTAAAAGTAGTAATATATTTACATAAAATCATACTGTGTGTGTGTGTCTACATATATGTTAATCTGTTTCATTAATTTTATTCAATCATTCCCATCCTTTCTATTTTTCACTTAATTGTCCAAATTCTATTTTGGTATGAACTTATTCAACTCAGTATTGACGTTACAACCCTCTCCAGGACTATTTGCGTTAACGCTATTCGGAACATATTTTCTTTAAATTTTAGATGACGTTAAACCTTAAGAACCTTCCTTAAAATATTGGCCTTGCTGACATTATCAAATCTTGAGGTTCCGAGAAAAATTATGTTACCAGAAAATTGTATGTTTTTTAATGCTAAGTGAACACATTAACATTTTTAGTAAATTGAGTTTGTGTTCTCTTGGTTTTGTGGACAGGAATATTAAATGTCAAAAATGAATGCTGAACAAGATAGATTGTGCTATTGCATGAGAAATAAAGACAGACTTGTGATTGTGTTTCTATAAAAATTAAAGTTTTATGTTCATTAGGCCCAAATGAAAATATTAATACCTTCCTCTCTAAGAGAGTGTCCAAAATAGTTTTCGTAAAATTAATTGTGTAGAGGGTGTGATAAAAATGTAGAAAATGTGAGGTTACATACACAAGGGAAGTTAGTGAGCCTATCTACGATATAGGGCATTGCAAAGAAGACAAGCTATTGGCGTTGGATGGTGATGACGATAGTCTGTTACTGGGAACTACGTGACGTGATTGGATGCTCAGGGCAGCGGGACTCGCCTTCAAGCTACTAAATCAGAAAATGGTGCATTTTATTAGAATAATCACACTTTCTTATCGTTCCCTGTAAGAAATGAGCTAAAGCTCACTTTCCATTAATTATATAATAACTAACGACAAGATTGTAAGAGAATTACACCTCGTGATGCATAATTCAGATTAAAACCAGACAGGTCATTGGAAACAACTAGCGCCCACTCTATTGGGGAGTTTGAGCGAGGGCAGTTCGCACGAAAAGCCCTGTTATCAATCGAGCAAGGACCATGACACATTTTTTATACAGCGCTCGGGTCCCCATTTCTCGGTCAATCAAACGATTAGGATAATCACTCTTTCCAACGTGGCGGCTGCAGCCTTTGAAGGAGAGAAAGTAAAGCGCTTTATTGTCTAAGGCACATGACGTCATTTTTTTGGTCCTGTGGGCGGAAACTGGTCTTGTTCAGGCGTTCCCGAGCATACGCGACAAGATACCCGCGTCCCCCCCCCTTGTTTTTCCCCGCCTTCTCCGACAATGCGATTCGTTTGAGAAGCTTTGTGACAGGGTCACAAGCGACGAAGGTTTCATCTGCATTTCGAGATGAGTTAGGGAAAGCCATGTCTCCAGTTTTCTCAAATTCATTACGACACCCAGAACGAGACTGGACACACAAGTCCACATGATTCCTCATGATGGTAGCGAATTCAACATTCGGGATGCTGGTGGCGAAATTACGACAGGCACAATATCATACATATACCCATGGTTCAACATACGGGCAGAGAAACTATGAAGAAGCGAATCTTTGATGCAGGAGGATTCGGATAGACAATCCAGGACTAGACATTAAAGGATTCGAGTTACAGGTGACCATTTCAAGATATGAGATAGGGCTGGACTTTACAGGATTCGAGACGGAGCTGGACTTTACAGGGTTCGAGACGGAGCTGGACTTTACAGGGTTCGAGACGGGGCTGGACTTTACAGGGTTCAGAGACGGGGCTGGACTTTACAGGGTTCAGAGACGGGACTGGACTTTACAGGGTTCAGAGACGGGGCTGGACTTTACAGGGTTCGAGACGGGGCTTGACTTTACAGGGCTCAGAGACGGGGCTTGACTTTACAGGGTTCAGAAACGTGGCTGGACTTTACAGGATTCGAGACGGGGCTGGACTTTACAGGGTTCGAGATAAGGGAAGACATTCCAGAGTCCTATATATAGAAGAGACATCCCAGGGTTCGAGATAAGTGGTGGAAATTCCAGGATTCGATATACGGAGGGGGCATTCCAGGATTTGAGATACGAAGTGAACATTCCAGGATTCGATATGCGGGGGGAACATTCAAGGATTCCATATAGGGCAGAAATCGTGTTACGAGTGAACATTGCAGGATTCGACGGATGGGACATAATAGGATAGATGTGTTCCAGAAATCGAGATACGGGTGGACATTACTGGAAGTGGAATAGAGATATGGGTGGATGATCCAGTATTCGAGACAGGGGGTGGACATTATACGATTCGAGATAAGGGTGGACATTCCAGGATTCAATGTACGGAGGGGACATTTCAGGATTCGAGAGTGGTTGAACAGTCGAGGATTACCAGGAGATAGATAATACATAAACATCAAGGGTTGAAACTGGTGAATGGACACTCCCACAACAAGCACTAGTCCATAGTGGGATTCGTGAAGAAATCGAGAAACTAACCCTCAACACTCTCGGCCATCGAGGCTAAACTACAGCGGATAAGTTAGCAAAATATAGAAATGAGTTTGGCGGACTCAGGGCCTCCGTTGCTGAAGTCCTAAGCCAAAGAAGCTCTCGCTGCAGTGCGAAACGTCCAGCCGAAGAGGCAACCACTTAATTTTTTCCCCCTTTTTTGGTCCACGCTCATCAATTATAAGATGCGGATTGGCCCATCTCGTGTCCGAAATGCCTGCTGCCCCCCACCTCCTCCCAGCACCCTCCCGGGATACATATTTTCCCGGCAGAGTCACAAACCTTTCAAGGTCTTCGAACACCTTCATGGCGCCCTACATATACCACGTGACCCGCTTTCCCAGGCGGGAGACACACATCCACACTCGAGGCATGAGGCAGAAGGCTGGCGGAGTGATCGTGGACTTCTTCGCAGAACGACATGGAAGAGGAGCTTTTTTCCGTTGCTGGAGTCCTTGAACTGCACGGGAAGTGTACCAGAAACAAAGACACGTGAGAAATGTTTCTTGTTTCAGCCGCGATGGTCTTGCAGAATGAAGGACCTAGCAAAAAATGCGCTACAAGTGGGGACTTGGGGATACAAACACCCCAGGTGGGTGCGAGGACTGTATCCAAAATTCTTCAGGCGTTAGAAATATTAGTTCCTTAATCTGAAGCACAGATATCGTGTATAATTACAATATAAGCATTATCACAAATAATAAACAATTTATATATTTCCCACGAGTAATGAGCAGGCAAATAGGAAGCTAATAAAAGTTTCTAAAGGAGTATACTGTTTCAATTTCGATACTGGAGGGAAATGTATTGCAATTAATTACAAAACTGGATGTGCTGAATATCAATTATTTTACGTAATAAAGTGGTAATTTTTAATCATATCCAATAAAAGTATATATCATAATTCTCTTTTCTTAACTTTCATTACATTTCGAAGCTGTAATGAATTTACATTGTTCCAAAGAATAATATTTTCACTTCGTGATTTCATTCTGTAATTAAAGTATGTTTTGATATACTTTAAAATATCAAAAGTTACTCAAATTATATTCTCAACGAAGTACGACATAAAAATCGTCGTCAAAATTTTTTGCAGGGATTCAGGCCATTGATAAAACTTGAATAGTAGAAATAAAAACAATAAAAATCACTATTATAAACTAATAAAAATAAACAAATTTTATTCCAAAGACATCACTATCGTTAAATCCTTGTGGAGCCTTTGCTGCTCGATCGAGCGGATGAGTGAATATCCAGCACAATTGCTTTCCATTACGTTTTTACGTTGCGTATTAGTTTACTGAAATACTTCCTTCTTCTTTAGTTGGCACACACCGCCTATGAGCGATTTCTTGCCAGGGGTCCTATTTGGTTTGTTATGAGAAAGTTTGTTTACATTCCAAGTATCTGTTTGTTTATAGTTTACTGAAATGCATAGTCTATAAATAATCCGGTAGATATCAGCTTGGTACAGTGGGATCCATGAGTATTACCGTGCAAATTGTCCATCACCGTGTTCGTGCACTTTATTTGACCCAATAAGAGCTTCAAGAATTAAAAGAAAACTCAAAACAAGATGTTGACAACTTCTGCACCAGCATACATAAAAATCCATTGCTTAAAAACACGTAGGATGTAAGAGAAAAATTAATCAAAATAGTCATGGACAATTTGCAGGGCAATACTCATGGATCCCACTGTACATCTGAAGAAGTGGCGAAGCGAAGTAAATTTTGTGAAGGAAAGTTTTTGAAAGTATCGAAACGGACAGACTCAATACTACGCCTCGATTTCGACAAGGTCGTTTTGGAATCTTCCCGAGCATAAACATACAAAAGCCTCGTACAGATTTGACCGTTTCTGTTACAAAGAAGTTGAGAACATTTCCGTGAATGGTTAAGATGGCACCGTTCTGGTGCCTGAAAAGAGAAGCAAAAAAAAAAACCGCTGACTGTATGTACCATTAGACAGCACATTTTACCAACCTCAAAGCGCTTTTCTAACGAATCACCTGGAGGTGTTTGTGTGGGATATGATGGCATTTCCGTCAAACTCCTCCCTTCCAAATTTCCCACCTGTTCTCCATTGGAGTTGGTCACACAAAGGAGTAAGGAGCCCGGGCAGTCTTAAGCGGATATGACGTCACGACAGGTGCGCAGAATGTAACCTACGTAACGTATTTCTTCGCCTTCTTTGAAAGTTGGATAAGTATGATGAATATCGAGTCTTGGGAAAGCTACTTTTTGAAGGTATAGCACTTCACAGACTACAAACGGAGTCACAGGAGGTATTGCAATAACAATTTTATTTTGTGCAATTGAAAAACTAAATAGATTTTGAAAGTTAATTTTTTTGTTACAGTTACTCCATTCCCGTTGCTCCCTTTGAAATGTAACTCTGTAACAGTTTATATATATATATATATATATATATATATATATATAACAGTTTCAGAGTTACTTGATTCTAGATATGGCACAATTCTTGGTCAATGTGGAATATGTGTCCATCGACGAACTGCAAGCTGGCAGTTATTTTGGTACTGGTGCGATCTCGCACAAACACTTTTCACTCATTTCTTTCGTCATTTTTAACAATCGTACTTACCGATTTATGCACTGCGAAAGGTTCTTGAAGGTGAGATTTAGCTCTTGTGAAGAAAATAACTTCAATTTATTACATTAACAGTACTATATTGGTGTTACTGATTTCGGATTTTTCCCGGGTGCGAACCCCAAAAAACCATTGACGGATAGCCCTCAAAACCATTGACTGCTAGCCCCACGAACCATTTCCGGCAAGGCAAGATTAGGTTAGGTTAGGCAAGCATAGTTTTCTTGAAATATACATGTATTTGCGGTCAAATATATTGAACGATGGAAAAAAATACAACCACGGCCTTTCAACAATCTACAGAAACTCAATTCCGTAAGTACTTTCTCCTGTAAAAATGAAGAAATTCGTTTGTGCGAGATCGCACCCTTACCGTTATTTTTACTAGTCATGTAAAATTTATATTAATTTGCATTAAATACAATAACCTTCACATGTTTAAATATGAAAATGTAAAGGCAAGAAAATTTAAAGTAAATCTTGTACTTGAAAAAATGACAGGCAAAGCATATACTTGGTACAAAGATTAATTTTTTCTTCGATCTTTTGCCTGTTGAAACGTACCGAAAGTAACTCAAAAGTAGCTGTTTATTTCGCTAGATTGCTTGAAAAAATTAAATTGCCTTACAAATAACTCGTTACTTCCACAAACTAATAATAATTGAGAATAAATTGTCGGCAACAAGTTTACATGAGCGGTGTGTTCAATAAGTTTTACATACACCAATTGCAATTGGTTCAGATTTTCCTAAAAAACAAAGTTATTCTGGTAGAGTAAGGGGAAAATTAGCACTCACAGGCTACAAAAGTAGTTACTAGAGGTATTCCTATAATCATTTTATTTTGTGCGAGATAAAACTGAAGCTGATTATGCATAACAAAACGTAGACACGATCTCCATTCGAGGAATGTGTACTTTGTATGAAATATTGATCGGTAACTATATTAACTTTCCAAGTTCAGAATATAAGCAACATATATCTAATTATAAGTAGAAATTGGTTGTGATTAAGAACCTCGTCACAACTGTTTGTCACTCAAGTTGAGATTTTGTAATACGAATAACTCTAATTATTTGTACAGACTTAAAATGAACAAATTACATGGGAAAATGATTAAATGTGGTATAAATCAGAATTTCGGTAAACAGGGATATTGTTGAAACAATTAGCCAGTTTTATTTCTCTGTTCCTCGTTTTCATGGAAATTGACTTTTAAACAAACATTTTCTCAAGGTGAAATACTGCATTTTGTGCACATTACATGGACAAATATACCTTTGCTGAAACAGTACCCATGAATCAACAAAGGAATATTTGTTCACTATCCAATAATTGAATAACTACAATAATCAGTGCTTAAGAAGAGTGTTTTCTGCATTGTAGTTGGGTAAGTACGTAAATTGGTAATTCAATGTGTTCTAATTGTTAAAATAATTACCAATATTAATTTGCAATTAATGTGTAAATATTATGAAATAATTGAAGTCTATTCCTACGCAAGTAAGTTAGTCGAGAATAGAACCTAATTTATAAGAATGATTTTAAATTTTTCGTCTAAACATTGTGCGAGTAACATGATACAAATAAGTCTATTTAAATAAAAATATACTACATAAATTTATTAATATTGAATGTAGCAAGAATGATTTACTAAATTGTAGTTGTATTTTTCACAACACGCAATTTAGAAAAGAAAAAGGCGCAAATTACCGTCTATTATTTTTTTAGAAAGGCTAACATTTTTGGCGCTAAAATCATTCTCATGTCTTCCAAATTGAAAATTTTGAAGTGGATTAACTCCTATCTGCATGGCCGTCAAGAAAGGAGTAGGGGAGGCGGGCGGTAAAATTATATATTTCACACACATTGTATCATTTCAATTAACGTAATTTGCGTTAATTATTACGAGGGACTGATAATTACAAGTAAAACCGGAACAGGGTCGGTACAAAAACCGCTACAGCTTCAAATTGAATCAGCATTTTTTGAGGGGGTATGCCTTCCTTGCCCCTCCCTGGAAAAAACAAACACAAAGTATTTGTTTCTGGGCAACTGAAGAGCCTTCCAAAATATGTTTTCTTGTTTGTTGCAGGAGAACTGGAGTTTTGGAAGTTAGAAGATGGGGTCAAAATTAGAATTTGCTTCGCTACTGTGCTTGCTGTGAGTTCACACACTGATAAAAGGCAGAGAAGTGTAGCCAGGTCAATCTAAAGGAACCACAAATGGTAAAACCTCGTAGGAGGCGCTGGCGGCTGCAAGATGACCTTGAGGGCGAACCAGTGGAGGGAGATTGGAAGTAGATTGTGGGTAATTATCGGGGGGAACGCACAATGCACTCATCATGCCGGCAGATCCGCAACAAAATGGCCGCACGCACCAGGTGCCCTTTCAAGGACTTCGACACGCTGATTCAGCCCCGTGTATATCTATCCTACATGCGTAGGTCCCATGTAAAAAAAAACAATGACACAGTTGATGCATAGAGGGAGAGAGAGTACTGAATTTGCATATGTTCACGGTTGGCGTTATCATGCATGAAAGCTATTTGCATTGTTCGGGTACATGGTCCGCTTGCTAGTTCGGTTCCGTCTTTTACGACGCAGTTAAAAGAATGACGAAAAGGGAAACAGATAAGTTATTTCCCCTGCGGGTAAAATGAGCAAGGAAAACCAATCCCAGATAAGAGCTTGAACATGAAAATAAAAGGAAGGTGGGAGGGGTATTTGCATGTACATTAAATTTAACCCTTTTGGTCTGTTTCAACACTGCTGCTCATAAAATCTGCTCATTACAAGGACGACCATCTTCCTCACTACCAAATGCGATTTTCTTCACTTTTGTTTCATTTACCAAATTATCATTTCATCACCGTTTCCCTTTCATAACCGCTGAACCATCTTATTATAAATTCTAACGAACAATAAACCTTCTGAAACTGAATTTAAACGTACATAAGTAAATGAGCATGCAGTATGCAAATTGCAAAACAAATCTAATGTCAAGCACTTACTTAGACTGGCAAAAAAGGTTTTACTTTCACAGACTACACCATCCTTTTGTGGTCAAAATTTTACCCTAATTCCTACTGGTACGTACGTACCTTGCTAAATCCTTTTACCAAGGTGAAGCTGCACGAGATGGCTTTGAACTATTAAGTTTTTCCGATTAGGCAAGATATAACTTAGATTTCCACAAATTTAATTCCATGACTGCATAGATAATACAAAGAATTTTATTTCCTAAACAGTATACAAGATATGGTTACATAGAACGATTATTATTATTTTTTTTTTTTTTTTTATGTATACGGATAAAAGTAGTCAAGCTACTTTCGGAGGTATGTGCTTATGCCCTGGTACCTGAAAATTAACCCAGGGCGTCAGTTCCGTGAATTTTTTACGGATTCCCCCGCTTTTCTTTGATTCATCCTTGATTTCCATTATTTTTTTAATTACAATAATTCACTGTGACATTGGCAAGAATGTCCCAGTGTGAAGAACCAAATTTGTTCGGTTTTCCTGAACAAAGTTGGTTTCACATCATTCTACAAGGTAAGAAGATTAAGATGAAGGTTAGAAATAGTAGGAAGTAAATAAGTGTTAATGTTTAACATTAATATTATTTATGATCACAGATACGAAATTACATAAGTGTGTAATTGGGTGGGTAATGTTTTCTTAGGATAAGTTTTATTGTGTGTCGTGTGCATTAGTGTTGATGGATGAGATGAGGAATGGACATTAACACGATTCTATGAATGTTAAGCAGGGTCTATGTTCTAGTATGTTATGTTTGAGATAGTGAGAGTATTATTGGCTTTGAGATGTACGTATTAATAGTAGGAAGAGATATGAAAGAACGAGTGGTACCTGATGCAAGGAGACTTGCGGGAGACCAGCAAGAGTTGGTCGGACTGGGATGAACATCGGTACGACGGTTGGTACCCGGGACATCATCAGGAAGGGAAGAAGTAGGGAGGGATTTCCTGGGAAGTATCGGGTACATTAGTACGTTCGGTAGTGGAAATATAGAGAATTGTCAAGAATCAGTGAGAGAAGTTTGCAGTGTGTTTAGTAACGAGAATAAAGAAGGGGGTGTAAGATTACAATTTAAGAAAGAAACGAAAAAGAAGAATCTTGGTTAAATTCGGTTGGTTCCTAGGTCGAGTCCTTGCAGTGTTATCCTTTGCCTTTCTCCGGGGAGACGTAACCTTTTTTCGTTTTGGCGTATCACTGTCTTCTGTATTAGTGTCTCCTTCTTGATGTTCCTGTGGGAGGTTCTGCTTCATTATCCTCTTGGTGATCTTAGTCCTAAGGAGGGATGTCCTGTTGTTGAGTTTGTCGAAGGTGGATTCTTTGTGATCTTCTGGGGGGTATATTACATTCCGGAGGTAGGGGTTGAATGGGGAGGTGAGTGATGCCGGATTTGAAGAGGGAATGTTCCTCTTTCGACACCAGGTTTGTTAAGTCGTTTAGTGACGTAAAGTGCTTGGGATTTCTTATTAACTGGTACGTGTTGAAGTTTGGTAGCTTTTGTCTTAAATCTTCGATTTGTTTGTTTGATGTCTGGCAAAAGAAGGCTTTATGTTCCGGTGTGTCCGTCTCGGTTTTACATTTCAGGCATTTATCAGTCTGTCTGAGGTTGTGCTTATTTAGGTGTTGACCGTAGGGACCGTGTCCCGTTAGGAAATGTATGAGACCTCTCGTGGGATGGAAATGGTCCATCGAAAGTCGTTCTTTTATGTTTGGAAGGAAGCTGTGAAGTCTCCTTCCTTGCGTAGCTTGTGTCCATTCCTGTTGCCAGACGCTAAACAAGTGGTTGTAAATTTCTGGTACCGTGGCAGGGCGTATTCCAATTAGTTTATAGATTTCGTCCGCTTGTCCATTTCTAAAGTAATACTTTGATGCTCTAGTTTTAATAACGATTTCAATAGGCTGTAGGCCCGCAATCATGAGAAGAGCCAGGGTTGAGGTTGTTCTGAATGCACCCGTTAGGCGAAGTATCACTTTGCGTTGTGAAGATCTCAATCTGTTTTTAATGTACTGTTTACTGGTTTCCATGGCCCACAGGGGCGAGCCATAGGAAATAATAGAATTATATATGGTAATGAGATATGTTTTTATGTGTGATAGTGGAAGGTTGTAGTTTGCTGAACTGCATAGATAATGTTATTCGTCCTTGAACAGCAACATTTCAACTGACCCCATCAGAGAGAAGCTTTTTGGCGCCAAACACTCTAGTCGGCAATGTGGCCAGGTAAAATTAAGAAAATTGAATTGCTACTTGACAAATAACACTATCTAGCCTTTAATAGATTGGCATCTGGCAGAATGTCTGTTGTAAGCTAGCCAGTGACGGCGCCACAGAAACCAGGGGGAGAATTTCCCCCATTTGACTCGTGTCATCCCCCAGTAAACACTAAAAATAGATCAATAAATGCAGTTTCACCCCAAATATGCACTTTGTACGGCATATATTATGATTGCCCCATAGAAAATATTTCCATCCTATCTGCCTTCGCACTCACTGTCGTGCTAATCGCAAAACAATCGCGGGGTAACTTCACTAAAAAAAAAATGTTGAAAATTATTAACAGCTGAAATTCATGAATAAATGTAATTTTTCTGCATCTAAAATAACTTTAAAGTACTGGCAATACACAGAAATCTTGATGTTGCCAGAATAGCATTGTTTTTGTGAGTCAACTATATGCCCCAATAGGTTAATCGGAAGTTGGCCGGTTGACCTACAGTTTAAGTTGAAAATACGGTATAAGCACAGGAATTATGCCTCCACTGGTGCCTCTGAAGCACTTAATATGACTCATATGAAATAACAAACTCTATTTCACTTTAAAATAATGGAAGACTAGCCCAGTGGTGTATGAGTTAGCGTAAAGTGTTCCGAAACAAGAAACGTTTCTGGGTTTCAAACGTAGGTTGCATCACGTCACCAATGCATTTAATCCTGACAGTAAAAGATAATAGCGGAAAGTTAAAAAAATGTTAAAAATATCACGTTCTGGGATCTTTTTCAGCCTCACTCACACACATATTTTACCAGGAGAGTTGCCGCAATTCAGTAATTCCCTCCCGCCTTTCTCCCAGAAAAACCTCCATCCTTATTACCCACCTACCCAATTGCCCAATATCCAGGTTACCTTTCCCTCGCCTCTACAAGTCACCAGAGCTCCTCCACGCCACACACTGTTCCGGATGCAGTGAGCTTTCTACGCGAATTCTACTTTCCCCACAAGGCCCTTGACGCCTACGCGCACGTTCGTGTATCCATTACACCTACGATGAATCGCCATCCAAGTTTGCATTCCGAAAAGAAAAATATTGGCAATAATGCGAAGCGGACTGGCTCTCATAGGTTCTTCACGAAAGAGGAAGATATGGTTCAGAGGCGATCTTTGGGTTGTGAGCAAACGGCGTTACTGGGAGGGTCAAGGAGGGGTCAGTTGCTCCAGTGGAATGTGGAAAAAATTATTTTTTTTATTTTTTTTATTTGTATACCTTTTCCTTCTATCTCTTTTCTGTCTGCCGTTGTAGATTTTCACTTTCTTACATGTTTTCTTAGAATCTTTCTCAATTCTTACTTCCTCTCTTGTTGAGTATTCTTTTATTGCCTCTCTCTCCTTTTCTGTCTTGTTTTCTTCTTTTCTCGTCCTTTCTTTTCTTTTCTCCAACCTGTCTATTTCTCTCTCATTTATCTCCTCTCTGTCGCTTTTTCTTTTGTCCCCTCTCTCCCCTGATCGTATTTTATTTATGTTCCTTTCTTTCTATCTCTTTCTCTCCACACTTCTTTCTCATTCTCGACTTGCTCGCTTGCTTATCTTTCATTCTGTCTGTCTGTCTTTCCCGTTCTCTCTCTCTTTGTCTTCATTTCTAAATTTGGTCTCTTCCCTCTTTCTGTCTCGAACTTCTTTTCATTCTTTCCTTCTCTCTCTCTCTCTCGCACACAATTTTCTAAAACTTCTGTTCCTCTTATGCAACCTGAAAATCTTCGTCAACAAACAAGAAAACTCAATTGTGGTGAACAGTCACGTGTCGTTGTTGTGTTTGTTTTAAGACCTGTGGTTAAAGTGATCCTCAAACTACTATGTTCCTCCACCGGGTATCGAACTCAGGACAGCCGTGCGTCAAAAGTTTATTGATAATGTTTTACCATTTCTAAATATGATTTCAACTGTTAAATCGTCGTAAATACTTCGGCCAATGGAATGTCGGAAATACTCAAATCGAAAGGGATTTTTGCAGCTGAACAAGCAGCTCTTTTGCAAGCTAACATAAATACTTACGAACAACTCAGCCTTCAACTTACCTTAACAAAACTCTGTCTACTTCCCGCTAGTCGCCACTCTATCCTATTTTCAATACTGGTCGAGTAAAGTGAAATGTATAACCAAAACGATATGCATCTACTTATTTACTCAATGACGGAAGACTACTACCCGTTGTAGAACGTCTGCACATACGTATACATCAGTACAATTTCATTGTTTAGAAACACGTAAGGTGCAATAGAAAAATGAATGGAAATCGAGATTAGTAATTTGCCGGATGACATGTGTGCATCCAACCGTATCAGACCGGAAAAAATACATGTTTACAGGCAAAGATGCGCATTGTGAAAAGGACGATCCAAAGATGTCTGTAATGTCCAGTTCGAATCCTAAAAATAATTGTGAAGCTCGCAGACTACTACACAGAAACTAGATACTCAACAAAATTACTCTCGACAACTCTGGGTCTGGGTGCAGACACGTATTGGTTCAGATCCCCCATTATGCTGAACGTCCAGTCCTGATTAACAAACAAACTGGACAGTTCTGCCTATATTTTATGTCTACAAGTTGACATACGAGAAAAGGATAGGATGTTCCAGTCTGGAACTAGACGTGAGTTGAACCAGTTCGGCCACGACCTACTTGAATTTTAAAACCTTCTTAGACAGATTCACACGTACAGGCTCAACGAAGTTAGTAGTTAGGTGTGCTTTCAGGGTAGCTACGATTTGTTGAATAAGAAATTCCGTGACATTTCCAGGTTTTTCAGTCCAAAAATGATTTTTTTCCAGACATGATTATCATCATGATTTTTGGCTTTTGAACCCTGTGTTTTTCAATTAAATATATAATCCATTAATTATTATGAATATTCACTTTCACAACTTTCTATTTACCAAATTTCCTTCTACATGCACAAAAACACGTGAAAATTCAATGTTATAGAAACTGCTGTTTTTTTGCTTACATTTATAAGTACACAGCATCCGAAGAAATTTTTGTTGCATATAGGAATTCTATAGGAAATGCCAACAAGACTAAGATCTATAATATAATAGACGATAACCTCATCTTCACCAACCTTTCCGATAATTATGACCATATTGTCAATGCACTTTAGTTATCAATCAGATATCTGGACTGCAAGTTTTACTTTTATAATACTAGATATTAGAAAGAATATGAAAGTGAAAATTTATTACAGAAATTCGAAGGAACCATAATTTTGCACAAGACTGAGAATCATAAGAACGAAAGAAACAAGTCTCTCAACTGAATATTTTTTGAGAGTGGAATCACAAGAACCGAATCCAGAAGTGGAAGTGAACTGCTTGTTCATTTTGCAATTTTTTCTCTTGCGGACTCCAAAATGCACGTAAATTCCAGACGATCTGCAAAATTCCCTGACAAGTCAAATTCTCTGACATTTCCCTGTTTTCCAGGTTTTCCAGATGCGTAACAATCCTGGTTTTATACAGCGTATATTGATACAGGTGTAGGTTGAATTGTATATTTTGCAAATATGCTGTATAAAGAAACACACTGCCGGAGTACTAATTGAGGTGAGTGTACACAGACTCGCCACTCCACGTATGCGTTAAGATTTGAACTCTACCAGTCCTTAGATTGTACGTTAGTTCTATCTATGTGAATGGAATCTCCGACATTCTTCAGAGCTCACCATGACTTAATTGAACCAATTATGGATAACAGACATGAAGAATTTGCAAACAGGCAACGAAACCAGCAGAAAAGTACTAGTTTTATTAAATCAAGTTGAGCCACAAAACCGGTTATGATGCGCAGCTTAGAAAGCATGGTGAAACCATCAGAGCGATCAATGAATAGTTGCTGACTGCATGTGAAACCATGTTATCATTACATCATGGTGGAACATTTCTTGCATAACGCTTTCCATACGCACTCAATAGAAGCAGGACTTACATGGCTAGTTTGGGCGCGGAAAAAAAAGAGTATTTATGTTGATTAATCACTGGCACGGATCTAGAATGCTCAGAGTGACGTGTCCTGTTACGTTATCAGCCCAAGTCTCTTGATGAGGGAAACCTATGTTTCGTTTTCAGATGTAGTCTGTGGCAGAGCGTGGCATTCCTAGCTTTTTTTTATCTTTCTACCAGAAATGGTACAATTCCAACACCGGAAGCGGAAATTTCGTGGCTGCCATGTTAATCATACCTATTAACAGATCCCTCCCATGTACACAAAGTCAGCTGCAACAATCAAAATAGAGCAATCGCAGGTTTGGCATTCAAACTAAATTAAGGCGAGAAGCACAATGGTACTAGAACTTTTCTTTGCACATTATAGAAAATACAAACTTTTTAATTCTATCGCTTTTGCACGTTCCAATTCAAGATATACAGCTACCAGTCATTTCTATTTCATAATCAGTTTGATATTCAACGGTGAAATATGTACGTATTATTATGTTCTACAGGTAGGAATTTTTAAAATTATTTTCTGCTTTTCATTTTCCCGCTTAAAAGTCTAAAACTAAAATGTATCACTTCTTGTGAAGCCTTGATATTTCTAGCTGCAAAAATCGCTTCTATTCAAAGCCACATTTAAATAAAAATGGAACAATAAACACAACTCATTGTCAAGGTAACTTAATACATTAATGTCCCTAAATATCTACATCAAATTAATATTCGCATCGAAAAGTTAGAGCGTAATTTCATTTTGATTGTTTTTCAAACTTCGTATCAATCATGAACCGGTAAAATTATACAATAGCTAGCTGCCCATGAAAAATCATTGGTAAATTTCTCGTAAGAAACAGGCGGATTTCATCAAATTTACAGGAGAAATTACTTACCGAATGCAGTTACTTTAGACTTCTGTAAGTTCGGGGAAGTGTTTTCTCGCATCGTTCATTGAATTTTGCCGGTAAATCATCTATTTTTCGATATAAATGTGTGACCGATGCACGAAAGCTCTTGCATCCATTTACTTTCAGGTGGATGTAGCCTGTGTGTGATGGTAATCCCGGTGAGTGTTTCCAAACACGTGTTTTTGTAACTGAAGAAGGTACGTTTTCGCAAATGGTTTGTGGGGCTATGTATGAATGGTTCGTGGGGCTATGCGTCAATGGTTTGTGGGGCTACGTAAGTATTTTTGGATGCAGTGGGGTGGAAACACTGCATGCCGAGTACGGTAGTGAAACTGTGACCGCCATATTGCGTGTTACCGAAGGCAAAAAGAAACGAAGAAAACTTACTCGATATGTCGCAAATAGAGCTTATTTCCGTGAAATAAGCGAAATGCCACCTTAAGTAATGTTTCTCAATGCAGAATACGTAAGTACGAATATTCAAATTAAATGAACTAGCAAATTTCAGCCGTTTGTCCGATACGAGAAATTTACCAAACTTACACATTTCCATTAGATAAAATTGTTAACTTCGCCTAGTTCTTAGTGACATTTCTACTGCACTCATAATAAAATTACTGTTTTGTATTTCACATCTTAAAACTGGCCAATAGCCTACGTTCAATATATACATGTATATAAATATTATGGATTGATACGATATGCACTTTCTTGAACTTCAAGGTGCTATGCACTGAAGATGTCATGAACACTTATCAAGTAAAAAAATGCCTGTCTCCAATTTAGCAATAACAATTATGATATAGGTAGTAAAAAAACCAACCAAAATCCTACCTCTGAATACGGTCGAAATAAACTGCCGAGATATTGATAAATGCAATCAGACGAAATTCGGCAACCTTGTTTTCCTACCTGTCTCTTCACAGCAAACTCCAAGCGTCATTAATCACTCTGTGTATTTCACAATACATACCTGTAAAGAAAATATAACGTGTCAGAAAAACCTCTACCACAAGGTCAAATAACTGATACAATTAACCAATTTTCTACATTATATTTTAGTGAGAAGTCAGTTTGAGAACCCTTAACAAGAAAGTATTTTTTAAAGAAAACTGAGTTGATCACAGATTAATCTTACACAGATGGAACAGTTTAAGTTTGAAAAATGAGTAGTCGACTAGAGCGACACACCATCTGAATGTACGTGTAAATGATGATCGAATGAAAGCCATTTGTGATTTCTGTTGTCACCTGGAAGTGCTACGGACATTAGTCTCAACCGTAACTGAAAGAAAAGGATGGAAAATTTCAGGATCGTGATGATTCAACTCGGGAATAAGTATCACGTATTGACGTATTGCGACTAATACACGCATGTAGAACTAAACTTTTTTTAATGTTTTTCTCTCTCGCAATTCCCTACTAACCCCCTGGTACACATGGCCTGTCTTGTTCATATATTGTTCAATTCCATAAAGTGTCCTCTTCCACTTGTATATTTCCTGCATTCTCGCGAAAAAAAAATAGTTTCAATGACTTATGACCCAGCCCTCGTATTAAAACTCTAACGCAATAAAAAGGAATAATAATTTCCAGATTAATTAATTTTATTAACATGGAGTAGGACCACTTTTCGTGGAATGCCACAAACAAATACAAAACGGACTTGGACTCATACGGCTCTGAGCATCCTACTGACTCACTTCGCCTACGTGAGGAATCTCAAAGAACTGATTTGCAGTGACAGCACGCATGCCCCAAGTTCACCTCGTTCTCAATATTTCTCGCATTCTCTCGCTTCTTTTTTTTATAGACAGCCCACGGGTCGGCCATTTGTTCTGGTCCATCTTGGTGGCGACACAGTCGTTGCGATCTGCGACACGACATCTTTCATCCGCGTGTGAGGCATCAAGGCAAGAGAACAGAATATTCTTCAACAAATTGATCTGCATGAATTATTCAGGAATCGCTTAAATGGGAACGCGATGCTCCAGAACGAGTGTCTGCGCGGCGGTGTCGGATCCAAGGACGACGGGAAAAGCAGGGTTGGAATGTTTCCTGATCAAAATATCATGTTCGAGACTATCGGCTTGCATCTTCCATTATAGCTTATACACTCAGTCGAGCCTGTAATGGCACGTGGAACTAAGAACCGGACAATGACGTGGAGAAGGATAGCCTATATGAGAAGCAGCTATGGAAGATTTGATTGTTATTTAACGTCGCTTTTCTACCACTTTTGGCTAAGCGCAAAGTTGAGCATGAGTGATATGATGAAATTGATGAAGGGACACTCACAAAGAATATCTGTAAAGTATTTCAATTCGGTCCAGGAACCTTTTTTCCCAGTCAATTTAAATACGGTCCAGGAACATTTTTTCTGAATTTAAATACGGTCAAGGAAACTTTTTCCGACAAAAAAAAAGTTACCTTCCGCTGGGCTCGAACTCAGGTTGCCCGTATGCTAGTCCGACACGCTAACCAACAATCCAAACGAGACAACACGAAACGATTTTGCAACTAGTCCACTAAAACGAAAATTTATTTTTCAGATTGCTTGTTCCCAAGGGATAACATGCGTAGCCAGGTGTATCTTGCGTTTTCTGTACTTTTGTTATTTGAGTAGCTTTGGTCTCTCCCTAAGTTAATTACGGGAATAGTGAGGAATGTTTTTTAGACGAAGATGATAAATAGACACACAGGAATAATCACCCTCGCAAAAAATCCAAAACCCGAGCCTGGAACCTTCGACGCGAGGTGTGTTTCTTGTTCTAACTATATCTGTGTGTTTTCGTTAGATTCATGGTATTTCGTGAGTAGATATGAAGAAAGTAAATAAATAAGACAAGTGGGTGGAAAGGACTGGAGAATCGTAGCTACGGAACTATTGAGAAGATATCCTTCGCCAAGATACTGAATCTATATATCCCTTGTGATAGAGAATCTATTAGAAGAATGAAAAGACAGATTAAAATATTAAATTTGATGTGTATCCTTTCGTTAAAATGCCTAGAAAACAATATAATATACTTGTTTACTGCAAGAAAATAATTTAAAAAATTGCCCATGTTAGGGATCGAACACAGGTCTCGCTGATGAAAGCTCTGCACGCTAACCAACACACTATCAATAGCACTACATTCTCTTTTCTCCAGTCAGTCTGTTTCCTTCCTCAACACCTGAAAAAGCAAATGCATCTTAATTTCACTGATAATTGTTTAATTGTCTATTGATAGAAACCACGTATGTCAAAAATACACGCATTCTTTCTGTGAAATGTCCCATATTTCGCATATCATGCTTCTTCGTTTACTGTTATTTGGACATTCATTTGGAAGTTAAAACTAAGCTTTGCGTGTGTGTTTTCACGTTCATGTGTGTGACAAGAGTAGTGTGAACGTGTGCTGGATGTTGTTCTAGGTATAATTTTCGTTCAAAGCATTAATATAACTGTTAAATATAGAACTTAGTGTAATGCAAGGAGTGAAAATATAAACCCAGTCCGTCAGGTTCGTTCCCAAACAACATTAAATAAAGGAACGCAACGTGGACCGAGTATTATTCCATGTCGAGAACACGAGACATTACTTCCGACAATCTTCATCTCGTATTTCTCTTTGGCATCACTGCTCAATTTACAGAGATGTATACCCATGATTGGTATACAAGCCGCAGAATTGCAATGTTGGTTGGGTTGTCTAGTCACAAGGCGCTTGGTGGTCAGACATCGAGGGCTTGCTTCAGTGCTTCTTCAATAGGGTCGTTACAACCCAGCTGTGTCCAAGACTGTACAGTAACTCTTCGACAAGGGAGTTTTTGAACCTAGCCCACAAGAAAACAACAGCGTTTTGATTTATTCCCTGCGCTACGTTTTCTACAACCGCAGTGTGACATTCCAATGTAAAACGTACCTGCGGACAATTTTAGAAGGCCACTTTTAATCTGTTAACCCTGGTTCAGGAATTATAAATAAATTCAATCCCAGTCCGAATAGAGGATCAGCAAACGTAAACGAGTTCTAGACAGTGTATAACCTTTTCATATTTAAATCATTTCAATTCGGTCCAGGAACCTTATTTCCGGATCAATTTTAATACGGTCCAGGAACCTTTTTCCTGTACCTTTAACAACTCTGCTCAGAACCACTCACCAGTGACTATTCGCCTAATCGGGAATCTTCAAGCGGTAGGAAAGTAACGCAAAATAAAAATACCCAGAGTGACACCTAGCATGCCTCAGTATTGTAACCACAGCTTATTGACGCGAACAGCAGTTTAAACCGTTCCTCACGTACCAATGCCAATATTAACCATGACGTCACTTTGAAAATGTCTCTGAGATAAGCTGGTAGTTTGAGTGCGATTTAATCAACTTCTTGCACAGATAGGTCAATCGGGTCTGGACCTACAGTTTTAAAGTGGGATCTGAACCACTATGTCCTCCACCGGGTACCGAACCCGGAACTCCTTGATTGCAATGCGGCGACGTTACCACTACGCCATCTGGGAAGCCCTGGAAGAGGTTCAAACTTGGGTGCCTTCCAGAGAAGGACACCCCTTACACCGACTTACGTGGTGGAGTGGTTAGCACAGGTTTGAATCTCGGCCTGGGCGTGGGTGTTCCTTTTCGGTGTTCAGCTATTTCGTCATATCATCACTATTGTCGCGCTTAGCCAAAAGTGGCAGAAAAGCGGCACTAAATAACAAAAATCAAATCAAATCGTCTATCCTTTCCCTACCAGCATTCTGAACGTTCGCTGTGCCTTGAAGTGTCCCGTTCCAGTGACTGTCACGCCGAGCTGTTGATAAAAGGTAAGGTAAAAGATATTATATTTTACTAACCAATATGTATCGAATCCGGTATCTCTTGTACGAGGGTCACTATTTATATTTTGAGCCTTGGCAACACTGATTGAAGTTAGGCGCGATTTGACGTTTGCACGGAATCGTCTGGCATTATTGACCATAACGTACTTCAAATGTTTTGTCAATAGCTTCATTTGTGTTGTTTATGTTGCCTTGGAGATTGCGCGACAACAATAAAATGGAATTAACTCCTCAACATTTTCGTGGGATGATTTTTTACGATTTTCGACGTGGATTATCAAGACAAGAGTGCATCGATCAACTTACTTCCACATTTGGCGATGAAGCCCCATCCTTTGCCACTGTGAAACGCTGGTATAACGAATTTAATCGTGGCCGCCATTCGCTCACCGACGAGATTCGCGAAGGTCGTCCAAAATCAGTTGTTGTTCAAGAAAACATTGATGCTGTGCAAAACCTAATACCGCAAGACCGTCATGTGACATACTGCGAGATTGAGGCAACCATTAGTTCCACCAGCATATATAAAATATTACATGATCATTTAGCTGTGAGAAAGGTATGTTCTCGTTGGATCCCACACAATTTGACAAAAACTCAAAAAGACGCTCGCGTCAATTGGTGCAAAAAAATGCTCAATAAATACAATCGTGGTGCTTCAAAAGACGCATATAAGATTGTAACAGGTGACAAATCATGGATATATGCATACGAGCCGGAACGTAAACAGCAGTCGACTGTATTGGTGTTTCAAGATGAACCCAATCCAACAAAAGTTGTTCGCGCTCGAAGCACATCGAAGCAAATGGTCGCCTGTTTTTTCGGGAAAACTGGTCATGTGGCAACTGTGCCTTTAGAGGAACGTAGAACGGTCAACTCTGAATGGTACACAACAATTTGTTTGCCAGAGGTCTTCGGCCAAATACGGAAAACAAACAAACGCCGTCGGATCATTCTTCATCAAGACAATGCCAGCTGTCACACATCTCGTCTAACAACCGACTTTATGAACAGTCAAAAAATCGAATTGATGGGTCATCCGCCGTATTGCGTGGACAACGATTTTCGTCGACGGAAGACGCCGTTGATGCGTTCAAAAACCATACTATGGTGGTGTCTCAAGAAGATTGGAAAAACTGCTTTGACAAATGGTTCGAACGAATGCAAAAGTGTATTGACCATAAAGGAGAATACTTCGAAAAACAATAAAGCAGTTTTCAATGCCAAATTCCTGATTTTTCATTGTTAGGCTCAAAATATAAATAGTGACCCTCGTATACAAGCAGCGGCGACGCCAGGATTGATCATCTAGGGGTGCTGAGGAGGTGCGGAAAGAAATTTAGGGGGTGCGATGTTGAAAATAAAGAAAACATGAAACGCACATGCAACCTTTCAAAACTGGGGAAGCAAGGTGTCAAAACTGGGGAAGGGAGGCAAGGCCAGTTTACTCCCCTTGGTAGATAAGGTTTAGCATAGCGCGGGGGCAAAAATAGCAAATAGCGGGGAGCAACTACACCCCTAATCGCCGCCTCTGATTAACATAAATTACTGACTGAAATGAAATTATATGTGTGAAGTATATAACTTTAGATTGACATCCATTTTCCAGGGAGACTGTGCCCCCTTGCCCTCCCCCTGGACGTTCATGATGATATGTATTAAGTCTTATACTCCAAGATAGTGGTCATACAGTGCAAACATTCAGATACAGGTTACAGTCTTATTGAACTATGTAGTGAAATACAAAATGAAATTACCCTTGTCTTTAAAAACAATTTTTGAACCTTTTCAATGTAACCAATGGAGGTACTACAAAATACATGGTACCTCCCGTCTGCTACTTCAGGACAAAACGCGAAGTGCACAGCAACTTCGTCTTCCTTAAAATCCCTTCTGCCGCACTATCCCCAACAACGAACCGTAAAATTTCTTCGTGAACATTGGGCATCTTTCTAACAGTTTTTTTTAAAAAAAAGCCTGAAGTGTTAACAAGAAAACTACCCTTCACGTTACAACTCGCATTAACTACAATTTCCCGATACCTTACCTTTGAAAGCAGCTGAAATTTTTGCTTCGGTGCGAGGAAGAACAAGCAGGAGGAAAATAAACTACTCACATTAAGCTACAGGGAATTATCGAAAACCAAACAGACCACTTGAAGAAACAAACGAAGAAATATTCATAACAACAATGCTGACGAAATTAAAAACGGCCGCTGCTCTTTCTAGAAACTGCCACCAGTACAGGAAAGTATGTGTATCGGCATCTCTTTCAGTCCTTGCCTGTTGCAATAATAACGGTCTTACTTCAGTACTCAACATTCGGCGCTCAATATGACGACATGACATAATATGACACTCTAAGGGTTAGTGTCTTTAGTTGAACGTAGGGGGTCCTGAAGGGGGTTCGGAAGAAAATTAAGGGGTGCGCAAGAAATCCTCGCGCCACCCCTGTATACAAGGTGAAGACGCTCCTACTACGCCATTGGGGAGGCCTCCGACATAATCACCGAATGCTACAAGACCTTGAAAGAAAGACGAGATAACAGACACGTCATTATCGTGCCTTTACTGTTGACGTTCCTCGCCGTGCGTGACGATATTCAAACACATGACCTGTCTTCTGGAGTCAGGACTTTCTTCCATAATAAGCAACGCTGGAGGAGAATGATTCAACCTCTGTTAGGTCAGCAATGCGAAGGCAACAATGGGCGATTGTCACGTCTCGAGCCTTTTGCGTGGTCTCAGGATTGTTGACGTTGCTGAGCGAAGTCTGATAACACATTCTCAGCGTCGTATGAAAAATGTGGCTTGTGCCTCATTGGGAAAATATGCTGGGGAAACGCCGTGATGTAATCGCTTGTCAACACAACACGTACCTCCATTGAGCATCCTGGAGAAAGTGGTGTGTTGAGGAATTTTGTAAGGTAGATGGTAAAGTTTCTTCCTTTAATAGTCAGTACTATAAATTGCCATGTTTTCGTGTGTCTAAATTTGGACGACCGTCTTGGGGGGGGGGGGTTAAAATGTTGATATATACCCGTCAACGTACGATAGAAATGTTTTAAATGATCTAGAGGAAAAGAGAGACAAGAGCAATGATATATTGAGAGAAAGAGATATCACGAGCGAGAAAAGACAAACCGAGAGATTGAGGGAGAAAAGATAAATGAATGGAAAGAGAGAGGAAGAGAAAAAGACAATAAAACGGATAAAGAAAATTGTGAGAGAGAGAGAAAAAGGGAAAAAACGAATAGAGATAAGCAAATAAATGAACTGAGAGATTTAGAGAAAGAGAGAGAGAGAGTAACAGAGATAGGAAGAAAGAGAAAAGAGAAACATACTGGGATGTTGAGAGATAAGAGGAGAGAAGGAGATAAGAGTGATAGGGAGAGAAGTTGAGAGAAAGAAAAAGAGGGAAATGGACAGATTGAAAGAAAGGGGAACGTAACAGAGAAAAAGGATGAGGAAAGAAAAGAGAAATAAACGGACATATAGAGAAAAGAGTTTGAAAGAGGATAAATCTAGCGAAAGAGGGAAAGAGTAAGAATGGGAGAAAAGAGAAACGGAGAAGTTGAGAGAAAGAGAGAGAAAGAGAAATAACGGAGATATTAAGAGAAGTGAAGTGCAATGTTGTGATATTTCTACAACTAGAATTATGATCTCAACTTCGATATTATTGTACTCGTATTTTCCAAGTCACCAACACCTTTAAACCTTTGACCAAGACTGCCACATCTCCGGTGGTGAGGGACAGAAACAAGAAGAAGATATTAAGAGAAAGAGAGAGAGAGAAAGTGATGGACTGAAAGATTGAGAGGAGAGATTATCATTATTTAATTTTATATCGCCAACCTTACAAAAGATTTTGAGAACTCTCATTCGAATTAAAGTAACTAAATAATTGAAAATACATGTCGAAGCAATCTATTTCTCCATCATCATGATGGGTCGTGACATAATTCATGACCATGCCATATTGCAATTCCATTGCCCTGTCAAACCAGAGGTTAAATATTAAATCTCTCGTTTACTTCAACGGTCTATTATCAATCTTCACCGTTAAACCAAACCAGAGGTTAAGTATTTAATCTCTCGTCTATTTCCATGGTTTGTTATCAGTCTTCAGCGTGAAGTCAAACCAGAGGTTAAATATTTAATCTCTCGTCTACCTCAAACAGTCTCTAATCCATATTCACCACCAAGAGCAAAATAATAAAGTACTTAATATATCGTGCATAATATGTATTTACCGACAAGACTAAATAAATGAAGTACAAAAGTTTTAAAAAAGGAAGACATGGGAACAGTTACAATGGACTTCAAGAAGATCCCAGTCAACAGATCACATTCTCGTGGGAATACACAGCGAAAACAACAGCATTGGCGCTCGGGACAATCTTTTTTAGTGTCCAACGCATTGAGGTCGGTGGCCATCTGGAGGCAAGTGCATGACCACGATGACCTCCAGGCAAGCAAGAAATGTTCCTTCCAGCCAGTAGGTCACCTCTCAAATCATTTACCCTCTTGACATAATTTCCCTTCGCGTTTTTCACTAGTTTTTTTTTCTTTTTCCACCTGTGTATAAGCATACTGTGACCATTTCTACTTTCTCTGGTCGAGAGAGAACGGAGAAAGGCATATGGGATGGTGCTAACAACGCTCCTTTCCGAGTCCAGGCTAATACGTCACGGTAACCCGACCAATGTCGTCGCGCGGTAGGGTTATGAGTACCGACCTTGATTTTCGCAAACACAATAACACCGAAAAATGTTGCGGTCTAGCAGCTTGCTTCGGAAATGATTAAATTAAAGTCCCAAAGGAAAAATATATTTAGGAAGAGGCATTTAGCATACATTAAGATATGGATAATTGCTCGTTAAATATTATGCAAACTATTAATTAAAACGAGCTTCTAAACCAGAATTTATGTAAATTATTTAAACATCTCAAAGACTGATTTATGAACGCCACTGATAGTTTTAATTTAAATTAAAAAAGAGAGGTGCAATTTATTACATAAAATGAATTATACTAAACTAAATTATAATTAGAAAGAATAGTTCTCCATTGCACCGTTCTAACGACCAGGTTTTCTCCCCTATTGTAAGCTTCTTCCTTCCTGCTTTCTGCTCCGTGCTTGGCAGAGGCAGTGTTGATACATGCAGGAAAATTTTACTTGTTGCAGGGAAATCTATGTCCAATTTTAGGAAGAAAAGGGAGATTTTATGAAAAATATAGAACTTCCTGGAAATTTTAGTTGTCGGACTCTTGTTTTTGTTGTACTTGCATGCGGCGTTTTATTTCTATTACATCTAAAAATTAGACGAGGTGTATAATAAGTATATACAGTAAAAAAGAATTGTTGCGGGAAATAACACTGAATAATGGCGACGGTTATGCTGTTAAATCTTCAGTTATGAACCAACCTGAGATTCAAGAAGTGCACGGGCTAAGAATTGAGTCATAATGCCATACATTTACATACATAAAAGTGACACTACGAGCTACCGAACATAAGTGTTGTTATGTAACGGTGTGTGGCCTCTTCTGACCCGTTCGTCCTTGCCGGTAATCTTCCACCCATCAAGAGAAGCGACGTCCTCATGATGGAGACTCCTGAAGTCGCCGACCATATAATGGCACCTGCCGGGTCATTGTGAAGTGCGATGACCATCAGCATTAACTATGATATCAACAGACGCTTCTCATTTGTTTGTGTACAGGGCTTGTTCGCATCGAGCTCTACCGTTATTGTGCACCTGACATCAGGCCCGTATCCAGGATTTTTTTTGAGGGGGGCAAGCCCGAAACCTTGGTTTATATATAAAACACAGGAATAGGATGAGAAATAGTGCCAGACGGGCAGATAAACACAAATAATAAAGGAGACAGTAAACACTTACCACACGTAAGTGATTACTGTCTCCTTCATTATTTGTTTGTGTGTGTGTGTGTATATATATATATATATATACATATATATATATATATATATATATATATATGTTAATTATTAAATAATTAATGTATATTTATATTTATAAACATATATAAATGAATTAATTTGCTACATTTATAAACTAGCAAATTAATTCCTTTAACGACTGGTTCAAAATGTCGAGAAATTAGAAGATAGGTGAAATGTTTTTAATAAGTGTTAGATATTATTTAATTATTGATTTTTATTAAGTGTGTGTTGTTCAAATCTGCAAAATCGATTGCAAATTAAAGATAAATAGGTGGAAGGACAAAAAGTTAGAAACTTTAAGACATTAGTTTTCTATTAAATTAACATGTAAGTGTTATGTCTTATTCCCGACGAAAGGAGGTGAGAAATGGAGGAGAAATGACAGGTCGGTCTAATTTCTACGGCTCCATTTCTTACTAGTCCAATTTGATATAATTTTAAAATCTTATTTGATTTGATTTATTTTACTTCGCTTCTTGAGTGAAAACGAGTGATGATATGATGAAATTGATGAACAGACATCACAAACGTCCATGCCCAATCCAAGATTCGAACCTAGGACCCCTGGATCGCAGGGCGATGTGCCAACCACTCCGCCACGGGGCCGGCTTTTTAAATCTTATCTATGACTGTAGAAGAGAGAGAGAGATAGAGATAGATAGATAGATAGATAGTTAGATAGATAGATAGATAGTTAGATAGATAGATAGATAAATAGATCGATCGATATATATATATATATATATATATATATATATATATATGCAACATTTACACACAGGCTGACATCATTCTTTGTTATTCCTTCTTTGTATTTGTTTATGATGTTATTCTTAGTAAAGTATGTTTGAAGTCCAAACTAATAGCTTATCTTTGTTGTTATAACACAAACTCTTACGATCTGTAAATTTTAATGGGGGGAAAAATTTTAGTAGAACAAGATCGTAGGTAGGAAAGTGGGAGATCCCCCTTCCGCCATGGGAATTCGTACCCTGAATGTGACCACCAACGCTATGGAATTATCCTTATAATGAAGAACATGTCTGAATGTGAATTAATCACAAAAAAGAACATTTTCTCATCAAGACTGCAGTTCCAAAAAGGTCAAAACAGGGAGTAAATATGGTGAACTGTCCCAACCAAATTGGAACGTTTAATAGCTACACATAAATCATTATAAAACTAAAATTACTAAATATAATAGTAGACTGCAGAATTCTGGAGTCTGCCTCTCTACAGAGACAACCAATTGATTTATGCAAGAAGAAAATCTAAATTATTGTAAAAATCTTAAAAATTATCCTTATTATTTTTGTAGGTCTGCATCAAAATATGTCGGCCCACCTTGGACCCCCCTTGAGTACGGACCTGCCTGACATCTACCGAGAAAAACACGAAATAGCTTATTTATATCTTCTTTCTCATAGTTCCTGTAATCATGAATCCTACAGATGTGCACAAAAAAGGTCGAAATTCAGTTCTTCACTTACATTCTTCTAAACTTAACATTATTGTTGAAGACAAAGTTACGCACAATCGCAATTGCTATGTGGTCATCAACAGGGAATGAACGGGTTCGAATCCCAGGCTAGACATGGATGATCTTTGCGAATTCTATTCCATGTAAACAACATGGAAACTGCATTCTTGTAGACTAACGACGCTCTGATGTCTGGGCTCCACAGCCTCTGCTGGGGTTTAGGTTCTGTCCAAGTGTTTGTGATTGTTCTTTCATCCATCACCATTCATTCCCATCGTCGCGATTAGTGAAAGTTGAATTGAAAGCAAGGCAAAATTTGATCTCGACGAAAACACCTAGAATATTATTTCAGAAACAGCAGAGATGAACTTTCTCTAGTTTCCTTGAGAGGAGATTGGTGCAGATGGATTTTCGTGCACATCCAATGTGAAATCATGGATGTCACGTACTGATCTTCCATCAAATATCTCTCTTGCTATCAATTGGTGAAAGTCGTTTACCTTGGCGAGAGGAGAGAGAGAGCATATAGGAGAGAAGTTCAAATTCTCTAACTGCTCTACTTTGAAGTTTCACAGCGTAGCATCGCATCTCAAGACAATACAGTACAAGAACAACAATGGACCCAAGTAACCATGGCAATAGATATAAATTTACTTTCCTGCCTCGCGGGAAAAAAACAACAGATATACTGATACAGGTCCCAGGAGGTCCATGCCACAGTTTGGTCAACGATTAGCTTCAATAGTGTTAAAATAACACATAACTCTTGCAATCAACATCATACACCACCTTACTGTATATGAATTGAAAAGTGGTCTATATGCTGCAACAAAACCTAATATCTTATTGAAGAACGGTTATGGTTCAGTTAAAATTCTTAGACGTTTATATTGTATGGCAAAGTTACGCAGCGGTAACATTTTGAAGGAAAGTCAAGTACCTTGAAATTCTGATCAAGTTAATTCTATAACTGCAAATAATCATATAGTTTCAATATTCATTCTTTATTGCTCACGGGAAAAGATCACAAAAAACACATTACTTTATCAATTACTACAGAAAAAATTGGAATTTAGTTCACTACATATACTTTAACTTACTAAAAAACACACCGTAAGATTGTTAGCGAAAATAAAAACAATTTCGAGTAAAATGTTTGTAAATTCTCCTAGCTCTTAAATCATCTGAAGATGAGAATGAGATGCAGTAAAGGCAAAATACACTTAAAATCAAATAACTTTATTTCAAAATAATTTCCTCTGGAAAAAAGCACGTGAGAGACTAATATCAGAAGAAGTGCGTCATTAACAAAAATCGAAATAAACCAACACACTTAACAAAAGTAAGTATTACTTAAATTATAACTCCATTATATCAATGGATATGTGTATGATGAAACTTGGGTGGGTATATCAATGCTGATCTCGCATCACATATTTCAGTGCCATCTACTCTGCATATTTGAATATCAAAGGTCTAAATAATAGTACACTGTTCGCTCTTAATCTGCAAAACAAAAGAAAGGGTTTGCGGTTCAAGAGAACACCAACATGGCGCTGCATGTTGACATTCCCAGAGAATCCCTAAATCCTTTCATCCTATTGTTATCCCTCCCTCCCTTGCATTCCTTATTCCCTCTTCTTTTCGTTTCTTTCTTAGCTGTCTGAAAGGAGTGTCTTCTTGGAGCATTCTTCTGTTATTGTTGGAAATATATTTTGAGAGAGAATTCTTTTACGGGACAGTACTATCGGAATCGCACAAACCCTTCCTCGGCAGTTCGTTATCTGCTGTTGCATATTTTCATAAATACGGCACTCTATAAAAGTTTAAAATAGTGTTACTCAGATTAAAATGACGTCACTAAGGGAGATTTCAGACCGAGGCAGCAACAGGAGACACGTGTCGCTTGCGTGTCGCTCGGAATGGATCGTTTCCTCAATGCCATGCATCGTGTCGTCTCGGTCTGTTGTTCGCACATGCGCTGTGAATGTTTTGCTTTAGACAGAAGGGACCAGTGTCGCATGTTTGCTTGAGTCGGTTTTTTTAAGTCCACTTTATAGACAGGCTAATCGGGACTGGACCTACAGTATAAAGTGGGATCCGAACCACTGTGCAATGGATCGTTACAAGGCGACGACTTTACCACTACGCCATCGGGAAGGCACGCTTGTAGCTTCGGTGTGGAATCGGCCGTATTGCTTGTCGTCTGTAACGTGTCGCTTGAGGATTTCACCAATCGAATACAGGCTACGGTGTGAGATGTTGCTGCTGATTGGCTAGTTCCCAAGTGACATGTGTCGCTTCGGTATGAAATATCCCTTAGAGCGTTTTTACCGTTAGTACTTTTCTGGTGCCAACCCGTATTTGCCTTTACGTTACTTTTCTACAACGTCCTGGTTAATCGGGGCGAGGGGAATTGATGAAGGGATGGATACTTATAAAAGAACACCACATGTCCAAGCCAGGACTGTCGACTGTAATGTAATTTTGTTCACCTTATCTCAGGTGTCCACAGGGGGGTTAATGAGGCGGATCCCGCCATCAAAATTTCGGGGGGGGGGATTTTTCCTTAAAATAATACAGAATTCAACATGCATACATTTTTTCTAAGGCGAGGGAGGGGGTGATCAGAATATATTTCCTAAATCGTGTTTGTTATTAAAGCCATAATCTTTTCTTTTGATATTAGTATAATTTCTTCAAGTACTTCTGTTTTTGTGCTGATTCAAAACTTTGACCTTTCTTTGACCCTTGAACTCATCTTTATTTTCATTACAAAATCCTAATAATTCATTACATAACTTAGTAATTCATTTACTTTAGCTGGTTCCAAGTTACTTTTACTACTAAGTGCAAAGATTTTAAAGTTATGAAGAAAAGGAAGTATTTAGGGAGGCAGGTAGATCAAGTAAAGCGTTCAGTAAAGCTTACAAAAAAGTTACTTTCAGTAATATGACTGTCGTAATTAACTGCTTTACGTTTATTATGGTATGAACTGAGAGGGACGCGCCATTAGCCTTGGAGGGGAGGAGGCACTCCTGCCCTATCTGAAGCCACTACAAATAAAAGAGCAGTATAAAAAAAACTGGATGGCGATTCTGAAAATTCAGGAGCAACCTCTCACTTATGAATTTTCAAGACTTCTTTCTTCCTTGTCCAGGAATCATGACCATGCACTTGTCCTCCAAGACAAAGTACCCAGCAGCCCTTCACTTCCTTCTGCTTCCAACCCAGAAGCAGAACGGCCGGATGCAGGAGATGATGGCCTGTTTACGATAATGTTTATTGCACCGATCGTAAAATGCGACAGGATGTGCACGTTTTTGAGTGCACGCCCTTTCCCTAAGTAGAAAAACAGAGTTAATGAACAAAAGAATGAAAAATTTACTCTTCCACTTCTAAAATATGAAAGAATACCAAAGCACTGAGAACTAGCCTGGTCTTAGAAACGGAAGGCATCCGCCATTTGGACATTCCTGTTGTGGTGTATAAAGGACGACCCTTTACTTGAGACACCCAAATATCAACCTCTTTTCCACGTAGGTCGCCTTGGACTAAATTTTACAGACAAGCGAGGTTTTACCGTCTGGAGTCACAGCCAGTCTAATCCTCCGTGGGCTCGAGTTGTGTGCTGCCCTTGTGTGGTTGTGATTTTTCCTTCATCTATTTCATCAATCATCCTAATCTTCGCTATTAGCCAAAAGTGGAGAAATGCGACGTTAAAATTATGCGTATGCTAGGCCTACTTTACAGATTCACCGAAATCAATAACCCGAAAGCACTTTGCATTTACTTCAAAACATTTGTGTCCCTCATTCTACAGAGCATTCCCTGACATTCGCTACGAGACTCGGCGGAAAGCGGCCTGGCATCAGCGCTTGTCTTTCCCGGTGAACGGGTTCGCGACAGTCGCTAGAGTCGGCTATTAAAATTAGTTTTCATATTGTGTACTAACCTTGACTACAGAAGGTGTTGAAAATGATGTCCCTCTGTTGCAACACATTCCTGGCATCTCCGAAGGAAATTAGCATTTACACGTGCAAGTTCGTCTACTGTAATTCTCCCGATTTCTCCTATAATACTCTCTTTAAACTCACGGATGGTGTGCGGATTGTCTTTGCATACTTTATTTTTTTAGATTTTTTTTAATTTTTATTTTTAGATTTAAGAATTTTAGCCGCTCTAAATTCTGTGGTTTTTGAAACACCCGTTTCTTGTGAGAGGCGGCGGATAGATTTCCGAGGAGACTTTTATCCACTTTTATTCAGAACTGACCCTGTTACTCTAAACTTTTTTACGATGTTTAATATTGTGGTCCTATGTGGAACGGGAGCACCAGGAAATTTCGTTGCAAAACGTCATCGCACTTCTCCACAATTCCTCTTTGCGAAGTAACACTCGACAAGATAATGTAAACTTTTGTGGTGCCATATTAAGCCACAATCTTCAACACAGGGACACGACACAACACAACTTCCGAGGTAGGATTATACTGGTGTCAGTCTGCAACGTCAACAGAAAGGGACAGAGAGCGAAGGCAGGGAGAGCGAAAAAAAACAGACTGTAGCATGCGACTGTCGCGGACCCGTTCACCGGGAAAGATAAGTGCTGACGTCGGGCCTGCTTGCCGCCAAGTCTCGTAGCGAATGTCAGGGAATGCTCTGTAGAATATTGTTCACCAATCTGGGACATAGCTACCCATTCTCATACCTCCAAGATCGACAGTGTTCTCAGCTTTTTCCTCTCCATCGTTCGATACCTGAGACACCTGTCTAAGAGAGATCTGCTTGTAAATCTGCACATTAATACTCCAGAAACTCGTAGATACGTTGCAGATATGAAATTGCTATACAAGATCATAAATGGAAACTTAAGATGCAGCATCCCACTCCACGAACTCTCACTCAGAGTTCCTAGACATAAAACACGGAGCAAGGAAACTTTCCACTCTACAACTCCCAGGATCTCACTCATACAACGTTCACTATTCCATAGGCTACCGAATCAGTTCAATGCCATCTCAAACCAAATAGATATATTCACTTCATATTCATTTTTTATCACCAACATAAATGTACATAAGTAATGCTTTTGTGAAACTGATCTGTTATTCTTGGTACTGTTTGGCTTGTTTATTTTTGTTTATTTTATGTTATGCATTCTTTTGTGTTTTTAATCTTAGTCTATTGTTTTACTGTTGTTTCTCTCTGGTTTAAAATGGCTTCTGCTGTACTGGAAATTTCAATAAACAAATAAACAAATCAAGCAATGAATCTTCACCCCGATATTAGGATTGCCAAAGTTTGTTTTAAGTCCACATTATGGAGGCTAAGCGGGACTGGGCTTACAGTTTAAAGTTGGATCTGAGCAACTATGAAATGTGCCTATATCGTGATCGAACACGGGACCCCTTGATTACAATGCGAGAGCGTTACCAGTACACTCAGAGAACTAAATGCATCATATCGATTGATGCACTAAAGTGTGTTTTATGGCTTCTTCAAAGAATCAGATTCACATTGATGCATTTGGGTGCATTTTTGTATGTCGTGAAAGAAACACCAAAGTGCATCATTTGATTCAAGTGAGTACTTATAACCGTCGAGATGCACTCCAATGCATCAGTTGATACGTCTTGATGCATTTTGATGCACCAGAATGCATCGTTTTCGATGATGCACTTAAACGTTTCGTCCGAGCTGAGAGAGAGGGAGAGAGGGGGGGCAGGGGGAAAAGATGAAAGCAGAGAGATAGAAAACACGAATCTATCCCCAGCCAATAAGAGTAGACACGAAGCAAAATATCTACCTGTTCATTTACCCAAAGGAATGCAACATCTGAAGCGAAAACTAGCAACAAAGTTGAAGGAAGTGATAAATATAGAACCCGCTACGATATGTCCTACCCTTTCCTTAGGTCGGTACCGAACACGCGGCACTGTTACCTTGCACGTTGCAACACGTTATCAGCCTCCACGACAAATCTTTCGAGGTCCCCAACTCTCATTGCATGCAATTTGCGTCGTAAACAACGGCTGCCATAACGGCGCCAGCAGAATTCCGTTTCTTTTGTCTCCCACTGACAATAAGTGACTCAATCTGCTGGCGCTTCTCCGACAGTTGGAGAGCGGCGCTTTTTTATGACGACAGGACATTTGGGATGGCGGCTGGTTCTTACGTGCGCTTTTATTTTTGAAACCCTGACCGGGTGCACAGGTGTTACATGAAGGAATCTGGGGATTAGGCCTTTTCCTTCTCAGGATTAGGCACGTACAGTCATGGAGACTCCTGGCTTATAACAACCTCATTGTAGTGGTATCAAGAACCCAGAACTCTCCGTGACCGTACAAGTCATTATTAGGGAACGAAACTTCATGTGCTAAACAAATTATTACATGCATTTTTAACACCCGAAATCAGTTTCTAAATGCTTACCTCTTAGTGAGCTATTTTTTGGAAGAGTTGCAGAGAATCACCATAGTTTTATCCAAATTCTCCATTGTAAATCTGTGGCGATTATCTCTAAAAAGCATCTTATATTGTGAGAAAGATCGCTCCACGTCACAAGAAACAATTCTTGCATATTTGAAGCACGGAATGTCACTAACGCTGAAGTTTTCCAAAGCTTCCTCTTCCTCACCTTCCAAAGCACGTGAGATTTGGTACAAAGTTTGAAAACCTTGGTTTTGCACAAACATTTCTGTACATTTAGACATTAGCACTTGTGCGTTAGATCCAGTGGGGGTAATTTTTCCCCCCAATAGGATCGTAGGAGAGGCGCCAGAAGTCTGCCAGCGAGCGTGTTCAAAGACAAAACAAACCTAACACTCTCGATATGAAAGAGGTGAGGATAATGAACATTTTCTCTTCGAGGATTTCGAGGTAGCTGAAGTCAATGAGCGATTTTATGTATTTAAAATGAAAATTCGCAAAATATGTATTTACATATGGAAAACTGGAAAATATGTGTTTTTATGTAAAATAAAATTTGCTGTGTTGACATATAATCAAAATTTTGGCAAAAACGAGGGTCTCTATCTTATCGCAGAAAAAAAACATTTATTTACCTGAAGTTCCGTTCCCTATACTGCAGGAGGCCTTAGAAAAAGCGTTTTGCGGGCTAACATCAGACGTCGCTCGCACACTATTGCCGATACTCTCGTGTCGTCTGCTCCTCAGCCGAACAAACAGGCCGAGGTAGCAAGAGGCAGAGGTCATTCACCCTTCCAGAAGGGTGCAGCGAGCTACCTGTGGCAACCGGGCTTGCTCATTCGCGGATCTGATTGGTTCTCGCAGACACACTCCCATATTGTCGTCTGCTGTAAGCCCGCGAAACGATCTTTCTAAGGCCTCCTGCACTATAGTCATTATCGTCTTCATAGACGCTGGACTAATAGAGAAATGGCCCAAAAACAGATACAATGGCGGCGAGTTTGTTACAACCTGTCCCGCTTCCCGCGCTAGTTGCTCCCTGTCTTTTCTCGGTGCTGGGGAAAGTCAAAGCCAGGCAGCCAATTAAAATACGCAACGTCGCAACAGCGTCTACGTAAGCGCCTCTCTTCTGGCTTTCATTCGCTCCTCGCTGCCCAGCAGACGAATTTTTCCTCTTTTCTCATTGGCACCGTAACTGTTGAGCGCTCCCTAGCGCGGGAAGCGGGACAGGTTCTACCAAACGCGGTATAGGGACGGCAAGAGGGGAACAGTTGCCCCATCCCATAATTTTGTTCCCGCACTATGACCACTTATAGTGGCGGCGATTGGGTTTGAAAACCGGGGGTAAAGACAGTATATTTCCCTTTGAAGATAAAGTTTAGCAGAGTGCCAGGGCAAAAGTAGCGAAAAGTGGAAGAGTGCAACTGCCCCTCCTCACCCCCCTAATCGCCGCGACCGACCACTTAATGTTACCAAGAGTAAGTAATCTTTACTTGCACCCTCCAGTTTCGGTACCCAATCGCCACCACTGACAGAAACATATGCTTTCCAACTTGGACTTGTGGAATCTTACGGTACGAATAGAACAAAATTCTCTCTAAAAAATATGGGCGTGCTAGATCAAAAGGTCTAATCGGCAAGTGCGTTGCTTCCCGCCTCCAATTATCGAGGATTTCAGACGCAGTGGCGTGCCCAGGATTTTCGAAAGGGGGAGGGGGCGTCACGTATACTTTTTCTTAGTAGTCACTGACGGCTCATGCCTAAAATAACAGGTGAAGAAGTATATTTATAGGCAATGAAAACAAATAGTAAGTGCCAGTGCCCCCCCCCCCAACTTAAAACGTCTTTTTTGTCTTCATCCGTCCATCTGGAAAATGGTGTCTGCAACAAATTACACACTAAGTCATTTACTGGGTTCATTGTAGAAACCACAGCTCAACACATGAACACAACACACGATAGGAAACGCGAAACACACACGCGGAACAAGATCTCGCGAGAACGCGAAGATTTTGCCACAAGCACTGGATGCGATGTTTTCTCCGACGAGAGAACTGCTTCATCTAGAAGGCGACACCCGTTCAAGGCCAACGCTAGGTGACGTCACCGTTGCCATGACAACCGGCTAAGTTTTCCGCAACCTAGCGGTGTTTGCTCTTGGGTTGGGACGAACTCAATACGTGCGTAGCGCCGAGCGGCGTGTTATTTGAGTATTATCGTGTGCGTTCTGCTGGGAAATAGTTTCATTTAACAAGCAAATGAAAAATGTCAATATTAATTTGAAAATTAGGTGAAAACATCTGCACTTGTTGCACTTGGCCAGCCGCCACTGGTAGTCAGATCTCATTCTGTCATTTTGTCCTGCTTTCGGCGTTCTTTTGTTTTAGCAATGATGGACCAAAGGGGAGTTTATGGCTCCCGCCAACCCTCTCTTGGGCCCACTGTTCCCTTCGCTCGCTTAGGGTTTAAAATTCGATGACAGCCTCAAAAAGCTTTTCTCCTCTTTGTTCACAGTTTACAATAATTTCAAAAGGCCCAAATTTCGGCCAGCAATAAAATTCCAACCACGTCACTTCAAAGAATAAGACTCGGCATCGAAAGTATATTCTTTAGAGAACAATAACAACAGATGTCGCCACTGAGGTCTCTGCCGTCGCGAGGTCCACGTCCCCGTTATGCATTGCGAACAAAACAAAAGACTCGACAACATATCAGAATGCGTAAGATCCTAGAAGCTGTGGCAACTGTCCTATCTTCAGGTACAAGAGAGGAGAAGGGGGGAAGGAGGGAGATAAAAAAGAAAAAAAGACAGTCGCACTTTTTTCAGAGGAACGCGGTGCGTTTTTCTTTTGTTTTCTTAATCAGTTTGGATTCCATTCCAGCAACGTCCAAGGTCAAGCACCGGCATCTTCACGAGGAAAACCGCAACAGACACGCAACTTGAATGCGAAAAAAAGGGGGATGATGCGAGAGAGGCTTCTTTTTTTTACCCACAATGCGTGGCGAGGGATAATGGCGCATGCGTGGGCAACACATCTTCGAAAAATTCAGCGTAAGGAAACGTGTAATTAACTTCTATCAAGGTTTTTGGAAGCTTCGGGCCTTAAATGTTTTGCCAAATTGCTATTCTGTGCGAATTTCTCGTGAATTTTGGTGTTAATCGCAGTCAACATGTTTGCCATCAGCAGTGGCGCCAACTTTTATGGGCCTGTGGGGCTCGAGCCCACCCACGCATTACTATTATTATTACATATTGGTCATCGTGATTCGTGGTGTATTACCTACTGAAGTAATACATTTTAAAAAGTGAGGATGAATTCTTGGTGTGCATTTGTATGATACGCATGGGAGATTTGATTCTGTGAACTATAACTCACGTGTTCGTGCGCATCTGGCCGTCACACAATATTATAGTCTCGTAATGATAATTGACGTCACCTTTTCCTTATTTACGTTAGTCGCGGCGACGAAGATAAGTAGATGCGGAGCTGGATCAGGAGGGCAACCTACTCTGACCCTGTCATTCAAAACTCAATAACATCATGTGGATAAAAATGTTTTTCAGTAGCTTTGTATTTTTGATATGAGTTCAGCTAAATGAATACACACGTGCCGACCTCAATTTCATATCATCATCGCTCATCACCACTTTTGCTTAATCACGAAGATGATGATGAGTGATGGTATGACGAAACTGATGAAGGGATACTCACGAAGAACGAGGGAGGGATTCGAACCCTGCCTCCCTGGCGTGATAGCGCGGCGTGCTAACCACTCCGCCACGGAAGTCAGCTTATATCAGACGAGAGCGTGCATTCCAATGCCAAACTTTGATACTGTAAAAGTGTGCGCAAAAAATCAAACACAGTAAAACTTCGTTAATCCGAACACCGATAAACCGGACTTCGCTTAATCCGGACAGGCAAAAGGCAACAAAAAAAAGCAGAATGCAAGGTTTTAAATGTGGCTAAAAGTCAACAATCGCATTCGTCATATTGCTCCGTAAGGGCTAAGAATACGTATGTACAGTCACGGACACTGCCGGCTTGTAATGAATACATTGACTTTCAATGGAAGCGTTACAAGCCGGCAGTGTCCATGACTGTACATCCAACGTCCATGGGAGAACTTCCCAAAAAAAAGGCAGTCAACCACTGATGAAATTCTGTCTCCCGCAGACTTTCGGTAAGAAGCCGCATTGACACAGGAATTCCCTCGGCATATTCTCGTAAAATTCTGGTCACTATAATACGTGGCCGTACAAACGCGATACTTCTCCATAACAAGACGCCAATTCCAATAGCTTTACAATTTGCCTTCCGCCTGCCACACTCTCAGAACGGACACCCCTTGCTTTACATTTTAATGTACTGTATAGTGTATTTCGGCCTATGCGCTTTAAATACACCATAATAAACGTGTTTTGTTGCTATAAACGGAGTTTTAATTCACTTTCCACTGTTCTTTTAGGATATTTCAGTTAATCCGGACTTTCGTTAAACCTGTCAACTTATCCCCCATTAGTCCGAATTAACGAGGTTTTACTGTATGTCTATACATGTATGTGTGTGAATGTTCGTATGCACGTCGTACAGTCACAGGCGGTAGTAGAAGTTGCTACTGAAAATTTGCCATTAAAATCCACTTATCGCCGTACAGTTAGGCAACACGCAACGTCTTTCAGTATCTGGTATCCCATTTTTATGCCGTTGACTGTACGTTGCTCTGTAACTGAGCAATACAGAACACACGAGTTCGCAGAGAAGAATAATGGTCAACCTCTGTATGTGGATCACCAAAAGAAAAAAAACAAGCCATTTATTGACAACGTGAAGGCAGTAAGACTTGTTTCGCAAGGCTGCTATTAAAGCAACACGGATGTACGCGTAAGATCAATATTTATGGCTCCCGCGTAATTAACGAGCCATGCGTTTACGAAGGCTCCCTACGGCTACCCATATCGTATCCACACCGGATGGCTCAACTCACTCCCAGCGCGTCCTGCTTGCGGACTCCCAACACTCTGGACTCATTCTGGCCTTGACCGTCTATATAAGGCTTCCAGCCATCCTTTGCGACAATCCTGTTGCTAAGGCCTGCGGTATCTCTGGAGTCTGGGTTCGAGTCCTGGATGGACGATACAAATAACACGGGACTGGACCTACAGTTTAAAGTTGGATCCGAACCAGTTGTGCCTCCACTGGGTTTCGCACCCGGGACCCCTTGATTACAAGCCGACGACGCTACCACTGCGCCATAGGGGAGGCCCGCCGTTGTGTGAAGAGAGTTAAAGCGAATCAACTAAATATATGCAATCGAGTTGTCACCAAAAGTAGCGTAACACCCTAATTGGTGTAATACAGTGTTAAAGCCTCCATAGTTTTCACCCCCCCCAATACAATTTCAAATGATTTATGTGACAGGAACTTTCTAAGGCGAAACGGGACATCCCATTTCGCCTTACACACAAAAAAATTCCAACCTGGGAATATTATCGACTTGCAGGGTAATTCATAATGGGAGCGCAGAGCTTGTGATGTTGGTTAGGTTAGGTTAGGTTAGGAGGGATGGCACAGCAAGATGAATAGGAAGGTGCCCAAAGATCATCCAAACGTTTTTGCCTTTGTTGAATTAATATTACATTATTACATTAATAATAATGACCCTTCATGTCGATAATATTTTCGGGTGGGAAATTTTTTGTGTGTAACGCGAAACGTGACATCCCGTTTCGCCTTAGAAAGTTCGTGTCACATAAATAACGCGAAATTGTATTGGGGGGGTGAAAACGCAATAAGGCGAAACGGGCCGTAATCAACAGGACACAAAAGATGGTGCTAAACAACACCAGTTCCACACTAACACGAACATAAGTGTCCTGTGTCATCACTGATGGCAATTCAGTTGCAAATTTTGTAGTGTGTAGGATAATATTAATAAAAAATGTAACAAATGGATAGTTTATTTTAAAACAAGACAGTAAATAAACTATATAGAATGAGAGAATTGGAGAATAAGATAATTTGGAATTAGACCCTGGCATACTCAGCATGGGGGGCTGTTGGGCTACAGACCCTCCCAAAATTTTGAAAAAAATAAAATTTTCAAATGAAAGCAACGCCAAATAACTCGTGATAGAACATGATGATAAATGCAAACTCCCTTATAAATAACTCCCGATTACTACTGTATCCTTTGAACAACTTCTAAAACTAAGGTTCAAAGTGATAATTACGAAATACTTAATTAGAGATCATTAATAACGAGCAGATGATAATTAGTTTTCAAAATTTTAGCAACCGTTGCCCAGACACTCTATAATCAGGGTGCGAAATCCTGGGGGATTTTCCCCCACTAACAATCTTGGCCTCAAAAATCACCCCCACCAAAAATTTCCGGGGGGGAGTTTTTGTTATAACAAACAAAAGATAAGCAATTACTTTTAATTTCAAATATACTTTACTAAGAATAATACCGAAAACATACACATTATAATCTTCAAGAGTGTTCAGTGCTATTTCTCTCTCAAGAGATCATTAACAAATCTACATCAAGATGCACAAAAAAGTAAAACAAGAATGCAAGACAAAAATAACTATGAAATCTAATTGATTTATATTAACATAAAGCAAGAACTAAATAAAAACTTACACATAATAAAACCACTTCAACTATTTCATAACATCTTTATGCAGTTAGTAAAGGAAGTAGTTGGCTACTTTAAAATATCTGATATACAGAAAAATAACAAATTTATTTATTTGTATGTAATTAATAATACTACTATAATATTTTAATTACTAATTTAGTAATTTTAATTTAGTAATTTATTTTTACTTTTAATAACATTCTATGCTATAATTTATATGTATGTTTGTGGGGGGAGGGGGTTGTAGATTAAGATCTTTCTCCCCCACTAGTCTTAAATGATTTCGCACCATAATACATATATACTACCGAGAAAAATCAGTTTTAAGTTAAATTCTTTCCGTCGTGGAAAGGTTCTCATTGGTTCGCAGTGTTTTGCATTCTGTACGGAATACTTTTAAACTTGATTACAATTAGGTGGGTAATCACGCTGTCTGGAAGACAAGAAGGGGAAAACGCGAGCTTCAAATGTTGGGCAACTGCTGCACGCGTGACCAACCACTACACACCTGCTATACAGTGAAAGTTAACGCATGCCATGTTGGTTTAAAAAATCAGACATGTGTTCATACTCTTTTCATTGTTGCTGGGGTGACTTGTTTCCCACGAATAAAGGCAAAGATCAAGTCGAAGAAAGCAGTAATGGCGCCATGCCGCGAAAAAAGGAGGGAGGAAATGTAACAGAAAAAACAAAAACGGGCGGGAACTGGTCGAGCAAGAACGACACCACGATCCAGTGCAACAGTTGACAGTCCACAAGATCCACGACCAACAATGCGCTCGTACAGTACCTGCAAGTTCCTGATCGATGACGTAACGGGCGTGTTCATTTGCATTTGGGTGGCGAGCCCGCCATTACGAACAAAATGGCTCTCACGGTTTCTTTCTTTGGCGCGTGCTGGGCGGAGTGATACGCGCGTGGCTTGGTTGGGTGACTCCGGAAAATTAATCGTGAGTTTCTGACCAGGCGGTGCAGTATATATCGTTGGCACGTTCTCAAAATAATTAACCTAATTCTGTTCCCTTAAATTCTATGGCTTCTATGAATCGTAGAGAAATAGTACTACAAATCAGGGGTGCTTATCCCCCCAAAGTCGTTCATCATAATCCCCCAAAATAATTATTCATCATATCCACCCCCCCCCCCCACACACACAAATATAGTTTCGAATGTCGATAATTTGATTTCATTTCATTTTTAAAATACGTATTACATTTTCGAAGTACCTAAGCTTTAGACAACGAAAACTGACAGCACTTTTACAATTATCCAGTCAGTCGTAGCACAGGAACACCACAAAGAAAACACCGGACATTGTTTACCACTGGCCGAGAAGCCAACAATCCAAAGGCGTATGACATTTAAACCTTTCATTGCAGTTGAAATTATAAGAAAAGAAAAAACACGGCTCACTTTCATGTTTGCTAACATAAAACGTACAAAACTGCACAGGCTTATTGCCGCCAATGTTAGTGTACTACTTGAGTCACCTTGTAGTATTAATGAGAAATTCACGTGTCCCCTCCCCCGTCTTCCGAACCGGTTCTACAGGCATAAGAGGTGGTGTTTCATTTCAACCCCATCTTCGCGATCACCCACAGGTAGGTAGAAAAAACTACATAATAACCATAACCCCCCATTTTTGTGTGAAGATATATAGAATTGGTAGCTAAACTACAAAATGTTGTTCCCCCCAAAAAATTCCCATGACGCAGGTGCGTCATGAATCCCCCCTGTGGGAACTCCTGCTACAAATAAGAAACTACCAATGGGCTTCGGTTCATGGGTTATTGACTGAAGTTCTTCCCTACTCTCCATGTTATCCCAATATGAGACAATCGAAAACTTCAACCTCCTGAGGTTTCGACACTTGGAAGGAGTGCTCCGGGGAAAGAAGGCATAAAAAACACTAGCACTTCTTCCATTTTACTTTAGTCCTTTCCATGGATGTGCATGTAACTGTAATTGGAAAATGTTCCTTTGACTGACTTACTATATTTGCCGACTGTTGTGCAGCTTCGTTTTCCTGACTTCCACTTGTGTTGGCTGAGGTGTTTTTGCAGTATGGGCTCTGCAGTACCTGCGCCTGTCGCTTGGAGTCCGTCTTGTCTTGAGTTTGTGGTCCTAACAAGGACCGTTCCTTATATCTGATATAACGTATCATAATATATTCTGAGCTCCAAACTTGTAATATAACATCCGAAACTAAAATGTTATTTGCTGAAACAGATTAACATCGTTGCCGACAGTTCACACACTACATATTGGCCTCAAAATTTACAAAATTCCTGTTCTATGGTTTCCGTTCACATCGTCACATGCTCGTTCATTCAGCACGCAATGTATTAAGACCCAGTGGTGCCATCTGTTGATCTACAGTTTGATGACAAAAATCATTGTTGCAATAAACCACTGGGATTGGTAACAGGAAGTACCTGGTCCTTATGGATGAAGTTGGGTGAACAACTGCCACACGAAAGCAAGCATTAAATACCATGAAAGAAACTTCAAGAAGAAGGAACTCATTTCGTTCAATTAGTTGGCGTTTTGGAAGCCACGCTTCTTTCCTCAGCGCCAGCACGCCTCTACACCGACGTGACCAAGAATTAGGTTCAGTGAAAGGACTCCGTGACGTCAATCGGAACGAGGTCAAGAAGATGATACCGAAAAGGTCAGTCTTTTAATTCCCGCGCGGTCGTGATCCGTCACCGCCCTGAACTGCGACCTCGCTCTCCCAGGAACAGGATTTCTGCACAGCACCTCTGGCTTCGCCAAAGCACCCGGATATGTGTACTTGCCAGATGAACCACGAGACGGGATCATCCGCGTTATGTAAGAGTGGTACGCGGGACAGGAAGACGCGTGGCACAACTACTGCGAGCGAGTAAGACCATTCTTCAGGGGACTCTGGTGTGTGTTCCAATTTATCAACCGGAAAATCAGGTTTGACTTCCCATTCTGTGAAATCCGGATTCTTCCAAGAGCGTCTTCTCAAAGAGTGCTTTACGAGTCTTAATCATTCAAGTTTTGACTCACTAAAAGGTTTAAGCAGATGAAATCAGGCGCGCTTAAGGATCCGTAAGCGTTGTCACACGACTTATCAATATGATTGTTGGGTGCGTCAGCACTTGGGCTATTTGTACTCGTAACATATGGGGGGGGGGTCAGTCACCACAGCTTAAAATCAACACGTGTCAGATGACTAATACCTCGTTACTTAGGTTGAAAGCTGAGGGTGTGAAGGAGCACTCAGCACACATAAGGACACACCACAGGACAATGCACAGGCCTATAGAGGATTATACTGACTGTAAGCCCAGTCGCCAGAGCTTCCTTAGCCTGCAATATTGCAGTTACCGGGGCGTACTACGTGGAAGTAAGGTTGACTTTGGATGCCTTCTTCGAAAGGTCACCCATTCCACCCAAACTTACCGATATATCAGCAACTGAATTTTTTTCCACCGCTGGTATATACCGCTGATCTATCATTTTATTTACCGCTCTCCTCAGTTTTTATTTACCATAAAGTTGTCTCCCTAGTGATAACGTAACGATCTGTAGAATCTTAGAAATATCAATACAATCAAATCTCAGTTACTCAGCCATCATTTCCAGATAGAAACTTGCCAATCAGGAATGCAGTGTCAGACATTACTTAAGCTCTTCCTGGTCATCAGCGGTGTAAACATGTAAACAGTCGAAAACCAAGAAGAGGCCAGAGGTCTGACTCTGCATTTGCTTAGTAAAATCAATCTGAATAAATGTCTGGGATGAGAGAGGTCAGTGGTCAGTTCTAAACTATCAGTCAGTGGGTGCGGAAGTACGAGCTAAAAGTGTAGGAGAAGGGAGTGAAGTCTGGGCTTCCAGTCTTGCACTACAAACGGACACTTCGTTTTAACCAATTCCGTGGTTCGACACCTCGACGGAGCACTTCCACACAGTGAAATACAGGTATTCCATTCACCACGCTGATCCAGTCTGTTTAAACTCAAGTGTTGTGTTTTGCCAGTCATATGTGTGTAGTTATTACCTCTCGCTCCTTACCATCAATAGCGAGTTGCTCAATATAGAGGATGAATGATCAGTGAGCTACATCACCCACTGGGACACCTAAAGGTCCCTAGTTCGATCCCTCGTACCAGGAGAACGTTTCGATAAGATAATGTGCATGAAGGGACAATCAAGCATATATGGGTGACACAACAAAAGTCTCACAGAGGATTAATTGATTGATTGGCGGGATTTGAACCCGGGACATCTGGTTTCGTAGCGCGCTGTGCTAACCAATCCGTCACGGAAGTCGGTCCATAGAATTTAGTTTGAACTTGGTTTTAGCTTAAACTCCCTCATGTAATTTAGTTTGAATTTGTTTTACGCATAATCTCTCATGGAATATAGTTTGAATTTGTTTTTAGCTTAATCTAAATCATGGAATTTAGTTTGAATTTGCTTCTCGCTTAATCTCACTCATGGAATTTAGTTTGAGTTTGTTTTAGCTTAATCTCACTCATGGAATTTAGTTTGAATTTGTTTTTAGCTTAATCTCAATCATGGAATTTAGTTTGAATTTGTTTTTCACTTAATCTCACTCATGAAATTTAGTTTGAGTTTGTTTTTAGCATAATCTCACACATGTAATTTAATTGGAGTTTGTTTTTAGCTTAATCTCACTCATGTAATTTAGATTGTTTTTGTTTATGCTTAATCTCACTCATGTAACTTAATTGGAGTTTGTTTTTAGCTTAATCTCAAACATGTAATTTAGTTTGAATTTGTTTTTAGCTTAATTTTACTCATGGAATTTAGTTTGAGTTTGTTTTTAGCTTAATCTCACACATGTAATTTAATTTGAGTTCGTTTTTAGCTTAATCTCACTCATGGAATTTAGTTTGTTTTTGTTTATGCTTAATCTCACTCATGTAATTTAATTTGAGTTTGTTTTTAGCTTATTCTCACACATGTAATTTAATTTGAGTTTGTTTTTAGCTTAATCTCACTCATGCAATTTAGTTTTTTTTAATGCTTAATCTCACTCATGTAATTTAATTTGAGTTTGTTTTTAGCTTATTCTCACACATGTAATTTAATTGGAGTTTGTTTTTAGCTTAATCTCAAACATGTAATTTAGTTTGAATTTGTTTTTAGCTTAATTTCACTCATGGAATTTAGTTTGAGTTTGTTTTTAGCTTATTCTCACACATGTAATTTAATTTGAGTTTGTTTTTAGCTTAATCTCACTCATGTAATTTAGTTTGAATTTGTTTTTCGCTTAATCTCACTCATGTAATTTAGATTGTTTTTGTTTATGCTTAATCTCACACATGTAATTTAATTTGAGTTTGTTTTTAGCTTAATCTCACTCATGTAATTTAGTTTGAATTTGTTTTTCGCTTAATCTCACTCACGGAATTTAATTTGAGTTTGTTTTCAAGTCCACTTTATGCATAGAAAGGCTAATCGGGACGGAGCATAGAACAGCTGATCTTTAAACATGGAGAATGGCGGACAATGTAGTCAGTCACTCCTTCCACTGAGGCAACTAGGTGCGCCGGAAAGGCCGACAAAGCAAGAAAAGGGAAGAACGAACAGTCACGACCCAGTCCAGTCACGGACCGCAGTGCATCTGGGTAACAGTACATCCCAACGTATGCGGAACACAGCCGTGAAATCATCCGTAGCTAGTGAACTCTATCGGTGGACAAATAAAGCAGAAGGGAGTTGTAACCCACTTTAGTCACTTCTAACGGTAGCTGATCCTCAATACGACTCCAATCAGCGAGACAGGTAATGAAAAAAGTGTCAAAGTGACTTCTTGTCACCAATGACCAGTAAAAATTCATGTTCTTCCAAACGTTACGAGCGTAAGAAAAGGTAAATGGGTGTTCTTACCACTTCACAACAGATGTCGCTACTGATGCAAAATCTTGTAAGAGGAACGGAATGATTTTTTGTGATGAAGCAGCTCTTTTCTACGAAGTACATCAATGCACGGTAGATTGCGTAAAGTGTAAAGTTCTTGTTTTGCCTCCAAACGTATTAAAAAGTCTTAGGAGTCACCAATGCTACACGAGTATACACTGTAAAATGTATTTAAAAATTGCATTTCAAAACATCCAATTCGTGTATATATATATATTCAATATTTCCTTTAACTTTTCTCGGATTTTTATGTAATTACACCTTTTTTTCTTTGTATGTACCCAGTAGATATAGAAAATAGCGGCGAAATTGATTTCATTTTTGTTATTTATCGTCGCTTTTCCGCCAGTTATGGATAATCGCGACGATCAGGATGAGTGTTGATTTGTTGAAATTGATGAAACGACGCTCAAAAAGAACTCCCATGCCCAGGTCAGAATTCGAACCCGAGACCCATGGAGTCGTAGCGCACAGTTCTAACAACCCTGTCGCGCAGGTGGGCAGAGGCGAATTATCATGTTACGAACAATTACATGTTACATATTTCGAGGTACATTACAAATTTTTGGTTTGGATTACATGTGTTTTCATGACGTTTGGCAAGGGGGCCGGTAGAGGGGTTTTGGGTGTGTGGATAAATCACCACCGTCGCATTTTTACTACTTGACAATCGCGACAATGAAAGTATACAAGATGAAACTGATTAAAGATCACTCACAAAGAAACACTTATGTCCAGTAATGACTGGAACTTTTATTAACCTTTCAACTTATTGATTGATTGATTACTTCGCATTTCTGCAACTTTTAGTTAATCGCGAAAATGAGGATGAGTGCTGATATGATGAAATTTATGCATTTGAAGCTTCGGAACGAGTCACAACTCTCGAAGCAGCTAATCAACGAAGCGAGCCGCTGACGTCATCTCAACCCAGAACCTATCGCTAAGCCCCCTGCTCAGGCTGTACACGCCCACTAGGCTCGCTAGACAGACTCGCGTAGTCCGCTGGAGATGTTCCGAAAGTAATTCGACTCTACCTCCTACTTGTTCGTTGACGCGTTGCGCGGAATGCTTTTTTCCCATCGAAGGACCATCTCACCTCAATTTTTCAAAGGCGAACGACAGATTCTCAGGTATTTTTCTTCGGGGGATAGACGTTATGTGTTACATATGGAAGGGCTGGCGTTTGTTGAGGCTCGCTGCCCGCATCCACTCGGTATGACCTTGAATCTACGTCTCTCGCTCGGCAAAGATCAGCAGCAGATAAAAGTATGTCTACGTTCGAGCAGCTCATCGACAACAGTGCAGTGTTTCCAACCAGTAAAAAATAACACTGAAATGCTAATGCAAGTGTAGCATGCTAGCCTATTAAAATCATTGTAAGCAAGGGTTTCCGTACCTTGATGACTAAAATGTACGCGCATAAAGCAGACTAACTTTTCCCCGATTATTTCTGTCTGCTACCGTTGTTACTTTACACTTATAGTACCGGTGTAGGTTAACGAATCAGAACCACATGATCAAAGAATCACAAGAAACACCCCAGCGCCTCGGTGGCAGGGGGCAGCATTACCTGAACGAATTTTGCTCTCAAGTCTTTGCCTGGACACGGCTATTTCTTTGTGAATGTTCAATTTCAACCAATCAGCATCCATTATCGTGGCTGCGATCAGCCAAACGGTTCAGAAAAGTGTTGCAAAAACACAAGCATAAGAAACACCCTTGCCTTACAAGGATTCGTGTGACTTCGCAGTGACTTAGGCTAAACGATACACAATGGAGGCTGTTTTCTATCTTTAAGCAAACAGAAAGAAGGCAGGAAGGAAAGATATTCGCTCCAAATGAAGGACTGGTTGTCCATTTTTATCTTAAATTCACCACCCGTATTGTCAGTGACATTTATCATTGTTTTCCAACGAAATATTGTTCCTATTCGATAGTAAAATACTGTATGATTCAGTGTTGCTAACCAACGGGTAAGAAATTTTGACATTCATGCAAAAGTCCAAGTAAAACTAAAAGTGCTTTCCTCGAAAAACTCTTGAACTGTCAACAGTACCGTCTCTACATTTCCCAACAAATGGACAGGGAAACATAGTTTGGCCCTAAGTTTACGGCTTTGCTATATTTTTTGTGATTCGACCACCCTTCTGAACATTACGTACGAAAGTGAATTCTCCACCGATCACCACTGCCCTTTCGATGTGGGTGTCCTTGTAAGAATTGGCAACCTCGCTGGAAAATGGGATGGCAACACTACTCTTCACGATTCAATATTTTAGTTTGTCCAGATATACGGGTATCTGTTTTCACCTACTGGAGATTTCTATAAAAATACCTAAAAGTATGGAAATTGATTATTCAATGAACATGCATGGTCTTCTTAATGCTCGAAATTTACAGATAATTCCCACTGAACTATTTCCTTGTGGAACTGGAAACACTGATGGACTTCCTGAGCTAAGCAAAATAACCAAATTTGGTTCCAAAGGGATCGAGTTGGAAACATTGCTTGGGTTCATGTCCTCGTAAATATTTACGGGGTTCGGTGACGTGGCTTAAAAAAAAAAACATGTTTCCTAAAACACCGAATTAGAAACACTGCATGCAATCGTGTTTGTAGTCTTGTAAATTTTACATCACATTACTGTAAACTGTAAACTGATGAAATTAGATGGAGTAACAAAACGCATGAACCTTGCAAAGAAACTTCTGGCTTTGTGGTTGCTACACGCTACCCACCAGCCGCGAAGTCTCCTACTGCTTAATAAACTCATGTTCCAGTAAAGTTCGTGTCAGGCCAAAATGTCCAAGTTGGTTTCCGAAAGACAGAGTAGGAAACACTGATTGGACTCGTGATGTCACAAACACTTATCGACGTAAATTGTCATGTGAAACAAAGAGATGTTGGTTAAAAACAACCGAGTTGGAAACACTGCTTGGGTTCATGTACTTACGAAGCTCTTATCTTCCTAAGCCAAGCGTCAGGTTAACCTTGCAGCAGGTTTTATGTATCAATCCGCGCGAGAACTGAGCTCAGAATCTTCCGTGCCAGTCTTTCCTCAACCGCCGAGCTGCTTACATCGGAGACACTGAGAAAATCTACAGTATTGCCAACCGCACAACACATCAAAACCCGCATGCATGTCAAGTGGATTGTATTTTTGCTTCTCTTTGTCTCCTGAAACATAACATTTTAAAAGTACTTTCTGCGCATATATTATTTAATAAATGTGTCATTAATATAAGAGCGAAACAACTTCTAAACATGAGAGCATGTGTGTATATTTCGAGCACGCAAAAATAAAAATAAACAAAGATAAAAGTAAACAACGATAGGCTCCTCTTGAATTTAATGACAAATTATTGTTTTTGGTTTAGAAAGAAATAGATTTATGAAAAACTTGGTTGCTTCGTTCGCAATACATCCGTTACTGTAAGACACACGCACTTCAAGTTGTACCACCAAAAAAGCATGATTTGTTATTGGTGATATATACAATCAGGTGCATTGTCTGTCGCTATTACTCTGGTTTCAATTTATGAATCACTTCACTAAACCAGGATTCAAATCTTGGTCTGTCCATTTCTTGCTGATAATCACCCTTCCCTTTCTTTGCGCGGAACAGTAAATATGCGCCTTCAACAAAGCTTTCATTGCCGCCAGTGGGTGAAACAATAAGCCTCCCCCTTCCCCTCATCGTCGGTTTCTTCAGCCCTGGCGGTGGTTTTGCATGGTGGTATCCTTCCATGGTTTATTCCCCCTTCCCCCACTCACCGAGTTGAAGGACGTCTCGTCCAAATAATAAACATGTTTCTTCTCACTGCGATATATTTTAATACCGCGGAGATTCTTTTGTCGTCAAACAACAAACAATCGTTTCCTCTTGCTAAACTCAAACCGCAAATCATTCAACACCCGTGATACAATTCGTGTGCACATTGACGGCAAATCACCTCACGCCCTGTTTTACTTTGATCTTGTTGCCGCAAGGAGGATTATGCATTTAAAACAACTTGCTTGACTTTGAAGAACATTTCCTTTTGGATGAAGCCCAAAATAACATTCGGGTAAAACCGCGCGCTGAACAGGAGATTCAGCCATTCTCGCCGCTCTACAATAAACATAGGGTTAAAATAGTGGGAGGTGCAACACTGGTATCGGCGATTTCACGCGCTCTGCAACGCATTCAGTCTCGCTCGACTCGCTCTAAAGTTTCAATGTCTCTTCAACGCATTACAGATTCGAGTTGGCGAATCTGCGGTTCTAAGTTCGTCTGCACAGTGATTGCAACCAATTAAGTCCATACCTGCTAATCAATGTATTATTTTGTCTGTATATTACAAATAAAATAACTGTTTTCTTGCAAGTATGCAGTTGTGTCGGAATAGAACCCGTCTCAGTGGAACTATATTCTTGCGCGCACGTTTGGATCTACATATGCTAAAACCTGCTGCAAGGTTGACCTGACGCAGGGCTTAGTTCCAGTTCAACTGATTACGCAGTAAACAAAAACAAGCGTGCTTTGACTTCGCTACAGGAAGGAAATGGCAGAAGTATTTTGTCATTAGAACAGCAGTGATAAGGAGAAAGCATAGGTCATTGTTTCCTCCAGCTTATCTTTGGAATTGTCCGCGTTCTCCTTGCACTGCTCCCAACGACAGGGTCAGGTGGCGCAAGCGACAATGCAAGGAATGTACTCGTTCTCGAGAGGCTTAGCAGAATGTTCCTGGAACAAAACCTTATTCTGACAAGGCCCACGAATTATTTCTTCGTTTACATTCAACGTCATCACAAGTAGGTCATGGATCCCAATACGATATCGCCACATTTCAATTATCTCAGTTTGGGTACACACATGTTAGGAATATCATGTTCCAACTATGTCAATTTTCAGCCTATTCACACAAACATTTGCCATTGTGATGCTGATAATCGTGTTGCGATAACCTACCAATGATGACGTTGCATGCAAGCAAAACGTCTCCGCACCGGCGTTCTTATAAGAGGGTTTTGGTTAGAGGAAATGAGTGATTTGACATATAGAAAGTGAATTCGTTATAATCTTATTAATCTCACTTTGTAGTTATTGCGCAAGGTGCCAAAAATGACGTCTTTTTATATACTGGGGGAACCAGATGGAAACTTACACCAGTGGGTTATAGAGAACACGAAAAACGGTGATTGACATTATAGGATAGTAGCTACCTAAGATGGCGGCCATTCAAAATGGCGACTGACATCGAATCATTAAACATAATTTATCTCGGCTTCTATTTATTCGATTTTTACGATATTTTTACTAAACGAAAGCTAAAAATGAAACTAATTTAGTTTCTTCCATTGTTCTTTTTATAAATATGCTAGCTTTCGGGAAATTTCGAATTTATTGAATCTTTACCTATAACAAATTTGGTACCATTACGATACCATGAATATTACACCTTTCATTTTGTCGGTCGAATTGAGAAATACAATTAAACCTACATTCTTTCCTGAACAGGGAAAATACAATGTTAAATAATGATTTCGTGCCACTCTGTTCAGATGTATATGACAACAAATATTCCACAAAGAAATCCAAAAGATATATATCACTTCAGATTCACAATGGCGGCTATATTTACAAAATGGAAGACATCTTACATATACACACACACACACAGAGAGCTGTTGTGGACATGTAACGTGTCTTTTCTTATGCTAAAGGGTGCTGAATTTGATGGAACCAGTTGTTTTCGGTCGCCGAGTTGATATGACCTTAATAATTAGGAATCACTGTAAGAGCGTGTTGAGTCCTTCTCATTCTCGACATTTGATTTGATCTTTATTATTTTGCGTCGCTTTTCTGCCACTTTTGGCTCATCGCGACGATCAAAATGAGTGATATGAGGAAATTGATGAGGGGACACTCACAAAGAATGCCGAAGCTGGGATTTGAACCCGGGACCCCACGCTGTAATAGCCACTCCGCCACGGAGGACGGCTCATGCTAGTCGTGACGATTAGTCCACGCACTGTGGGGCAAGGCCGCGCATAAAGGTAGAAAGAGGGAGAAAGCGAGTGGACGGAGCGAAGCCGTATGCGCTCCTGCTAACGGGTGGTAGCTGCAGCCACACTTCCCCTCTCGCGCGTTCATTGGTGGAGCCCTCCCGGGCCACAACTTTCGCAGAAACTTATTTTCGTTCGCTTGCTCCAGCGACTTACGGGATACAGTGTATAAAATACGCACAAAATCAACGAATAATACGAAAATAAACAAAATAAAAAATTCTGATCGTGCAGATGAACCAGAGGGGTAGAAAAGCGTCGTTACAGAAAGAAAAACAATAAAAGAACCACGAGAAATGTAAGGAATGTGGCTCAGAATTGGTCACTTTTACGCTACTTCAGGGGAAACTGGATATCTATAAGCATACCCGGACACGCACGTAAATCCTTGTTAAAGTTACAACACGGCAATAATTGTCAACGTTGCTGCTTTTGCACGATAGAGGCGCTGCTGTACCGTGGCGTGGTTCCTCAACGATACCTTATTACTCATTACAACTCGCAATCTATTGACATAACCTTGCAACGCAGTGACGCCCGCGAAAATCGGTCTGTTCGTTCTCCTCTGTTTACTTCTGAAGCTCTCGTCTCTTGCAACGGGTCTCACTTTTCGCACGAAACTCAAACACCTTTTCGGATTCTGACGTAAGCGCGGAATGCTTTCGTGGTTAGATTTAGGTCTCAGCATAAATATTGCAATTTTTTTCTGGGCTTGGTCGAAAAGGTGTTGCGAGTTTCGTGCGATAAGCAAGAAATCACTCGGAACCGCCAATTAATAGGACGAAATCACTTGTCCTCTTCGGCTGAATTTGAATTAATTTGGTTTATTCTTCGTCGCTTTTCTGCAACTTTTGGCTAATCGCGAAGATGAAGATACTGATAAAGGGACAGTAACATAGAACACACATGCCAAGGTCGGGATTCGAACAAGTGGGAGTTTAAATCTAACTGAGCATGAAATGGACTTAAAATCTGATTTTGACGCACAATAGGTGTCGCTACGAATGCTACCATCTTATAAGCCGAACGGAATGACTTTCTGTGATGAACCAGCTCTTTTTACAGAGTATATCAAACATGGTAGATTGTGTACAGCCGGCAGCCGACGAGAAGATCGCTGAATGGAGGGAGACGGGGCACAGAGGGAAAGGGAGGGTCAGGTTCATTTGCAGAATTTAGGGGTGGTTGGGGGTGGTCGGGGAGAAGGAAGTCTTGTTTTCTTCTTGGCGGGTCATTGTCAAGCTGACGAGAAGAGTTCTGGCGGAAGAGCACCTCCCCCACGCGAAAGAGTGGAGTCGCCTGGCAGTACGTCACACCTCTTCTGCCAGCGCTCTTCTCGTCGGCTGCCAGCTGTACAGTGTAAAGTTCTTGTCTTTTGCCTCTAAACGGACTTCAGATTCTTAAAAACGAGCAATCACATATGTAGACTCGCTTTAAAATGTTTGCAAAAATTGCATTTCAGAAACATCCAAATTGTGTCGATTGTCATCCAATTATTTCCATTACGAAATAATTTTTATGTAATTTCATATTTTTCCTTTTTATGTTGCCCAATATAAATTATAAGCGGCAGCGAATTTGACTTGATTCGATTTTTGCTATTTAGGGTCGCTTTTTCTCCACATTTGGTTAACCGCGACGATAAGGTTGAGTGATGATATGATGAAGGGACACTACTGGGATCTTGTATTTCTTTTTATATTACGCACTTTTTCTTTAGGCTAATTAGGTCAATAGAGACGAATGATAGGTAAAAAGAATGAAGGAACACCCATGACCAAACAGGAAATCGAACATATAACCTTCGTCGTGAGTCAACCCATTCAACATGCCACCAAGGCGGCTGTAACAAGCTGGAAACAACTTCTGGCCATGAATGCTCTGCAAGAACGTAAGTTTAATGAACGCAGAATGAAATGTGAACGTGCGTGTCCTCTGGGCCTTTTTATTTTTGGAAAAAGAGCAGGAGAGGAGAAAGAAGAAGGCTGGTCACGCCACCCCCCCCCCCCCCCCGACCACCAAGACTCCTTTGGCAAGGAGGCTGACGCACCCAGCAAACGCCACAGTCAGATCAACATACCTCAGCTATGACCGAAATCCATGCTCACGGTCCAGGTACGTCGTTAAGTGGGGGCCAGGGCCAGTGGTCCCTCTGAAAGTTCCACGTTGCAACCCACAAAATTATCAGTGGCTTACGGAAAATCTTAATATTATAAAAACCCTATAAAATATATATGTAGAAACTTTCACATGCTAAGAGTCCCATCGGTTTCATTGTCTAAGCTATTGTACAGTCATGGACACTTCTGGGTTGTAACAATACCATTAGTTTTCAATGGGATTGTTACAACCCAGCAGTGTCCGTGACTGTACTTATACGGACTTGGGATAAGTTGAACACAAACGTAAAAATTCGTCTCTTGCAACTAAAAAAAAATTCAAGTGAAATTTCTTATTTTAAAGGATAGACCGTGAATCCAAGACGAAAAGGGTCCCTGAATTGAATGTCTGTCTGGGCAGGTGTTCTCTGTGAGATCCCCTTCATCAATTTCATCATATTATCACTCATCCTCATCGTCGCGAGTAGCCAAAGTGGCGGAAATGAAAAGTAACATAAACGAAATCAATCAAATAACCACTTGTTTACATACATTTATGCATTTGAGACTCGTCTTTATAGTAATCTGGCTACTATAATACCAAAACAAACTATATGTAATGAATATTAATATAACTAACTCTCTAGCCTTTTTAAACCCGAAGGTTCATGGCTGCAGCAACACAAGCCTTCCATCTGTCGCTATCTTGGGCAAGATCAATCAAATCTTTCCCATCCATATCGATTTCCTTTAGGTCCATCTCAACGTTATCCCTCCATCTTCGTTTTGGCCTACCTACGGATCTTTGAATTTTAATATAGGCCTATAGAAAGCAATATATAATTTATATACATATCCAAATTCCTCCCACACTCGTAAACACATGAACCTATCTGCGTCATACAATGAAGTTCAAAGATAAGTGTACTAAAACTCAGTGGCGTTGTGTGCGATTCGCATACGAGTGTTCACAATAATGTTTTTGTACTGAATGCAGATTTACTCCTCTCCCTTGTAACTTCATCTTCAATTGAAAAAGTGAGAATAACAGTTCAACTTATTTTCAACAATTCCCCCACTCCAAAATCGCGCTATATTTGAAGTAATACAAGAAGGACCCAGGGGAAATTGTCCCCCTCCCCCTTAAAATCCGCCAGGTTTAGAGAATTCTCGTTAAAGTTTGCAACTATGTAGCACAGACCTTCTCGAGTCCCCCTACACATGCCTTGTATATCCTGCACTCTGGTGCCGAATGTAAAAACTAAAAAGTATTGCCGCTTGCTTCAGTGTTCGCACAGCGAAGTGAACATCTTCGGGGTATAGTGGCCAACAGCCCCTTAGTTTCAGCTCTATGCAACACGCACAGCAATTGTGTTCAACGCCCTCCGTGGAACACCGTGGGAGTCAGTGTTACCAACTATCTAGAAAAGTTATCAGACGTGAAAGAAGTCGTGTCAGAGTAGATTTTGTGTATATACTCGTACACCATACTATTTTTTAAAATAAATTTAGCTACGTTTGTGTGTGTGCATTTAATATGTACGTAATTTAAGACATATATATGAGTGTTGACGTGCTCATGCGAATATTATCAGGTGACGCACAAACTGTCCATCATTACATAAATTTACTTTATTTTGTTCAAAATAGGGTTCTAGAATCATCAGCAAGGTAGAGGATACCTTTCCTAACACCATGAGAACTAGAAAATCACAATGCGTAAGTGAAACAGAACACTCTTTCTGGCGCTAAAAGTGGAATAGGATGTTGCATTACACGAACTGCGGAGGCTACTATATGTGCGTGTCTCTTATCGCACGACACTAGATCAACCTTACGTTCTGAGGCCAGAAGAGGAATGCCTACATTGTTAGGTTTGGTTCCATTAGCATAAATACATTGCAAATGTATTATTTATGCTAAGACAACTAAACCCAACAAGCCTAACCTAGCATATTAGGCATTTAGCGTAACAATAAAATCAATCCCCGTGACGTCAGAACATAAGGTTACTCTAGTGTTGTGCGATAAGGGAGACCCACTATTACATTGGCACCACCTTAGGTAGCAACGTGGTCGCATTTTTTTTCCCAATAGTACAAGGGGGGCGGGGGAAAACCACCATTTCTCCCATCCAGCTTACTGGCCAATTCTTTTCCAAAAAGATATAGCGTTTTCTTTTTCTTCCAATCTGCTGCAGGTTACTTTTTTGTCCGCGGGTTGAAGTCCCTCACGTCAGCCACGTTCCCACACGGCTGTTGAAGTCCCTCATGCTATGCCCTTTCCTAGAACGGAAGACCGGCTCGGTTCATGGTCACTTCAGCCACTGACGTTGCAACGGCTTCTCAATGGAAGAAACGTTGCATGTCCTCCCCCCTCCCCCTCTCCGCCGATATCTCGTTCACGAAGATGCTACCGGACTTGGAAGAAGCTTTCTTGGAATTTAATACATTTTGGCGGAATATAATCTGATGCTACTGCTTGTGTCTTTAATTTATTAACAAAGATTCAACAAGTCAAAAGATTGTCCGGACGGAAGATTCACACCGAAGTAAAAAGCGACAGTGAAAATGAACATTATTATTGTTTATTATTATTATTTGAAGTAGGGTTACACTTAACCTTACAGTTTACTTTACATTGATACTGTAACTACAGTAAAACCTCGTTAATCCGGACAGGCAAAAGTGGGAAAAAATAAAGCAGAATGCAATGTTTTAAATGTGGCTAGAAGCACTGCATTGTCGTATTGCTTTACATTTTACTGTACTGTATAGTGTATTTAGGCCTATGCCCTTTAAATACACCATAATAAACGTGTTTTGTTGCTGTAAACGGAGTTTTAATGCACTTTCTACTGTTCTTTTAGGTTATTTCAGTTAATCCGGACTTTCTTTAAACCGGTCAACTTATTCCATGATGTTAGTCCGGCTTAACGAGGTTTTACTGTATAAAAACAGCTTTTTGCCCTACATGATTTAATATACCATTGTGCTATTTGTTTATAAATGTACATAACTTGGAATATTGCAAATTTATATAATTGACAAGCATAAGAAATAAAATGAAATAGTCTTGAAACTACGTTATGTGAAGGAGGCAGATGAGGCACTGTGTCAGTATTCGAATTTAAATTTGGCCAAATTACCGTACACAATCTCACCTTTTAGAGTTTCCGTCAAAAACGAAACATACACTTCCGTAGGAGTGGTTTTAAAAAGGTCCATAGAATCAGATGACACTAATTTGATCCTAAGCTGTTATGAACCGTAAGATGAAAGATCAGGAAAAATAAACTTACCATTGATCGGGAAAGTACTGATCGCATAATGAAACATTTTACTGTTTTCATTAGTTTCTCTGAACGTTTCCTTTTTTCATTGATCTGAATAGAAGATAATGGGGCATCTCCGAAGGGTTTGTTTGGTGCGGGGCACGTCCAATTGCTAACACTTCGCGAAAATCGGTTTCTCAAAGAAAAGCTGACAGCACCAAACTTAACGCTCGTAACCAACTTACATGCATTATTATTTACACAGTCTTCTAATGTGATGTACGATACCCGGTGGAGACACATAGTGGTTAGATTCTCACTTTAAACTGAAGGTTCAGTCCTAATTAGCTTCTCTGGGCATGAAGTTGACTTAAAAAAGAAAACTCACAAGTGAGGCAAGGCACGATATATTTTAGTTGATCTTTATTATAACTAAAAAAAAACAACAGAGTTTCCATCACTTTCATAGCATATTCCCTAGTTTTACTGCCTTTACACCACATTAAGTCCATATTTCTTAACGTTTGGTGCATATTTCCTAACTTCTAGTGCCTTTACACTATGCTTAGTGCATATTTCTTTATTTTTGGTGCCTTTACACTATGTGAATTCTATATTTCTTTATTTTTAGTGCCTTTACACCATGTTTGGTGCATATTTCTTTACCTTTGGTACCTTTACACAGTGTTTGGTGCATATTTCTTTACTTTAGTGCCTTTACACCATGTTTGGTGCATATTTCTTTACTTTTGGTGCCTTTACAACATGTTTGGTGCATATTTTTTACCAGTGGTGCTTTTGCACCATGTTTTGTGCATATTTCTTTACCTTTGGTGCCTTTACATCATGTTTCGTGCATATTTCTTTACCTTCGGTGCCTTTGCACCATATTTCGTGCATATTTCTTTACCTTTGGTGCCTTTACACCATGTTTCGTGCATATTTCTTTACCTTTGGTGCCTTTACACAGTGTTTGGTGCATATTTCTTTATCTTTCGTGCCTTTACACCATGTTTCGTGCATATTTCTTTATTTTTGGTGCCTTTACACTATGTTAATTCTATATTTCTGTATTTTTAGTGCCTTTACACCATATTTGGTGCATATTTCTTTATTTGTAGTGCCTTTACACCATGTTTAGTGCATATTTCTTTACTTTGGTGCCTTTACACCATGTTTGGTGCATATTTCTTTACTTTTGGTGCATTTACACCATGTTTGGTGCATATCTTTTTACCAGTGGTGCTTTTGCACCATGTTTTGTGCATATTTCTTTACCTTTGGTGCCTTTACATCATGTTTCGTGCATATTTCTTTACCTTTGGTGCCTTTACACCATATTTCGTGCATATTTCTTTACCTTTGGTGCCTTTACACCATGTTTGGCGCATATTTCTTTACCTTTGGTGCCTTTACAACATGTTTCGTGCATATTTCTTTACCTTTGGTGCCTTTACACAGTGTTTGGTGCATATTTCTTTACCTTTGGTGCCTTTACACCATGTTTCGTGCATATTTATTTACCTTTGGTGCCTTTACACCATGTTGCGTGCATATTTCTTTACCTTTGGTGCCTTTACACCTTGTTTGGTGCATATTTCTTTACCTTTGGTGCCTTTACAACATGTTTCGTGCATATTTCTTTACCTTTGGTGCCTTTACACCATGTTTGGTGCATATTTCTTTACCTTTGGTGCCTTTACACCATGTTAATTCCGTATTTCTTTATTTTTAGTTCCTTTATACCATATTTAGTGTATATTTCTTTACTTTTGGTGCCTTTACACCATCTTTGGTGCATATTTCTTTACCTTTGGTTCCTTTACAACATGTTTCGTGCATATTTCTTTACCTTTGGTGCCTTACCACCATGTTTGGTGCATATTTCTTTACTTTTCGTGCCTTTACACTATATTTAGCGCATATTCATTTACTTTTAGCACCTTTGCAGTATTTTTAATATATATTTCTTAATTTCACGTGTCTATACACAACGATATTCAAATTTTGCAGGTGGATTGAAATGCAAGGTGTCCTTCCTTCCACCTGGCGAGGTGTTCAATTCCCCTCATGCAGCCAGAGAAATTGCGCATGCACGGAGCGACCGCAGGCCAGAAGCTGCCAGCATGTGAACAGCACATGCGATTGCACATTACATGAGCTTCGCCCCAATCCCAAAAAGAATCACGTCTGAAGCAGACGTTGCGCATAAAGAGCTACAAGTGCAGTCAGTCACCGGTTAAAATACAACGGCGCGAATGGAACTTCTCCCACCACAATATTGAAACTAACATTTACTTTCTACGTCTCTCAATTTTCGTTCCTCTATCACTTTCTCTTGCATTTGAACTCTGTAAAATTTCCACCTAAAAGCACCCCTGGAATCGAACACAGATCTCCAGCGTGAACAAGAGTTAACTAATAACATCTCAATTTTATCAGTTCTCAATAAAACAAGGAAGTTATTATGAATAGTTTATTTTAATAAAGATGCACTAAATGTGAAAAATACACTAAAAGAAGTGAAAACCCACTAACATAAAGAGTAAAAGTTAAGTTAAGAAATATGCTTTGAAAGTAGATGAAGGGCACAAAGTAAATAAATATGCACTATACGCATTTTAAGTGTACTAAAAGTACATAACGATGCACTAAACAAACTTTAAGGGCTCTAAAAGTAAAGAAATATGTACTAAACGTATTTTAAGTGCACTAAACGTATATAAGTATGCACTAATCGTAGTTTAGAGGCACTAAAAGCAAAGAAATATACACTAAATCTATAGTTTCATTGCACTAAAAGTAGTTTAAGGAGACTACAAGTTAAGAAATATGCTCTAAACGTAGTTTAAGGGAACTGAAAGTTAAGAGATTTGCACTACAAATGGCGTCAAAGTCCTGAAAGTAAAGAAATTTGCACTGAAAACGGTGTAAGTGCACTAAAAGGAAAACAAGGAAGTATAAGTGGGTGAAAAGCATATAGTGGTTCAGAAATATACACTAAACGCGGGAGAAAGCTCTGACTGATACTCTTTTTGTTTAGATTCAAAATGGCGCCGAACACAGCGAGCCCATATGAGGAGAAGAGTAGGGCGAAGGATGCCAGGGAGTGGTAAGAAATCCCTCTTACATCATCCGATGATGACTCGGCTCCTTTGGGTCGTGAAGGACCTCATTGCCGCGTCGTGGATGCGTTCTTGCGGTTTAGTAGGACGCGAGGAGCCGAGGTATTATTGCTGCCACCCAAACCGGCCATCCGCCGTAGGTTCCCTGTCTGCTTCGCTGTGGTAGCACGATTCTCCACTTCGATTCAGGGTTGCCACTGCTTCTTCATCAACAGTGGGGCCGGTGTTACTGGTCGAGCCACCGATTTTCAGTGATTTCAAAGGGGTGACTTCCGTTATGTCCACCAACTTCACTCTAACGTAGAACACCAGGACAGCATTTTGCGGGATTACGAGGCTCTGGCGACTGGACTCGCGGCTCCCTCCCGAAATGTTGAGAAAATCGAAATTTTTAAATGGAAACAGTAAAGAACTGTGGAACTACCGAAGTGGTAAATGCAAACTTCTACTTAAAATTATGCCGGCTACCACTTTTGTCTTTGAACAACCTTTAAAACGAAGATTTACATCATAATTACGAAATATTTTATTATGAGAACGCAACGTTCATTTTCTCTTTCTCTCTGTCCTTCTCCTCTTGCGTTTCTTCTTTCTCGAGATCTCCTTTTTGGTAGGTTCCTTTGGGGCGGAGGGTGAGAAAGAAAACATAAAGGAGGAGAGAAGAAGGAAGAGGAATGAAGAAATAGTTCCCCCTCCATTTCTCTCTCTTTCCATCTCTCTTACATTCTTTCTTTTCTCCCTCTCTCTTTCACATTCAACCCTCCTCCTTCCCCTTCCCCTTTATATATCTCTCTCTCTTTTCACTCTCTCCCCTCTCTCTCACACACACACACAGAGAGATGGCTATACTTCTCTCTCTCTCTCTCTCTCTCTCTCTCTCTCTCTCTTTCTCTTTCTCTCTTACTTTCTTTCTTCCTCTTCTCCCTCTCCTCTAAGAGAGAAAGAGTGGGAAAGAGAGCCTATTCTTTCTTTCTTTCTCTCTCTCTCTCTCGAGAGGGAGAGAAAGAGAGGGAAAGGGGGTGGGGACACCTCCACCTGAATGAAGAGAGATAACGAGGAAGGAAAGAAGAAAGAGAGAGAGAGAGGGGGGGTTATGTTTTCTTCTTTCTTCCTTCTTCTTGAGAGAGAGAGAGAGAGAGATTTTCCTTCCTTCTCGTTTCTCTTTCTGCTGCAGCCCCATCAGCCCCATTCTTTCGATCTCCTTATCTTATCTTCCTTCTCTAAGAGAGAGAGAGAGAGAGAGAGAGAGAGAGAGAGAGAGAAGGAGAGGAGGAAATATTTTGTCACCCATTTCATCTGACCCCAATTCATTCCCATCATCGCGATCAGCTAAAATAGGCAGAAATGCGAAGTTAAGTATAGTAAATCAACCAATCATGCACGCTCAAAGTCGGGATAAAACGCTATGTGATGGGGAAACAACTACTAAACGGAAGAAATATGTCACTAAAATATTATAAAAACGTTAAATGGGCGTAAGCAGGTATTAAAAATATTAGAAACGCTCTAGGAAAAGAGGAATTGGAACTAAAATTGAACAACTATGCACTAAATATAGTTTCTATTGTAATTTTCTTTATTTAAAGCCCTTTCCAGTCTTCGGTTTATCTGGACGATGAACTGATAAAATGGTGACAGTATGGAACCACTACGCCACGGAAGCCCGCACACTAAATGTAGTTTAATGGTACCAAGATAATTGTCAAGGTAGATCTGGCAACATGGCACTCGGTTGCCATGACAAACGGTGCTGCCATCTGTTATCGAAAAGTTACTGCAAAATTGCCTTTAGTTCCCCCTTAAATTAAAGAAATATGCACTAAACGCACAGGAACCGGCGCAGAGACCGCCTTTATGACAGTGACCCTGTGTTTCTGCGTTTAGTTGCGAAGGAAGTCGTGGTCAAACAGCCAATTAGGCCCACCGCTTTTGCAAGAGCCGACAGCGTTAAAATTCACCCTCCACAAAACAGCCAGTAGTGAAACAGGATTTTGTCAACATAACCGTTCTGCGCTGTTGATTGCACACCGGTTAGTACAGCGTCGGAACTGTAATATGAGTGCATTAAACGTACACAAACAGTGGCGTCGATTAGGTTAAAAAACAAGGGGCAAGGACCAGTGGCGTATACTGAGTCTAAGGTCTGGGCTATCTGACTACGTCACGTGGTCCTAGGCTATGAATAGAAATAAGTTTACCAACTCCTAAGAAATGTGGTTGCCAACTCATACGAAATCAGGTTGCCAACTCATACGAAATCAGGTTGCCAATTCATACGTAATAAGGTTGCCAACTCACACGAAATCAGGTTGCCAACTCACACGAAATCAGGTTGCCAACTCACACGAAATCAGGTTGCCAACTCACAAGAAATCAGGTTGGCAACTTCAGAATCAGCAACATCATCTCACTGATATGAATAATATTATTTACAATTTCTGGTCGATTTTTCTCCTGTATTTTATTCTCCAGACTTCAGGCTTCGAAGATAGCCTAGAATATACGCTCCTGGCATGGACACTTTAATTTCGCTTGGTACATAAGGTTTAGCATAGTGCGGGGGTATAAGTGGCAAAAAAGTAAGGGGCAACTGCCCCCTCTACCCCCTAATGGCCGCCACTGTACACAAATATACCCCAAAGGTAGCGTAAAGGTGCAAAAGAAGGGTATAGAGACAAATTAAAGAAATAAGCTGTAAACGTAGTTTAAGGGCACTAAAAGTTAGAAATATGCAGTAAGTAAGGACGAAATTCGCGTTCATAGATGGAAGCATATTGTTTAAAACGGGACAAACACAATTGAATCAAGAAAGTGAGCACTAAACTTACGAGGAATACATCAGAAACGAAAGAACTAATGCAGTTTATATTCTGAATTGAACAGTACAATATCATATTCCCAAAAATATTATTTACTTAGAGTTATGACACAGGCCTCGCGTAGGTAATATAGAATGATTTCTTCTTAAGTCTTAAATGCTCACTAAAGCCACAACTGCAAATTTCTACAAATTGACAGTTCAATCTTCTAGCATATAAACACAAGGAAGCAGGATTGTTAAAAGTGCAGGAATTTTAAATAAATTCAATTCCGGTCCAGGAGAGAAAATCAGCAAGTGTAAATGGGTTCTGGGCCGTAAAGAACCTTTTTATGTTTAAAGTTCGTGGACCTTTAACGACCCTGCAAGGCAGTACCATCCTTTCTGCGTCAAACTTTAGATGTGCCTTCGCAGCAAGTTTACGAAAGAGCACGGTCATACGAAGTTTTCATAGCAGCTGGCAACCTTTGCACACTTTATCGGCAACATCTGGTGTTTTGCAGCTCGACAAGATGCTTCGTGAAGCTAGTGTACTCGTGCACCTTCGCGTCTGTTTTGTCGAGATCCTAGGCTACAGAGTCGTGACTGCTGAACCATCGTCTGTGTGTGTGTGTGCATGCTGCCTTGGCCAAGTTAACTCACGGAGAAGGATGACGACCCCAAATTCTGACAGGTGCAATAAATTTCTTACACTCGCTCTGAAGCAACATCACGTGGTCGTTTATGCCTGGGTGTTTGCGCTATGGATGTAGTGTTACCTATCTAATACACTAGGTCGAGAATTCCCGAATATGACTGTTTATGGTTCAGTCTAATCAGTGTGTTATAGATGTTTGACTCGTGCAAACATTGTAGGCGATATTCATGTCATCATACATCTTTCAGAGCGAGCAAGTTGTTAAGAATATCGTAATTTATAGCAGGCTTGTTAATCGTCCAGGAACTCATAAATTCTAATGGGTTCTACTGGGTTGCACTGCATGACCGGTCCAGGAACCTTTTTCTGGATCAATTTAAATTCGGTCCAGGAACCTTTTTCTGGATCAATTTAAATTCGGTCCAGGAACCTTTTTCTCGCACAATTTACATTCGGTCCAAGTAGCGTATTGTTTCATTGAAAAAAGGTTCCTGGACCGAATTTAAATTGATCCAGAAAAGGTTCCTGGACCGAATTTAAATTGATCCAGAAAAAAGTTCCTGGACCGAATTTAAATTGATCCAGAAAAAAATGTTCCTTGACCGAATTTAAATTGATGATCCGGAAAAAAGGTTCCTGGACCGAATTTAAAATTGATCCAGAAAAAAGTTCCTGGACCGAATTTAAATTGAACCGGGAAAAAAGGTTCCCGGACCGAATTGGAATACTTTACAGATAGAAAGGTTATTTACGGTCCAGGACCCATTTACGCCTGCTGATTTTCTCTCCTGGACCGGAATTGAATTTATTTAAAATTCCTGGACATCTCTAGATGACCGTAAGTAAAGATTCTCACAAAGAAAAAGCCCAGAATGGATATATTTTATCTTTTTGTCTTTGTAGTTTTATCGGCCGTTATTATGGAAATGTCAGCGTCACTTACTGTTTGGTCATATACAGACAGACGAGTCTCCCGGATGGCGTAGTGGTAAGGTGGTTGCCTTGTAATCAAGTGGTCTCTGAAGAAAAACAATGGCCACTGTTATCAATCGTAATAGCCTAATCTGGACTGGCTGGACCTACAATTTGAAACAGAGCTGAGCCGATCTATCGGTATCGGCCGATACCAGTAGTATCAGGAAGTATCGTATCGAATTTATGAACCGATATCGACCGATACTTTTAAGGCAGTTTGGTTTTTCACGTGTTCTATAAAAATGCCTCTCGACACTTTAATGAAGTCTATCCTGGAAATTATGCAAAATAGGATGTTTCCCTTATTTTGCACCCGTTTTGTGCATTCTAATGTAATTTTTGTATATTTGAAAGCAAAAATCTTGGTCAATTAATGCATATAATTAACACTATTTAGAAATTTTCAGCGAAACATCCAGGCTCGACCAGGACTCTAAACTGGGTCTCTGGCATACCGTGCCATTGCTCTGCCACTGAGCTACCGAGCCGCCTGATTTTTCGCTGTCACTGTTTCACCTGCGTGGAATCGTCTCTGCCAGTGCTACCGCAACAGGATCTGTTGTCTTTAAAACACAGTAGACTTCGACGCTGCCTGGTTCCTCCAAGCGTAGAGATGTTAATTATTGAAGATTAGGCACACACAGGATAGATCAATAATTAACATCTCTACGCTGGGAGGAAACAAGCAACATCGAAGCCTACTGTGTTTCAAAAGGCAACAGATCCCGTTGCGGTAGCACTGGCAGAGAAGATTCCACGCAGGTGAAACAGTGACAGCGAAAAATCAGGCGGCTCGGCAGCTCAGTGGTGCGAAGTTTGTATGCAAACTTTTTACAAAATGTATTAACGTACACCTTTGGTACGATTGTATCTTAATAACTGATTAATGTACTACATTATGTAAAATCTGAACACACTGAAAAAGAAATAGATGGTGAATCTTACTAGGTAGATTACGAAATTATATTGAATTACTGACGTGAAAGGCTAATTCTAGCATTCACATAATCTCTTATGTAAAATTCTATACACATTGAAATTATTGTATATTTCACTATGTACCAATTTGTAATATCTCTTAATTACTTGTGTAAAGTCTTGATTATTGATATACTTAGTGTAATGTAAATGATATAGAAATAAAAATAAAAAGTGGTAGAGAAATGAAACGGTATGCCAGAGACCCAGGTTCGAGTCCTGGTCGAGCCTGCATTTTTTCGTTGAAAATCTCCTGTGTGTGCCTAATCTTTAATAATGTAATCTAATCTATTGTTAATGAATGTTTTGAATAACTTTTAATTATTACAATTGTCAGGTATTGGTGTCCGTTCAAAATGGAATACGAACCACTATGGACCTACACCGGGTATCGTACCCGGGACCCTTTGAAATACAAGGCGGCGACGTTACCACAATGCCATCGGGAAAGCCTTGGAAGAGGTTGAAATCTGGGTGCCTTCCAGACAAGGGCACCCCTTACGCCGTCGCACTCAGTGGTGAGTGGTTATCATCACAGCGCGTTAAGGCGACAGGGGTCCCGGGTTCGAATCCCGGTTTGGGCATGGGTGTTCTTTGTGAGTGTTCCTTCATCATATCATCGCTTTCGTCGCGATTAGCCTAAAGTGGAAGACAAGCGGCACTCAATAACAAAAATCAAACCAAATGGCATGTTCTTTCTCTACCAGCATTCTGAACGTTCGATGTGCCGCGAAGGGTCGCGTCCCAGTAACTTTCTCGCCAAGTTGTTGATAAAAATGTGACCGCAGCTTTGCACCTTCATTCAGGTAGCCTGATTTCACCTGGTGGGTGCCTGCCACGTCCTCCTCCACCGTTCACCCTTCTACATTCACCGCTTCAGGTGAAAGCTCGCTGTGCATAGTTCCCAGTGTGCAGGTTGCTTACGGTATATGCATGCTGAGAAGGAGTGTATTGTTGAAGATTTTGTGCTAGTTCGCGACCGGGGGCTTGTTGCTGACGTGGTTTCAGGTTTCTTCTATCCCCAAGAGCCGTGACCCTTTCGTCATTACTTTCGTTCAGTCATTAATTACATTAAATGTAGTAGAGTTGAATCTGAACTTGTATATAACGTCCAAGTATTTTCAATTCAATTTGAATTTTGTGATTTGTGAAATAATAATAATAATATATTTAACAGAACAGTTGAGTTGGCGAGGGATGGAATCAGGCAGCACTAATTCATAGATTGAGTTGGTGTTTTAAGTCCAATTTATACACAGTAAGGCTAATCGGGACTGGACATCCAGTTTAAAGTGCGATCCGAACCACTATGTGCCTCCACCAGGTATCGAACCTGGGACCCCTTGCTTACAAGGCGACGTCGCTACCACTGCGCCATCGGGGAGGCCTCAGGCACTGTGTATTTTGTAGTGATTTCATATTGTACGACGTCACTCCCCACACCCCTCCCCCGCCTGCACTGAGCGTGGGACGGGTGATCCGGTATGGTATTTGAAGAGTTATCAGTGACGTCATTTTTCTACAGAAATTGACTAAACATGACTGTCAGTGTTCTGAGCTATTACGAACTATAACCTTTAATGTAGGCCGCCAAAGTGCAAGACAACGAAATCTATTCTACACAGAGAGAGATCAAGAGTCAACATGCATAGGTTCTCACCTGCAGTGCGAATGCAGGACACAGTGAACGAACTATTAAAAAACTGTAGAATTTGACATATTTACAGATTCATTTAGTGCACTGAAGAAGAAAAAATACATAAATTAGTTTAAATATTGTGTTTACATATATGTTCACTTGATATTTTCTTTTATTGATAGTATATTATGTTCAACATAATTGGAAGATGTATCCTGTGCTGAACTAATAAATAATAATAATAATAATAAACCTTGTTCTGTTTCCCTTGAGACAAAATTCTGCGGACAATGTTGCTCACTTCATTCCTACGGCGAACAGAGAATAGAATTTTGATAGCCAGATCTGTGCAAAGAGGGCAACTAATGGACACTTCATATAGGTCGCGAATCATTTCCGAAAGACGAACAACGCCCGTTCGCTGATTAATTTCTTTGACGGGATTGAGGGGGGCGGGGGGGACACCAAAATGGAAGCCCCGCATGAGCGATCATGCGTGAATGTAGACAACCGACGATCGTACAAGACACGCACACACACAATCCCTCCCCCTTTACAAACAAAAACTGTGGAACTGGTTCTAAGTGAGACGACTTTTGTCTCGAACGGACGTTTGGCGGTTACTCCGAGACAATCGCCTCTGTTGGCCTAGAATAGCATTAGTTGCAAGAATGGCTTCCTTATGTTTCGCACTGACCTTGTACAACTTTCTATTATATGCCTATATCCTTTTTCCTATAAGTAGAGCGTGGTTACGAAAGCAGGATGTTAGCTGTCATGCAGATCTCTATGATACGTATTAAAGATTTTGGTTCTCCTTTCCACAATGAAAAATTCGTATCTGGACAGCAACGATCATCTAAAGAAAGCTTTTAGAACACCAGTTCTAAACGCTGAGACCAGTTGAATCGGCAGCAGCGTTGCCAACCCCTCAGCTACGAAAAGTGCTGTTCGAACTGTGAAATTATGCTAGAAAACCACCCAATTGTGCTAGGGCAATATTATTATTTTATTATTATTAAAAATATATTTTATTACTATTTTCAGATGTTATATTGTATCCCACCCTAAGATCTATTTATTTTAAGTCGCTTTTTTGCCTTAGGGTCTCTGGAAGAGACAATGAGGGTGGATGAAGAACTGATGAAATGGTCTATGGACTATGGGATGGAATAAAAACATCATTACATGTCCTTACCTTACCAAGGGTCGAACTAGGGCATGTAGCTCAGTAAATTTGTAAAACTTCTTCACATATCTTTTCTAGCAGATGAGGAGAGGGAAGATGAGAAAGGACAAACTTTTGATAGTGGGCCGCCCCAACAATCCTCTTCGATTTTATAGCAGGAAGATGCGGAAGAAATGAAAGGCGTGTTACTTTTATTTTTACTTCTTCAGAGCACTTTCCTTTGAGGTCAATATCTACCAACGTTGCAGATTATGGCACAGACTAAGATTATGCTAGATTTGGCTGTTATGCCAAACACAGGGTGCTAGGTGCTAAGGACGGTTAAATTATGCTAGGTTTAGCACCATTATGCTAGGGTTGGCATCGCTGATCGGCAGGTTTAAGAAGGGAATAAGTCCAAAAAGTCAATTTGTGGGAAATAAAAAAAAAACTGTATAAGTGGGAGAGTGTGCGTCCAAGAACACAAAATTCGTACTGGAACGTGAGAACCCTGTGTAGGTATAGAGGAGTACGTGAAAAACAATGTACATGTAACCAGAACTTGTATAAAATGTAAAAAAGGTGGTGGTTTTATTTCCTTCTTAAAACGTATGAAGTTTTTGCTGGTGAAAAAACGGAAATAAAGTGTACAATGGAATGAATAATACAAAATAATGTCTAAATTTTGGAAATTTGAAGGCAAGTCAAACACCGACTGATCTTCATTGTGGTGAGAAATTGTAGGCCAAGTTACCATGACGTCGTAGAAAGGTTTCTTTGTCCTCTGGAATGTAGGGGAGGATTTTTCTAGCATCATTAACTTTTTTTTCGTTGATTGGTAATGTGGCATTCTAATAGGTCCGGTATTCATTTCCTTCTTACACCTTACGTTGATTTCAGGGTTCTGTATCTTCCTCTAGGGGCGGCCTTTTTATATATTTCTTCACACTCACGTGTAGAGCGACGCTTTCCGATGATGAGTACAAAAGGTCATTTGCCATTTTTTGGTCTTCATTCCCTTCTTAAACCTGCCGATTCAGTTAGAGCTTCGTTTAGGACTCAAGGCATGTAAAGCAAGCAACCAACGAAAACTAACCAATTCATTGGGTTAATTTGCGTCGATTTTCCGCCACTTTTCGCGACGATTAGGATGAGTGATATGATGAAACTGATAAAGGGGTACATACAAAGAACACCCATGTCCAGGCCAGGATTCGAACCCGGAACACCTGACGTCGTAGCGCGATGTTGTGACCACAACAAGAACTAACGATTTAGGATCGTAATTTGTTTAGCGTATTTGGTAGTTACACAGGCAATTACTGTGATCCTTTTAAGCTGCTGCTCTCGTAACAAGTGAATTCTGGTTCGAGTCCCGATTGGAGTCCCGATTGTTCGGACCACACTTTAAACTGTAGGTCCAGTCCCAATCAGTCTACTTGGGCATAAAGTGTTTTTCGGTTCATTCTCATTTTATTTTTTTCCTATTACCCCCTCTCTATTTCCATGTTCTTCCCCATTTTTCCCTCCCCTTTTCTCGATTTAAACTTTTCACTGCTTTCCTTTGCAGTTCCCTCACCTCCTTCACTTACTTCTCCCCAGTGCCGTGCCCAGGATTTTCGAAAAGGATGGGGGTTCGTATCGTATACATTTTTTAGTGTTCAATCCTCATTTTACCATCTTTTCCTGCGTTTTGCATTTTTTTAGGAATATTAGGCCAAAGGAGGTTATGGCCCTCACCAACTCTCTTGGGCATGCAACTACTTTTTCCCCTCTCCCTCCACTATAAACCACTCTCGTGTTAAAAGCTACTCTTGCTGTTTCACTATTTCTCATATGTTTTACTTATGTGTGCAGAAACGTCAGCTATCACAATTTCGGTGTGGGCTTGTACCCCTGTCGCTCGTCCTATGGTGACGCTAATGTAAAACACACAACCACAAACAATTAGCAACGTGAATTTCCTGCCTTATTATTTGAACAGCCTGCAAAACATTCCCGAACTTCAATCTGTACGTAAAATCAACTGAACCAGAAGCACTTTCGAAGCAATAGATCTGATGAATTGCACAACATTCCAAGATCTCATTCCAAGCTTGAAAACAAGATAGTTATTGCGCTCCCAGCACCCTTTTTCCAACACAAAACGTGCCATTATGGCATCATTAAGATAATTACGGTCTCAGCCGGACAATTGCCAGCAATAAATGTCATTTTATCCTTTTGTTTCTCAACCTGCAAGCCTTCCACTAATGCGTCTGATAAAACCCCGCCAGCGTGGTGGGAACACCGACTGCACTTTATCAACGAAACTTGACGCAACTTGCTTGGTTCAACAGTGCGGAAACGGTTGGAAGAAAAGTCAAGAGTTTTCCGCCCGCTGCATTATGGGCATTATTGCCAGAGTTATTGCTCTCCTTTCGCAAAGGCTCATGGGAGTATTAAGCGGCCGCTTCTTTCTCATTAAACTAGCCACACAGTGCGCAACAATGTAATTGATTATATCATATCTCATTGTTTAGATTTGCTGCTAGATGGCGGCCCTGTGCCCCAAGGTGCCTTGTAAGAGTTCCTTTACTTACCGACCCGGAACGGTTAATCGCGGTGAACACAGAGAATAACAAGGTTATTGCTTTTGTCTCAGTTCGACACAGATTTGAGGAATTTACCAAGATTCATTGAGCAACGTGCAATCAGCCTCCTTTCCCCCGTACCAATTATAACTTGAGAAAAATGGAAAGGCACAATGCTCAATTGTTCAATGCTACAATTGATTTATAAAAGATTGCAGAGTGTACCAATCAGCTTAATAAGATAGAAGTTACATCGTGTAGTTCCCGATTCTTAACTCGAACAAATCAGCAACAATGCAATATTTGAGGATAAAAATTAATGTTCAGAAACAAAATATCCTTTCGCCACAAGAAATGCTTGTCCAATCTAATTTACCTGCCCAGGTGATACACTTGTAGCATCAAAATAACCCAGCTTTTCTAATAAAAAAGGGCGTGACATATATGCAAAATGGTAAAACACAGAATACTTTCAGGGAAGAGTTACACAGTGACATGCCCAAGGGCTGTTATTGTGGGTCATAACCAACATTTGTCCAAGAATTCCTACAAAATAACGCAAAAGGGAGGAAAATATGGCAAAAATGAGGTTTGACTACCAAAAAAATACACGTACACCATTTTTGTAAATCTTGGGCACACCACTGGAGTTACGTTTCCATTTTGTATGATCTGGATACGTCACTGACTGGTGCCTGCTCAGCAATTTAAAAAATAATGAATTTCATAAATCCTACATTAGAGGTACGATAGTATAGATATATCCCTATTTACCTGATAATAATAGAGTAATAGGCTGCAAAGCCATAGAATGTACTCCTTTCACAATCAGCTGACTTCAAGTTACACAAGAAGAATGGCAAATACATGCACTATTTCTCAGTCTGCTGATTCACCGCGTCCTTCACTAGTTAGTTTCATAAAAAAAACTTTACTATCTCATCACTAAATATAAAACAGTAAAAAGCAATAATTGTACTTAAACCACTTGAACATTTCTTGAACTAAATGATTTTACCAACAACACACCTTCGATCACAGTCATTTCCATGACGTTCCCGCAGATTTAAATATCTGTTGCGACCCACGGCCTACAAATAATGACGTTGCGCGTATATAAGAAGAGTCAGTACAGGCCTTCTTACAAGAAGGCATTGGCCAACCTCCCTACTTGGAAATTCTGTGAGAATGTAACAATTTCTATCGAGTTATAATGACAAAACAGCTGCAATCATCAAGTTGATTGATGCAAGTTAAATTTGTAAATAATGTTTCAGCGTGTTTTCACTGACTGAATGACATACAAGCAAGGTTGAAGCCAACATAAGTTATATGCAACTGAAATGCGAACAGGAGGTTAGGAAAATCTCAACTTTCTACAAGATGCATTAAGTATAGAAACGTGAATACGAATGAATTTTGACAACGCTCAAATTATTCTTACACATCTAGTACAGTGGGATCCATGAGTATTACCGTGCAAATTGTCCATGACTATTTACATTAATTATTCTCTTACATACTGTGTGTTATTAAGAGATGGATTTTTATGTATGCTGATGCAGAAGTTGTCAACAGCTTGTTTTGAGTTTTCTTTTAATTCTTGAAGCTCTTATTGGGTCAAATAAAGTGCACGAACATGGTGATGGACAATTTGCATGGCAATACTCATGGATCCCACTGTATTAATAGATAAAAAACAATTTCGACGTTCTATAACTCCTTAGGCTAAATCCTTAAGCAGTTTTCATATGCACTATTATGCAAGGTTGAAGCCTACATAGACATTGCTGCGAACAGAAAGTCAGGAAACTCTCAATTTCCTACAAGACGCATTTACGACAAACGTGTATCCAAATACATTAAGACAACCCCAAAATTATTCTTATACATCTACAAGTTTCAGGACATTTGAACTTCAGACTTCGCAAGCAGTTTCCACAAAGGCCATTAAAACTGTAATAGGTGTTACTGTACATATGTTGACAAGAACTTACATGAACTTATACGTGCAAGAAATTGAAAATAAGAGAATAAAACAAGCTCGTAGATAACAAAACAGCTGAGGCAGTTACTAAACGCGATGTAACGACTTCAATTAATTACAAGCCAGGCAGTATCTCACCTGCACGTTTGAATAATTTAACAATGTTGCTTCATTGCAAAACCTCATTAAGCAGTTTCACCTGATAAATATTATGTAAGAAAAATCACCGAAGGATCATTTCCTTAATGGTTGTAATCGCACAAATTGGTCCACGTGCTGGTTACGTAATTTGTTTCGAATTGTAAACAGCAACATTAAAGAAACGATGCATGTTTTGAAGTACTTTCGATCACTGATTTGCTCATTTTACTTGCAAATGATGACTAACTGAACGTTAATACGGTGAAACGAGGAAGAAAAGTTGAGAGTGGCCACTGAAGTATCTACATAACCAAGTGTAGTCAACGCAACGTCTAAAAACTGCAACAAAACATCAACAAAACAGTTGATATCCTCTACATACGCAACAGTACAATTCAATTATTTAAAAACCTAGTTTGTAAGAGAAGTATGAATGAAAATAGTGATTAGCAATATGACTGGTAATACCTACGCATTCGACTGTATGTGCAAATACTCAGTGTAAGCTTTTCTGCATAAAATGAAGTCCAATCTATAAAAAAGTTGTAAAATATAGCACCGAATACTAAGAAATAAACCTCATCGGATTACATTCGCCCCTTTTCTGTCTAGGTACGCCACTGTCTCTTTGAAAAAAAAAGTTCAATTTTGGCGCCAAGTCCAAAACAAAACTTTCCCCACATGTGAATAACGTAGGTTTATACAATAATGTATTCTAGCGAGAACAAGTTTTTTTGGATACAGCATTCGATATGATTAATGGTGAAAGTTTGAAATAGCGAAAAACACCATTCCCGACATTCTACCAACATGGTGAAAATCTGTGTATATTTCTCCAGCCCTTCTCCAACGTGTTAAATCCTGTGCAGAGCACAACAATGCCTTGCTGACCTCAAATCTGACGTCTCGCATCCGGCGTGTGGATCGTATGTATCTAAAAACACGTATGTAAACACTGGGCTCAAGGATGGAACATTATTTTCTCTTCCTGAACATGTTTCCATGGTGATTCAGCCTCTGCTTAACTGGCAATGCCGGCGGGGGGAGGAGTTTCATTGTTGTTACAATAAATATAAACATTGTATAAAAATAATAAACAATCAGTTTTGACAGTATGGGTCTAAAACACAGCACTGTAGTCATAATGCAGTCATAAATTACATCTAAGTAATCTATTATTATTATTACATCTATGTGCTACGGAAACATTTCCTTTCAATAGCATTGTAGACAAAACACGGATGTAAGACAAATATAATTATGAGAAATTCATGGCTCAATAATAACCACAGATGAATTATATAATTTGTCTGCGATGTTAGTAAAATAATGCATTATACGAGCTTCCCTCTATATATAATTATTGGGAATGTGAAGGTTTCACATTTTCAAAATCTCTATTTGTGGTCACTATACCGTAGCGGTCTATCCTCTATACAATAGCCTCGAAAAACTACAAGATATCTGACTTTGAAGCGGTAATGTAACAAAAACATAGTCACGTATCTAGAAATATATTTCGGGTTTGGGGTCCGAACCAAGAGTCTCAGAAATAATGTTTAAATTAAAAATAAATTATTAAAATATGCAAATTTATTAATATTGTATTGTTAGTATTACATGAATAGGTGAAAAGACGGTACAAGAGTAGAATATGATAGCACGTATTTATTACCTAACTTGCGTGTACATAAGAACATCAAAATTTGTATAAAACAAGGAAATTAACGTCAAATGGATAAATAATTGAATATATATTGAATAAAAAAAGATGCTAGATTGTTGACTATAAGTAAAGTTCCTGATTAATACTTTATGCATATTATCATAAAGAGTAGCGTGCATAAACATTCTTTGGTACTGTCCAATAATCCTTGCCTTCCAAGATCAAACGAAATAAATAACCATCGATTGTGGGAACAAGAAATGTCAAACAAGTACATTTTTATAATTTTAATTTAGTACTTTAGTCTTTCGGACAGACAGTTCAATGAAGTAAATTTTCGTCTCGTGAAGACGTGATGCATAAAAGAGAATACAATCATATTTATTGCCGAAATATCATATTTAGGTTGCGTTAAGTCCAGCACGCTGGTTAATATCTATTTACTTGGGCATTTCACAAAAGTTATATTTTATAAACAAGAACAAATGTGGAGAACAATACAGCCTAAGAGAGCCTCACGCTTCGAACAATGCCTCGCCAACAAAGAGACAGAGGCACAAAAAATGCTCCGCCAAAAAGCTCGACAAAAGAAGATCAAGTTTTCCAACAAGCACGCAGGGGATGAATGACCGGACAATCTGAAATATTGTTGAAGTTCGATAAATACAGGTCATGGAAGAACATTATTTGAAAAGATAACTCTTGAATATTATGATAACTCGTCTGAAAAAAAGAATAACACAATACAAAGTTGGCAGGTGGAGTGAAGTGACTAAATTTTGTCGTTTTCTGTCAATTTAGAATGCTTACCTTCACATTTTCCGGACGAATTACTGCACACTAATCCGAAATCGACATCGCATGGCCTGGAACGGTCGCAATCCTCCGATAACTGCTGTGCACAGACGAAACAACAGTCGCAATCTTCCCGTGCAATAACCCGACCATTGGGACAGTCTGTAGAAGTGGCATTTCCAGCGCACCTGGGTTCACAATCACAAGAATCTCCATGCACAACACACGAGAACAACACAACAATGTAAACTACACAGGCTAGCCTCAATAAAGGCATCTTTGCCGCACTGCTTCTCAAGGAAAACTTAATCATATCCGATTAGGCACTACATCAGTGTACACCGCCCGATCTCTGCACGACCACTGAGCTAAAACAGAGCGGGGACACCTTACGGAGGTGCATGGAGAGGCAGTGTTGCAATCTACCGGAAGCGAAAAGCAACAAAGTGGACGTCATCGGGGGCGTTTCGTGACAGCTCTCTCTTATAACATGACAACACACTGGTAACGAAAAGTGACTTCAACCCCATTTAAGTCGCTCTTGTTGTGTTGGGGTTACCAAAGCTAATGTTGAGGATTTTTTTCACAGATAAAAAAGCACTTAAGGGGGAGGGGGTGTATAAGGAGTCACTTATTCGCTTTCGCACTTGAAAATTGACACCATGCACTGGATTGCATAACGTAAAAGGGTGAAGGTAAGGTTTCCTGTGCATGTAGCACCGTTCCATGAAGGCACATTTACGGGATGTGTGGTTATGGCCCAATCCTCGATCTCGGCCATTTTGGAGGCGATATGATCAGCATCACGCTCCGGTCGCCTTTTTCCCGAAGGTTTGTCCCCAGGAACCCATTGTCCAGAGCACTTTATGCGGGGACAAGGCCGGAAAAATTCCAACATTAGATCACGTACCCCGTGTGACATGTCCCAGGCCGGGACTTAAGTTGCGAGATCAAAAGTCAACCACTTAACACGCTCGGCCACCGGGATTGCTATCAAAAGTAATTCAATCTACCGTAAACCTATTATGGTACTAGTTGGTTTAGTAGACAGAGCTGGTAAACTTTTAAAGGAGGTAAAAGGCAGTTTAAAATGAGTACAAGACAATGTAAAAAGACCAAGCTTAGTTTGAGGTAGCAAAGCTACAAGTTAATACCAGGAAAGGGGGGTAGGGGGCATGGCACATCCTGTCAATTTGTAATAACCAAATTTTCGTGATAAAAATAAAATGAAATTGCATGAATAATTATGCAAAAATAGAAACCCTCCCTTTTTGGAACACATTATAACAACGTCAACATTAAAATAAATGTTTATATAAAGATATATCCTACCTAGAAAGTCTGGCCATGGGTGAACGGAGAAAATATTGAAAAATATTTCATCAAATCTTTAAGCTGAGCTTATGCCCCGGTGAAGATCTGAGCATTTGACTTGTCAAGCCTGTGTAAGCTAGATGCTTCTAGAGAACCATTTTATGATATTACATTCACTGTATCAACGTCCCGCATATTAATTAATTTCTCTCTGGAAATGTCTAATTTCGCTTATCTGCCAGTTTTGGCTAATCACGATGTTAAGGATGAATCATTAGATGAAAGTGGTTAAGGGACACTCATAAGAAACGCCCATGGCCAGGATGGTAGTCGAATCTGGAAAATTTGGTTACGAAATCCGTTCTGCTCGTGGAACGTTATCCGTACGCTTCCGATCTTGTACCTATGCTTCATATCAATGTAGGATCCAGTCGCTTCTAACGCCATCTTCTTCTTCCCAGGACTCTTTTTCAGTCAACCACTTGCAGCACGCAATTCCTCTTATAGCTCTTTGCAGTTCTTACGGCGGGCGCTCTAGAAGCTGGCAGGGGAAGTGGGGAGCGGGGAGCGGGGAAACGACCAATCCAGCACGATAAGAAACGTAGCGGCCAGTAGAACGAGTTTCACGTAGTACTTTTTCCGGCCGCGTCGTGTCTCTCGGCGCCACTGCTGTTGTCTGGTTGGTTCCCCTGCCAGCTTCTAGAGCGCCCGCCGTAAGAACTGAAAAGAGCTTATTTTATAGCAAGTGTCAGGCAATTCCTGTTTCTTTTCTTGAATACTACGCGGATTGTTCTCTTTTCTTTAACTTTATGCTGCAAATTTTATGTTTCTTAATTTCATAGGCGTGCGCACGGGGAGGCAAGGAGCAGTGGCCCCCTAATCATGGACATCCGCAGATTCTTTTAATCTAAAAAAACAACATTTGAATTTGAAATTATCGCATTAATGTAAATTACTATAACAAATCAAATTATACGTGTGAAATATATACTTTTAGCTTGACATTCGATTTCTAAGGGGGAGGTGTGGCCATCCTTGCTCCCCCTTCCAGACGTCCATGTCCCTATATTAATATACTGTCACCTAGAAATTTAGTGTAGAGGAATCTTATCGCTGTTATTAAACGATATTATACTTTATACTCTTAAAGAAAATAAAGTATTTTCAAGCTGATCAAAGTTCAAAGAAACTACGGGGGAAGGAGGTGCAGTGCCGCAACCACAGGGGGAGGGGGCAATGCCCTGCCTTGGACGCAAATCAATTGAAGGGGGCAAGGGAGGCAAACATTGAGGTAAAAGAAAGCAAGAGTAGTAGAATCTAAGAGTAGCAGGACAAAATTAGTTTTCACGTCTTTATTGCATTATTTCTTCCTGATGGCCAAGAGCACCTGTAGTATCTACTTTCTTACAGTCCTGTCAAGTTCAGAGCTGTAGCTAGAGGAAGGCGGGAGTTTTGGCCCAGGGCACTGAACGATGTAAATGAAGAAAATTGTAAAAGAAAATGCCATGGCGCCCCAGCACATTTTTTGTGCCAAATTAAATCAATATTGTTTTTAGTTTGCAAAACTTTGGATCTTAAAATTTTCTTGCTCGTTGCGCTCGCAATTTTGTTCTTTTATAAAATACACTTTGCACTGTAAATTACCAGAGAGAGAAGTTATAACCTTTAAGTACTTCAGCCTCTTGCTGCTAAACAGTTTGTCTTAAATACATGAACACATTCTTTGGAGGAAAAGAAGCGCAGCACATTTCAGAGACAATTTATTTATTCGTTATGGTTCTTCTATGTTCCTGCATTTTATATATATATACGAGGGCCACTATTTATATTTTGAGCCTTGGCAACACTGATTGAAGTTAGGCGCGATTTGACGTTTGCACGGAATCGTCTGGCATTATTGACCATAACGTACTTCAAATGTTTTGTCAATAGCTTGATTTGTGTTGTTTATGTTGCCTTGGAGATTGCGCGACAACAATAAAATGGAATTAACTCGTGAACATTTTCGTGCGATGATTTTTTTTACGATTTTCGACGTGGATTATCAAGACAAGAGTGCATCGATCAACTTACTTCCACATTTGGCGATGAAGCCCCATCCTTTTCCACTGTGAAACGCTGGTATAACGAATTTAATCGTGGCCGCATTCGCTCACCGACGAGATTCGCGAAGGTCGTCCAAAATCAGTTGTTGTTCAAGAAAACATTGATGCTGTGCAAAACCTAATCCTGCAAGATCGTCATGTGACATACTGTGAGATTGAGGCAACCATAGGCATTAGTTCCACCGGCATATATAAAATATTACGTGATCATTTAGCTGTGAGAAAGGTATGTTCTCGTTGGATCCCACACAATTTGACAAAAACTCAAAAAGACGATCGCGTCAATTGGTGCAAACAAATGCTCAATAAATACAATCGTGGTGCTTCAAAAGACGTATATGAGATTGTAACAGGTGACGAATCATGGATATATGCATATGAGCCGGAACGTAAACAGCAGTCGACTGTATGGGTGTTTCAAGATGAACCCAATCCAACAAAAGTTGTTCGCACTCGAAGCACATCGAAACAAATGGTCGCCTGTTTTTTCGCGAAAACTGGTCATGTGGCAACTGTGCCTTTAGAGGAACGTAGAACGGTCAACTCTGAATGGTACACAACAATTTGTTTGCCAGAGGTCTTCGGTCAAATACGGAAAACAAACAAACGCCGTCGGATCATTCTTCATCAAGACAATGCCAGCTGTCACACATCTCGTCTAACAACCGACTTTATGAACAGTAAAAAAATCGAATTGATGGGTCATCCGCCGTACAGTCCTGATTTGGCACCCAGTGACTTCTTCTTGTTCCCGAATGTCAAGAATAAATTGCGTGGACAACGATTTTCGTCGGCGGAAGACGCCGTTGATGCGTTCAAAAACCATATTATGGAGGTGTCTCAAGAAGATTGGAAAAACTGCTTTGACAAATGATTCGAACGAATGCAAAAGTGTATTGACCATAATGGAGAATACTTCGAAAAACAATAAAGCAGTTTTCAATGCCAAATTCCTGTTTTTTCATTGTTAGGCTCAAAATATAAATAGTGACCCTCGTATATATATATATATATATATATATATATATATATATATATATATATACATACATACACACACACACACACACATCAATGCAATGCAACTAAAACAGTGAAATAATATGAGGTTTTTATTTCCAGACTGAACTTTCATAAAGGATTTGCCCCCCCCCCCCAATCAGAGGGTCTGCGCACGCCTATGCTTACTTTATCTGTCAGTTTCAAAGCACTACCACAGCTGCAGATTTAAACGGTGGCGACATCTGGAAAACTGAACCACTGCTTGAATGTTGGAGTAATCCAGATTGACAATTAATACTTTGAGTTGTCTTTAGAAAACTGCTACAGATTTAGAATACAACACAATGAAGTGCTGTCATAATTGCATAATTGAAAGATATGTGCCGAAACAACATCTTGAGACAGTTAGAATTATATGTAGTTCTATACTTCTCAATATTTCAGTGACTACCTGTTGGATTTTCCAGACATGATCAAAGCATTGTGCGTATTGTTCATCGGTTCTTCCCACCTAAAGTTTCTTAATCCGGCTCTTCCAGTAAAGAAGGCTATCAGCACAATCAGCGCCATCTATTGATCTCTTATTCACTTGTAAGATCTTTAAAATATATTAATTTTTCAAGCGAAATTTATACAGGGACTCTTATTCAATTTTGCAGGAAGGTCCAAAAACTTAAATCCCTCCACTATTTATCAACATCCCTTCATATATACAATTAAAGCTGATGTACAGTGGGATCCATTAGTATTACACTGCAAATTGTCCATGACTATTTTCATTAATTGTTTTCGTACATCCTGTGTGTTTTTAAGCGATGGATTTTTATGTATGCTGGTGCAGAAGTTATAAACAGCTTATTTTGAGTTTTCTTTTAATTCTTGAAGCTCTTAGTGGGTCAAATAAAGTGCACGAACATGGTGATGGACAATTTGCACGGTAATACTCATGGATCCCACTGTACTCATTTCCGTCATTGTTGCGATTACCTTAGAGGTGTAGTATATATTATGCACAGTAGTGGCGTTCCATAAGAGGAAAAGGGGGTTGAGGAGGGTAATAACCCCATTTCCAGCCAAGAACGAGAGGCAAAAATGATAAAATATAGTTGTAAGTAGCTAAAATGAACATGGGAGAAGCATAATATCCTACTCCCTGTGTACGAAATTCCATTGCACACAACTGACGCCACACACACAAAAACAAACAACTTAGAAAAACATAACCCCGTTTCGAAGTGAGAACAGCCATGAAGTGGCAACACTGACCGAGCAGGATAGGCCCGCCGCAGGTACCTGGTGGCAGCACCGGCGAGGACAAGAGACCGGTTCTTGTGTGTTCTTTTTTATTCTCGCCTATTCTTCCTCTCCTGGCCTACATTTCCGTGCCCACCTGAAGCCGAGAGTTGGTTACCTGCTGGAATCGAACCTTCCGACACCTGCCTCCAGGAATTTGCAATGCCGCGGAGGTCGGATCAAAATACAAAAACAAATTCCTCTGGTGATTTCAACCCGCGGTCAGAAAGGCAACCTCAAATTTCCAGGTGGGGGACAAAGTAAACAAATACTCCCAACAGATGGCGCGCGGGTAGATCATGCAAAACTCTCCGTGTATTGTGCGATCTGCAGCTTTAATATCTTTGTCTTTTTATTTACAAGTATAGAACACAGGCATCAAGCTGTGGTCGAAGTAACTTTGCTTAAGGGGGTTCTAAAGCCATGCTAAAGCATAGACCCAAATTTGTAAGGGTAACCGTACAAATAATATAGATTCGGTAAGGAAGAAATTTTCCGATATAAAAGATTATTTTATTCACTAGAACATGTGAACCTTATAATTTTGTTACGATTGAAGGGATTTAAGTAAATAACAGGAAATATAAGGTCTCCGTCATGTTCAAACTGCTGCGTACAGATGGCGCTGAAGTGGTAGTTTTGTTAATACCGGTGCATTTTCTTTTTTTTATGACTAGTATGGAAGATTTCGTGGTGAAACAAAGATCACATGTTCTTCCCGCAAGCATCTTAAATACTATGTGAAAAAATGAAAACATTTCGTACCTTCAGAGAGTTGTGCTTATCATTAAAACTTTTGAAGTGGCGTTTCGTCGCAATATACTCCGTGGTGCAGATTTAGCATACACTGTTGCCAATATTTCATTCCGTGTTGTCTAACGATATGATGAATGCAAGTTCTTGAAAGAGTGAAAATCAAACCAAGCTACCAGAGGATATCGAATTCCTTACAGATACGAGAACAAGGGAACAAATATATCCACGGAGGATGTTAAAAAGCTGAACAAGCTCGAAGGTAACTCTTAAAATTTAAGTGCTTGTTGCTTAATATTATCCATCAAAGGCAAAATGTTTGAAATATAGGCAAAATGTATAATTTATTTACATGTTGAAGAAATATCTTCTGATGTAATATCGGTTAGAATATCGCTTGACACTGCATGACTTTTTTTAACTTCCAAACGAAGTTGATAATTCTTTGTAAATGTAAAATCAGAATAGAATGTTATATTTTACGTTATAATCCTAATAACTACCGTTTTGAGATCATTACTATAGCATAAAATATACGTAGCTTAATATAGATTATATCTGATATCATTAAATCAATATTGCATAAAATGCTCTATTTTCATTCCTGTAAGTTAATTTCCAAACCTACGAAACTCGTGCTATTCAAATGTACAACATCGGAATGTTTATTACAAATCAGTAGTTTGTTTAAATGTTTTTTACTTTGCCCTTGTACATGGTTGAAACGAGTACTTGCTGACCTATTTTCTACAAGAGTTTTTCTCTTTTTATTTTTGAAGCAGCTCGCAAATATTCATATGTATTAAGTAGGTCTAAGTTAGGTTTGATTCGAATAGATGTAATGTGAGATCCATGAATGTTTGCAAGTTTCGGACACAGATCTGTTATTTTCCTTTACAGAAACACGTCAGAAAACCGGTTTTATAAACTGTATGAAGCTCTTCTGTTTTCTTGTCCTTTTAAAATTTAGGACGGCTCATAATGAGAGTGCATTTCGTCCAATAACTTGATGCGGTATATATTTAAAGTGTAAAACTACACCCTAACAGTTATGAGACTAAAATCTTACCGTCTATCGAACACAAGTCTGTATGTTTACTGAGAATTTCAAAATGAGTACCGGTATAGATAAATGTTCCCATACTTGCAAGTACAAGGGCAATAATTTAATTGTGGATGACACAGAGCTTCATAGAAATCATAATTTGTCCTGATTATGCTACGTATATTTGGTTCAATATCATATTGGATTTCAGTAGCCGTTTGTACTAAATAGTTTACTTCGAATACCAGTGAGTTTGAAGCTTGACTAGTTTTTCTCTCAGACCTATGACTGATTGATTTTACTTGGATGCCTATTATTAACATTCCATGCAGATAAAAGTTTTTTTAAGCTTTTTTGCTTCTTGGCTGGTCTACTATAATAATTCAAATAAAAATATAGTAGGAACTGAATTTCCATTTCATAATGTATTTCTGTTATTTTACCTCCAACTTCTGCTCCTTGGAACAATGATGATGAATAATGATTTGATAAAATGGATGATTGGAACAAAGATAATGATTAAATACATACATGAAACCAGGATTCGAACCTGGAGGAACCTCACTCAATATAGCGTTGCAATCATCACTCTACTATGAAAATATTTCTAACAATTATTTTGCCAATTTCTGTTTTAGGCTCATCATATTTAACATTCATTATAAAGTTAGATCATTGAAGTGAGCTCATATCGTGAACCAAACAGCCCTTTAATAACAGGACGATATCGTTAAGCATTATAGTGTCAATTGGATCCATTCTTTTCAAATCCATTTACTCAACATCTGTAAGTTCCATTATTAACTCAACTTATCTAAGGTTGTAACAATGTAATATCAATATTTTTTAAACATGTTTTGTAAGTTCATAGTCTCGTATACGATGTTAAAACTATTTTATCGAAGTGTCTTCTACAATAGTAAAGAGCACTATTGAAATTGTAAAAAAGGACAATAGGTATGACCGACAATAGCAGTTGCGTACCATGGCAGTTGGTGTATAAGCTTCTACGGAATATACTAGAAATCAACAAAGTGGACTGTTTGAACTTTACATGGAAGAGTACATACATTTTTGCTTGCTAGCGTAGACACTTGATTGAAAGGTGATGATTTACTAGAAATCAAGAGTCCAAAATATGCTCAAGAAATTATGTTTCAAGCCTTAATAATATCTGATAGCAAGTGGTCATCAATTGTAAATTGTATATTAGGTGAAACAGGAGAAAAAAACAGTGCCAGGGATGTGACTTACTTGTCTTGTCTGTCAAGCATTGGCACGCATTCATTGATATTCGTGCAAGTTTAAATTTTTAGAGGTATTTTAAAAAATCCTAAGGAAATAAATTTCTTCCTGAATACGATGATGATTTGCAAAAAGCATATCTCTCAGACAGTGGCGGCAATTAGGGGGAGGGGCAGATGGCCCCCACTTTTACCCCAATACTATACAAAACCTCATCTTCCCAGTTGTGGAACCCAATCGCCAATACTGCTCTCAGAGAACGCAATAATGTTTTGCAGGGTACGATAAAGAAAAATAATAAATATGCATTGAAACAACAACGTAAATATGATTTTATATATCCCCTGTAAACAATTATTTTGTAAGCTATTGAACTTCTATTCTAATGGTATTTATTACTGTATTGTATCTTCCCTCGAAATACGTTTTTTAAATCTTCTTTATACACAGAAAGGCTAATCGGGACTGGACCTACAGTTTAAAGTGGGATCCAAACCACTATATACAGTCATGTGACAGTCAGATTTACCGTCATTATTATTATCATTATTATTCATGTATGTAGCGGTAAAAAGACGAGTTGATTCAAAGTGTTAAGTGTTTTAATTTGTGAGATTACATATTTGATTTTTGCCAAGCCGACGGGAGGAACGAGACATCCGCTTGTGTTAAGGGTGAGCACCTGAAGGGTCACGCTATGCGTCTAAAGCTTAGGAAATTCGACCGTAATGACAAACATTTAAATATCTCGGTTTCCAACGGTCAGATTCATGTGAAACTTATACCAGCGCAGCGGCATGTGTGCAAGGACGGATATGTGGAGTTTCGTCACGATCAAGCGACAATTACGGACGCCAGATCAAATCGGTTCTAATTGATCAGTTTGTGGACAGCGATTGCAAAGGAGCTATGGGCGACAGCCAGGCGGAAGCTTAATCCGCACAAACTCAGCTTCGAGCACGGCTCGTCCCACTTGGGAGACAATAGAGCAAAGTGGACTGACCTCTTCGGAAGGTTACTCCAACGTGCGCATAGCGTCCTTTTTCAAAATCCAAATAAAACGAAGGACATGGTTTTTCGTTACACAGTCTTACCGCGGTCCTTGTAGTGAGAGCAGCTCCGTGCTAACTCTCCATATACAGTTTTGCCGCGATTCTTGGAACGAGAGCACCTTCGCGCTACCTTTCGTGTACAGTGGACTTTGTTGTGTTGTGCGAACACCAGTGTGTGTGATAGGCAGTAAGTCTACACGAGTGCGCCTACCTCAACCGCTGGGGGAAGTTGAAGCGAAACCGTGTTTCCGTGATTACCTTACGCCATTTATAATTTTTGAGAAACAAGGAACACCGGAAACTATGGCGGGCTAGAGGAAGAAAGGAGATGAGGGCGTTACGTCGATTCGCCCGACGTCAGAAGAAGCTACGCCGATGATGCCTATCCGCCGCCATGGAGAGAGAGAGAGAGATGTTGACGCCCCGACGACGCCGACGACGCCTACCAGCCGCGACAGAGAGACGTAGAGAGAGATGTTGACGCCCCGACGACGCCGACGACGCCTACGACGACCGCTCAGATGCGACGTCCGAACCGCGCCATACCACGGAGATCCACCGATCCTGAGAGGAAGAGGAGCCGGGGAACTAGGTGTTTGAACACGTTTCGCATCTCCATCGTCGCGACCAAGGAAACCTTCCGTGTGAATACTATGTGTTTTTCAATCGCTCATAACGACGCCGGGATGCACCTCGGAAGCTGAGAGATGGTAAAGTATTCATCTGTGTGAACCTTAACACGTGACGGCCCGATTGATTTAGAGAACGCCCTTGAAATTCGTCGACATTTTGAAAACGCCCACTCAACTCGAAATTTTACATCAAACTCCCGTCGCGCTTGTCATTTGTAATCTATTCGTCTCAGGTCAATTTTTCTTATTCCTTGTGATATTTTTTTTATGATCTTAAATTCATTGTTGTTTGTGCTCCTTTGTATTTGTTTAAAGTGCGTACTATTAGAGTAAAGCGCCGCCCGCTTAATTGCATATTCTACTTGAGGTTTGTTCATTTTTTATGTGCCAGCGCTGTGTCGCTGCTAGCTATGTCCGGTCGCATATGTGATTATTTGTTAAAGTATTTGCCTGGTAATGTGAATTGCTCGTCGCGGCGAAGTGTTTAAGTCCCGCCTGCTGGAGAGTACATGTTTGCGTCACTCAACGGAGGTTATTCGTTATGTTTGAACCACGTGAGGTCTTGTAAAAGGAAAACGTCCGCCCACGTGAATGTAATTGCCGTTGAGACGCCTTTGTTTATACTGGTCAAGTAATGTATGGTCACCGCGCCGACTAGTTTCCTTTTTAAAAAACAAAAGGTGAACTTAAGTAAGGGCTGGCTAGGATTTAAGTAGCACTGGAGCAAAATCACAAATGACCTGATTAGACAAAAAGTAAGATAAAATTAATTGAGAATGCAATAATTAGGGCTTGTCGTCATAAAACCTGTACATGTCATGTATAATTTCTAGTGTCGATAACCCCATGAGGATTGAATCTGAGAGAGAATGTGAGAGTGCAAGTGTGGGGACCTGTAATAGTTCCATTTTTGTTGGTTATGAATAGAATATACTTTTTATTTTCATGTTAATTTTGGGCTATATCATTTTCGTATGCATGTCGCTACCCGTGATTTTCAGGTATGCAGCTAGCCGCTTCCCGGCTACAGGTAAAGAGGTGGTAATTTGAAAGTACATATGTCTTTGTTTTTATTCGATATGGCTTATCACTATGCACTGTTGGTCACCGGTTCCTACACACGAACTTAACCTGGACCGTAACGCTATTTCGCTTGTCCGAGGGAGATTTTGCCGCCTCTATCTAGGTAGTGGTAGCATTAGTCTTCCCGGGCAAGGGAGGGTGTTCCATTCAATCATACATTTTTGGCGCCCGAACAGGGACCGGTATATTTTAAATCGAAAGCACCCTCAGTGCAGAGGTATATGTCGTTTTTGTAAGGGCTACGTCAGGCGTATTTTGGTGTCATGTAACTGTGTTTCATTGTGAGATTTTATTGTTTTATTTTGACGTGAGGTGGTAATTGAGACATTAGGCGTTTATTTTTGTCAAGGCAGTAGGGCAGCTACTTAAGGCGTTAGGCATTTTTAAATTTTATTTGTTTGGCATATGGCATTAGGCGTTAAGTTGAGTTCTGGCAAAGGGGGAATCGACCGCCCTTATCTTTTTTCGTTTGTGAATTGTTTAAATATATATTGGTATATATTGTGAGCGCTCACGTTTACGCTTGTCAGAGAGCATTGAGAATCGACCGAGGGTTGAATTTTTGATTTCATGAGATTGCGCAACCGCCGCATCGAGAACTTAAACATGAGTGACGTAAGGGTGATTTGCGATGTCTGCAGCGAGGAGTTCCCAGAAAGTGAAAACGTCGGCACAGCTAGACAGGTTTGTTCCCGGTGCGATCTCCCGTTAGGTCCGCGTGAAGAAACCAGTCTACCGAACAGCGGGGGGCAAGCCAATGAGACCATCGTGCAACAGGTATCTCTGGGAGAAGCAGAACGGGTCAACGAAGCAGCTAGCCTCAGTGGTACCAACTCCCAACAGATCATCGAGATGCTACTGCGGATGGGAGCCTCGCTCGAAGCCAAGATGGAGGCTACGAGAAGCGGAATCGAAGCCTCGCTAGAATCAAAGATGGAAGCTACGCGAAGCGGAATTGAAACCTCGCTCGAAGCCAAGATAGAGGCCATCAGCACCCAGATGCGAGTGACGGAAGACCGCCTCCAGGAAACCATCCGTACTTCCGGTGAGGTGATAACGCAAGAACTCGTCACTCGGGTACAGGAATGCGAATCCAGGGTCGAAGCCAAGATCGCCGGAATCAACGTGCGGATCGAGCGGCAAGAAAACCAGATGGCAACACTGTCTCAGAGCGTGCGCGACCAAGAGGAAGGTATGCAGCAGATGGCCCGACAATGCGTGCAGCTGGAAGCGACATGTGACCGTGGCATAGACACCCTGGGGCGACAAGTGAGAGAAATTTTAGTTCAAGCCGAAGGGAATTCCGAACGGATTGAGGACCTCGAGATGAAAGTGCGTCAACTGAGCGTGACTAGCAGCGGCACTTCACAATCGTCGCGGGAGCCCAGATTGACGTCACCACCGGCAGCCGACGTCGCCACTTGTTCGAACGGGGGAAGCGACCAGCGAGCTCCAGAAACGCCCCGCCCCCTTCAAAGAGAAGACACTGCGTCACCACGGTTGAGTCCGCGCCGCGAGCAGAGGGACGAGGATTTACAGTTACTACAACCGTCCGCCAGGAGAGCTCTGTTTCCGCCCGAATACCGGAAGCACTTCAAAAAATTTTCGGGTGCTGACAGAATCCTTCCTTCCACGTACCTCGAGGAATTTAATTCTACCGCCCGAGAGTTAGGTCTGACGGACGAGGATAGGCTTCTGATTCTGAAAGGTTTAATGCAGGACCGGGCCAAGAACTGGATGGACAGGAACGAGGGGAACTTCAATTCATATGAGGAGTTCAAGGAAGCGTTTCTCACTTATTTTCAACGTCCCCTGCAGGTCGAGAGGATGCTGATGCAGGTGCGAAACGAACGATACGACAGGGGCGGAGGACTCACGTATGCCCAGTACTTTTGGAAACGGTACAATGAGTTCAAGTCTCTGCAACCCCAAATGACCACGGCGGAGATAATAGCCGCTCTGGTGTACCATTTTCCACACGAAATTCGTCGTCACCTCAATGGAGCATGCGTGTTTGACGCCGACGCGATGTCCCTCACACTGGAAAACCTGTTTCAGTGCGAGGAGGAGAGGCAGAAAACCAGGGGTGAGAAGTTTAGCAAGCGGCGCCGACCGGAAGATGATTCGTCGCACCGGAATAAACACCCGCGCGTTCATCTAGTCCAGCAGGGATGGAGAGGACAGCACCACGCTCCAGGGGCTGAAAGGAACCGCCAGCTGCAAGATCCACCTTCACCGCAACGAAGACGCCCGTTCAGAGGCAGGAGACGGCGTGGAGGTCCGACTCGTGCGTCGCCAAGGAGAAACGACGGTTTTTTTCAAAACGGCCAAGTCCGGGATGGATTTTATCAGCGCCACGCGGATAGCAGGTCGGTCAGCCCGGAGTCAGATCGGGGAGATGCAGGACGCCGTGGAGCGAGGACGCAACGGAGCCCAGCGAGAGAAGAGACCAGGCCGAATTCCAGACGCGGTTCGCCCAGGCCAGGACCGTCGGGATACCAGCATCCGGGAAACTAATAAAAGTCTCGCGTCAGGGCTCGGATGCGGGGCAGACTACACCTGATCCACCTTCGCTTGAGCCGAACCACCCGGATGTAACAAAGACCACGCCGATTAGAATTCGTGCCGCTTGGCTGGACGAGGAGATCCACGCCGACGAAGAAGCCGAGGAAAGTCACGAGGACCGCTGGCCTTCGAAATCGCCACATGTACAACTGCGAGTGGGCGATGAAATTGTGATGGGGCTCCTGGACACGGGAAGTGAGGCAAGCTTATGCTCGGAGGCAACTTGGCGGCGCGTGACAAAGGGAGTGCGCAGGCCACAACTTCGGCACGTACGAGACTTTAAACTCATCGATTTCTCGGGCAAAGCGAGAGAGAGGCCTCTCGGTCACACCATTCTGCAGGCAACGCTGGATGAACATCATGTTGAGGTTGAGGTTCTGGTGGTCCAGTCATTGTCCGTGGACCTGCTGCTAGGAATGGATTTCCTGAGCCGGTATGCGTCTGTGCTCAACATCGGTCGACACTTTGTAACCTTGAATAATCGCGACGAAGAGTTTAACGTCGAATTCTGGAGGTCAGGCGCAGGAGAAGATGGCGAGTTCCAGCCCGTCGTCGCTTTATGTTCAGAGGTCGACCGCGACAAAGGAGTACAGGAAAGATTGCACGCCGCAGTTGCTTCATGTGAGAATCTCTCGGCGAGTCAAAAGCAAGTTTTCGCCAATCTTTTGAGGGATAATGCCGTCGTTCTGGATGAAAGGCCAGGAAAGTGCCGGAAGTATACGCATGAAATCCGTGTCGAGGGAGAAAGTCCAGTTGTCAGTAAGCCTTACCCGATAGCGTTTACACATCGACCGGAAGTGCGTCGGCAGCTGCAGCAGATGCTGGAGTGGGGCGTAATTAGGAAATCACGCTCCGTACATTTGAATCCTCTTCTCGTGGTGAAGAAATTTGACAATAGCCTCAGAATTTGCGGAGATTTTCGCGCGCTAAATACAAGGTGTAAGCTGGAACGCGTCAGAACATTAAAACTACAGGACACCCTACAACTGTTCCATGGCAAGCACGTGTTCTCAAAAATCGATATGTTATCTGGATTCTGGCAGGTCCCCTTGTGCGAACAGAGCATGCCTTATACAGCCTTCGGATTCGAGGATAACTTATACGAGTTTACCGTCGTTCCGTTCGGAATCTCTAACGGCGTGCAAGCTTTCACGAACGCCATGGCGGAAGTGCTCGGAGACGAAGTGAAAGATTTCTGTCTGTGGTATGTTGATGACATCTTGTGCTTTTCAAGAAACGTGGAAGAACATTTTGAACATCTAAACCTGATCCTCAGTAAATTACGAGATGCGGGAATGACAATTAAACTCGAGAAATCGGCTTTCTTTCAACCGAAAGTGCAATTTTTGGGCCACATCATAGACGCGCAAGGCGTGAGGCAGGACCCAGTCAAGTTTGACACGATAAGGAAGCTCGAGCCCCCGACATCAAGGAAAGGAGTCCAGCGCCTTCTAGGGATATTTACGTGGCACCGGCGCTTCATACAGAACTTCAGCGAACTTGCGTCACCCCTATTTGAACTGCTGAAACAAGGAAAGGCATGGAAGTGGACGCATCAACACCAAGGAGCCCTAGATAAACTAAAGGACGCCGTCTGTGAACAGCTTCGCCTCTACCACGCTGATTTTTCTGACGTCTTTTATGTCCAGTGCGACGCTTCAATCACGGCCGTGGGCGCAGTACTGTATCAAGAAAAGGAGGGGGAGAAACGTGTGATTCAGTACGCCAGTCGTTCCCTGCGGGGGGCAGAGAGAAATTACACCGTCGGAGAACTCGAGTGCCTGGCCGTGGTGTGGGCCATCGAAACCTTTCATGTTTATCTGGCCGGAGGACACTTTATTGTGAGAACAGACCACCGGAATCTCCAATGGCTGCACCGCGCAAAAAACTGGAGTGGGAGACTAACGAGGTGGAGCAATCGCCTTCAGCGCTACTCGTTTGAGGTGGAGTATGTGAAAGGGCGAGAGAATGTTGTGCCTGATGCCCTGTCAAGATACGTTGGGGGGAAAGGATTAACAAAAGTGCACGTAAATTTGATGCAGTTTCTATTCCCTGTACCTGACCACCTTCAGCCGCGGGCGGTTTATAGAAATGCAACACGAAGATGCCGAGCTCGCACAGTACTTCAGTATCCTGGAAGACCAGCAACCCGCAGATCCACGTCGCCAGCGACGCGTGAAAGAGCATTTTGTCGTCGCGAACGGGATCCTGTGCAAGACGGATGTCCACAACCCGGAGCGCCTGAGGGTATATGTGCCAGCTGAAGCGAGAAAGAAAGTCTTGGAGGAAGCGCATGACAAATCAGGTCACTTTGGGGGGAGGAAAATGTGGAGATACCTCGAGAGTACCTATTATTGGAAAGGGATGCGGAAAGACGCTAAGAAATGGGTGCGCGATTGCGTCATCTGTATGCAAACTAAGCCTAACCGCGTCAGAGCAGCAAAAAACCCAACATCGTTTGTGGCAGAGAAACCGCGGGAAGTGTTGTTCGCAGACTGCGTGGGACCACTCCCGAAAAGCAAGGACGGCATGAAGTACCTATTCACAGTCATGGATGGATGCAGTCGTTTTCTGGTTGCGTATCCAGTCAGGTCAACCGCAACGAGAGTGCTGCTCCGTAAGCTTACAGAAAATTACTTTGTACACCTCGGAACTCCGCGCTACATACTCACGGACCGCGGAGCTCAGTTCACAAGTAGCCTCTGGAGGGACACTTTGGAAGCATACGCAGTGAAGCCCATATGGACCCCGAGCTACAGGCCGCAGGCAAACAAGGTCGAACGCATGCACTGTGAAATGAACCGCCTCTTGAGATTATTTTGCCATAAACAGCATCAGGAATGGAGCAAGCACGTTACCTCGATTGTACTCCTCCTAAACAACACAGAATCCGACACCCTTGGGTTCACACCAGCAGAGCTACAATTCGGCAGCACACCTCGGAGAGACGTAATTCGTCACTTTGGATTGAAGGAGGACAACCGCGACCCAACTGTCAAACAAAAGATCCTGATGGCCGTCGAACGGACGAGAGAAACCAGGAGGAAGGCCAATGAAAGACAGGCAAGAGACGGCGCCGAGATTCGAACTGGAGACCTCGCATTCGTAAAAAATCACGGACTTAGCTCTCAAATTGAAGGGAAAATCAAGAAGCTCTTTTTCATGTATGATGGTCCGTACTTCTGCAAGAGCAAGCTCGCCGCCAATATTCTGGAGTTAGTGGACTGCACGTCTGGGAAGATCATAGCACCCCAGCATATAGAGAACTGCAAGAGGTGGAACTGTTCCGATGAGAAGCGCAGAGAGTGGACAGCACTGTACGAGAGTAAGAGCGACGTAGGAATGCAAGCTGACACGTAAATGCTCACATCTTGTTCTTGTTTTGTACATATAATCTTCATATTATGTTGATATTCAGGATGTTATCATATATGTTACCTATATCTGGAAGGTCACAGTGTCCGTGCCGTTCAGAGAGTAAATTTTTATATACAGGGTGTTCATGTATTTGCTTGTCAATTTTTATATACAGGGTGTTCATGTATTTGCTTGTCAATTTTTATATACAGGGTGTTAATGTATTTGTTTGTCAATTTATATACAGGGTGTTCATATATTTGTTTGCCAATTTTTATATACTGAGTGTTCAAGGATTTGTAACCAAAAAATTCTGTCCCTGTGTAGAGCGAATTTTTCACGCTTACGAAATCCTTGGAAGAAGAAGAGGGGCGAGGTTGTGACAGTCAGATTTACCGTCATTATTATTATCATTATTATTCATGTATGTAGCGGTAAAAAGACGAGTTGATTCAAAGTGTTAAGTGTTTTAATTTGTGAGATTACATATTTGATTTTTGCCAAGCCGACGGGAGGAACGAGACATCCGCTTGTGTTAAGGGTGAGCACCTGAAGGGTCACGCTATGCGTCTAAAGCTTAGGAAATTCGACCGTAATGACAAACATTTAAATATCTCGGTTTCCAACGGTCAGATTCATGTGAAACTTATACCAGCGCAGCGGCATGTGTGCAAGGACGGATATGTGGAGTTTCGTCACGATCAAGCGACAATTACGGACGCCAGATCAAATCGGTTCTAATTGATCAGTTTGTGGACAGCGATTGCAAAGGAGCTATGGGCGACAGCCAGGCGGAAGCTTAATCCGCACAAACTCAGCTTCGAGCACGGCTCGTCCCACTTGGGAGACAATAGAGCAAAGTGGACTGACCTCTTCGGAAGGTTACTCCAACGTGCGCATAGCGTCCTTTTTCAAAATCCAAATAAAACGAAGGACATGGTTTTTCGTTACACAGTCTTACCGCGGTCCTTGTAGTGAGAGCAGCTCCGTGCTAACTCTCCATATACAGTTTTGCCGCGATTCTTGGAACGAGAGCACCTTCGCGCTACCTTTCGTGTACAGTGGACTTTGTTGTGTTGTGCGAACACCAGTGTGTGTGATAGGCAGTAAGTCTACACGAGTGCGCCTACCTCAACCGCTGGGGGAAGTTGAAGCGAAACCGTGTTTCCGTGATTACCTTACGCCATTTATAATTTTTGAGAAACAAGGAACACCGGAAACTATGGCGGGCTAGAGGAAGAAAGGAGATGAGGGCGTTACGTCGATTCGCCCGACGTCAGAAGAAGCTACGCCGATGATGCCTATCCGCCGCCATGGAGAGAGAGAGAGAGATGTTGACGCCCCGACGACGCCGACGACGCCTACCAGCCGCGACAGAGAGACGTAGAGAGAGATGTTGACGCCCCGACGACGCCGACGACGCCTACGACGACCGCTCAGATGCGACGTCCGAACCGCGCCATACCACGGAGATCCACCGATCCTGAGAGGAAGAGGAGCCGGGGAACTAGGTGTTTGAACACGTTTCGCATCTCCATCGTCGCGACCAAGGAAACCTTCCGTGTGAATACTATGTGTTTTTCAATCGCTCATAACGACGCCGGGATGCACCTCGGAAGCTGAGAGATGGTAAAGTATTCATCTGTGTGAACCTTAACACGTGACGGCCCGATTGATTTAGAGAACGCCCTTGAAATTCGTCGACATTTTGAAAACGCCCACTCAACTCGAAATTTTACATCAAACTCCCGTCGCGCTTGTCATTTGTAATCTATTCGTCTCAGGTCAATTTTTCTTATTCCTTGTGATATTTTTTTTATGATCTTAAATTCATTGTTGTTTGTGCTCCTTTGTATTTGTTTAAAGTGCGTACTATTAGAGTAAAGCGCCGCCCGCTTAATTGCATATTCTACTTGAGGTTTGTTCATTTTTTATGTGCCAGCGCTGTGTCGCTGCTAGCTATGTCCGGTCGCATATGTGATTATTTGTTAAAGTATTTGCCTGGTAATGTGAATTGCTCGTCGCGGCGAAGTGTTTAAGTCCCGCCTGCTGGAGAGTACATGTTTGCGTCACTCAACGGAGGTTATTCGTTATGTTTGAACCACGTGAGGTCTTGTAAAAGGAAAACGTCCGCCCACGTGAATGTAATTGCCGTTGAGACGCCTTTGTTTATACTGGTCAAGTAATGTATGGTCACCGCGCCGACTAGTTTCCTTTTTAAAAAACAAAAGGTGAACTTAAGTAAGGGCTGGCTAGGATTTAAGTAGCACTGGAGCAAAATCACAAATGACCTGATTAGACAAAAAGTAAGATAAAATTAATTGAGAATGCAATAATTAGGGCTTGTCGTCATAAAACCTGTACATGTCATGTATAATTTCTAGTGTCGATAACCCCATGAGGATTGAATCTGAGAGAGAATGTGAGAGTGCAAGTGTGGGGACCTGTAATAGTTCCATTTTTGTTGGTTATGAATAGAATATACTTTTTATTTTCATGTTAATTTTGGGCTATATCATTTTCGTATGCATGTCGCTACCCGTGATTTTCAGGTATGCAGCTAGCCGCTTCCCGGCTACAGGTAAAGAGGTGGTAATTTGAAAGTACATATGTCTTTGTTTTTATTCGATATGGCTTATCACTATGCACTGTTGGTCACCGGTTCCTACACACGAACTTAACCTGGACCGTAACGCTATTTCGCTTGTCCGAGGGAGATTTTGCCGCCTCTATCTAGGTAGTGGTAGCATTAGTCTTCCCGGGCAAGGGAGGGTGTTCCATTCAATCATACATTTTTGGCGCCCTAAAATGGGACACCTATATTCTGAAATACCTGCATCCCTGCAATGTGTTATGTGTGTTGCCTAACTCAACGGCAGTGACAGAACTTGCCATTGAAAATTTGCTATTACAATTCACTCATCGCCGTAGATTTAGACAACACACAAGACGCATTGCAGAGAAGGGAGACTTTCAGGATCTAGTTGTCCCATTTTTATTTGACGATCACTGTACACTCACCGTCTATCGAACCTGGGACTCCTGTATTACAAGGCGATTACGTTACCACTTTGCCAAGGGGGAGGCTCAACTTCCCTCGCAATTCATACTAATATGTTACTGAACTCGATGATATATCAGCAGTGTTTGAATTACTCTTTAAAAGTAACTCCGAGTTAATCACTTGAGAAAGTAATTCGCATATAATTACTGTTATTACTGTTCTTTATAAAGTACTTGACATAGTTATTATTACAGTTACTTTACTCTAGATTTGTTTCATTTCGTAAGACGTTGTTCGAATCATGAGTTGCAAGCGCGATGTCCTTTTCACCGACCAATAACCACTAAATGTTGAGCATTAAGTTTCATGAAATTCTAACTTATTTCTTACATTTCATGTACAAATATTGAGGCAATAAAATTCACAGTAAACTTCTGTTACAAAGTAATGACGATTAACATTTCATTTCATTTTGTTGAGCAAACCAAATATTTTTTAGAATTTTTGTTGAACTATAAAATTATTGTGTCCATGAGGATTGTTGGAGATCATGTATGTAGTCTTATATGGTAAGTGTTCTAATACAAATAAACTTGGGATACATCATGGCTCTTGACGAAAAAAATACAAAATTGTCCTCATGGTCTCGAGGATTGATTTGCTTTATTTTACTTAGCTTTTTGTGCCACTTTTGGCTAGTTTACGATGATGGAGATGAGTGGATATGATGAAATTGATGAATGGACACTCACGAACATCCATGCCCAGGCCAGGATTTAACCCGGGACCCCTGGCGTCGTAGCGCGATGTGCTAACCACTCTTTTTTTTTTTTTTTTTTTTTTTTTTTTGTAAAAAGGAAATACCCCCTACACGGAGGTATCACCCACCATTCACACTTGTTCTCACTTTTACACTTTTCAATTGTTACATTTTCTTTGTTTCTTATCATCTGGACAAACACAAAGACCCATGCCTTACCCGGGACTCGAACCCGGAACCCCTGGCGTTGTAGCGCGCTCTGCTAACCACTCCGCCACGGAGGTCGACTAGTAAGTTGTACAAGCTCCGTCACGGAGGCCGCCTTTAATAATCGTCAATTTACCTATTCTTTGAGGAGAACATTTGGTTCAAGTTAATATTTCTTTCCATGCAGTAAAGTAATTGTACAACTTACTAGTTTGGTGGAAAAATAACTGAGTTACAATTACTCATTTCATAACGTAAGTAGTTTACAGTTACTGTTGCTTGAAAATGTTACTGATACTACCAAAGATTCTACATCAGCTGCAGAACTGAAAACCAGAATAGATCAAACCCGTAATGAACTATGAAACATGTCATTGTGTGGTGACATGATATGCAAATAAATTAGATGCGCTACAAAACTGTATTTAATACTGAACTATTATAAAAATAACAAATATGTCTTCTATTGTGTACCCAGGATTCTTCTGACATTTTTCTTTCAAAATCGCAAAAATTGCGATATTAAAACTCAGTAAAAATAAGGGTGCAGAATTACATGTTTATTCACTTGAAGGATAAAAGATTGAGGATCGTTAGAGAGCGCTAATATTTATAAATATTTATAAATATTTACAAGATGTTTACTGAAATTCTGCAAATTTATGAAGAAAATCTGCTAACGTCACCGATAAAAGATATAAATATGTTCAAGTACTGTCATATAAAGTGAATTCTACAGTCAATGCAGCATTCGTTTCAAACGTAATTGCAAAATGTTTTCAATTATTTCAATTACTCTTCTTACTTTATGCATTTCGTGTTTGAATTAACTACATCTATCTTTGTATGTTCTTTTCTGCTTTCGAAATATTAAAAGAAATACATAATAGAATACAAGGGATTTTATATTACTATTACGACTATTACTATCTTGCATTGCTGATAAATTGTTGTATTTTTTTTCAATAAGAACATACAACTAAAATCTCATGATAAACAATTACGTTGCTCCACATCTACTTAGATTTTTTTTAATAAAATCTGCTAACCAACGTGACGTCATATCCCATCAAGGAGTACCCTAATCGACCAACCTATATGTATCTACCTTGATTACGCGGAGATCTGGCAACATGGCCCTCGGTTGCCATGGCAAACGGTGCTGCCATCTGTTATCGAAAAATTATCACAAAATTGCCTTTAGTACGGCCTTAAACGGTTATCTTTTAAATTAAAAATTAAAAATGAACAATCGAAACAAAGAAGTGTATAAATATAAATATGAATGTTGGCCATAAAAAACCTCCGAGACTAAATTTCATACCTTTATACATCTTAACAGTAGACTACAGTTATCAAGGAAAAGCACCAATTTCCTACATATATGTAATACACAGTATGATTATAAACAATTAATCAATTAATTCATACCTTGTGCAGGCGTCCACAATTACATTTCAGTCTAACATAGAATACAAAATAGTTTTATTAATCAAGATGGTATTAGCATGTAATGTTAATTGTACATTATCCATTTTCTAGTGCATAGTACGTTTCGAGAAAACACATCTTCAGGTGAACAGATTCACGTATTTCTTCTTGCCGCTGGTGGGATCGAACCTACGACATACTTGTGAATTTACTACAAATAGACTACGTTAATCAAGTGTCTTACAAAGTTGTCATTAAAATAAATATATTAATAATATATATAATATATAATAATATATATATATTATAATATAGGTCGATTTAAGAAATAATAGTAATACATGAATATGTAAAATATGGTTTAAAAATAAAAATACGATTACCGACATTTGTTTAAAAATAACTGCAGGCTGCTACCAAAGAAATTAACGTTAAAATTCACAGAACGTTGGGAAATTATAGAATAACTTGTAGATTTCGAGTTTCAGCTTATAAAAGTGAGATCGTTGAACACTATTTTATGCATTATTCATTGGGCTTTCGCAGTGGCGTAGTGGTAACGATGTCGCCTTGTAATCAAGGGACCGGCGTTCGATACATGGAGGCCCATTGCACTTAAAAAGTATAGGTCCAGTCCCGATTAGCCTATCTGAGAAAAAAGTGGACTTAAAATAAACTTTGAATTTGAATATTATTATGCATTAATTTTCGTCTTCATATCAAAAACAAACAAGCATTCTGCTTAAATAATTTCAGATCCTGTTAGCTCTTTCATTGAGGGGGGGGGGATCCGGCCCCTCGGACCCCCATCTAAGTACACCCTTCCATAGCATATCGCATTGCACGGAACAATTTTCGCTACAAATTACAAGCTACCGGAAGCAATGATTAGGTGACGCTATCAGCGATACGCTCAATGCTCGCTTGTTATTAATCCTCTCTCACGGGGCCCTGGACAATGGCCAATTAGGGATCCACTCGCTCAGTGGCACGGTGCACGCCTTGCGTAACGGGAATGCATTATTGAATATTGGAATTATTCAGGTGCAATTGTGGTTTCGAAGCCAGATTATATGGAAAGCTCAAGCTGGTCGCATAGCTTCACGAAGTAACACGGAAAAAAAGGGTTGAAGGAATCGAACGCTTGATACCGATACAAACTAAATGCAATCATCAGTGATCAGGGAATTGAATTTATAGTAAAAAAAGGCTAGTGAAGAAAGGCAATAAAATTATGCGGCTTGCTTTCATTGTGCGTTTTATACTTACATTCAAATGTGTGTGCGTGTGTACAGTCACCTTCAATATAAATGGGACACTTAGATTCTTCAATAATCTCTTCCTTGCGAGGCGTTATACCGGGTGGCCAGAATTATAGTTACCCAACTCAGAGCCCTCTGTAGACTGTTTGAGCCATCGTAGAACTCTGAAATTTGGTCAATCCACTATGCAGACCATGGGGAAGAGGATGGCAATAAAAACAAATAGTTAAATTTTCCGCCACCAGGTCGAAATGTGGCGCTGTAATAATGAATATTGAAAAACATAAGTCAGGTGTACAAATCTTTATTGTTGCCTTGTGCCAGTACAGCAGTGTTCAACATGCGTGCCAGCAATATTACTACCGTTCTGATAAAACAATTTCACCAGCAACGCACGTTCCTTCTTATTTAATGGCATGGTGATCACTTCCGAACTTTTGTTCGGCACTCACGTTAAGTGATTTAGCTGAGTTATTAATTAGAAAGGCATTTGTTAGTGGCTGGAAGTTGCGAGAAAATAATCCCTCGTTTATTGCAAGATTGCAAGGTAAAGGCAAATCCATAACCAATTAGAGCAGTTTACGTCATTATTACAACCCATCACGGAAGTACAGCGCCACATTTCAACCTGGTGGCAGAAAATTGAACTTTTTTAATCGCCATTATCGTTTCGTTTTCATGGTCTGCATAGTGGATTCACCAAATTTCAGAGTTCTACGATGCCTCAAACAGGCTACAGAGGGTTCTGAGTTGGGTAACTTTAATTCTGGCCACCCGGTACAACGCCTTGCAGGGAAGAGAGTATTTCAGGATCTAGGTGTCCCATCTTTATTGCCGGTGACTGTATATTACAATGCGTCGTGTGGGAAATAACTCCAATTTATCAAATTTACAGGAGAGAGGAAATAATGTATTCTTAGAAATATTTATCTTAAAAGGAGTCATTAGATTGGGGATACGCGACTCCACCTTACTGCTAAGGATTAGAAGTGGAAATGTGTTGATCTGACTGCAAGCCAATGCATCTATTCAAAGAAGTTCATTTAAACAAAACTGAAAACCTCATTTTTGAAGTTACGACGACTAATTGATTAACTTCAATTGAATTACTTTCGAGCAAAATAACTGTAACATGCTTACTTCCAAGAAAGTAACTTCAGTACTTCAGTAACCAGAAAAAAAAAACGGCAGACTGATGAAGAAACATTGAAAAGACGGAGTTAAAAAAAGAACAAGAGCTTACCCATTCACAAAAACTGGCACAGCGTGGAGGGAAATTGCATGCTCCAAGGTCAAAGTGAAAACTCCTCGTGTGGATGTGTAGACGAAAGCGAAGCCTTCGTTTCATGCACTGAAAGCCTTCACGTGTAACTAAAAACAAAGAAACTTCTTCTTACAGCTACCAGCAACCAGATAAAAAAGTCAACGGGCCAGAAATCAAACCGGAAATTGTGTTTTGGGAGAATTGCACATTGGGAAGCTTAGTTTGTATCTGATTTGCCATTCGAAGTGCTGCCTGCTGGATATGTGTTTATGTTCCATCTGATATGAGTAATTCGTCACGCACCTTGCACAATTTAACTCCACCCCTGTGGCGCATGGCTCCCACGAGTTTCATTGTGAGCTACTGATGTCTGGGCGTGTGGTGTGGCCCTTTTAGAAGACAAGGTGCAACGCTGAATAGCCCCTGACGCACCTAACCTAACCTAACCTATCGCTTTTCGGTGTTATTTCTGTGCAGATTGATTTGTTTGTTTTACTTCGATTTTCTGCCACCCTTGGCCAATAGCTAAGATGGAGATGAATGATATGAAAATGGACACTCACAAACACCCAGACCGGGATTCGAACACGTGACCCCTGACGTCGTAGCGCTAGCCACTCCTCCACGGAGGCCGGTCGTGCAATGTTCAAGGCCTACAGGATGAAATAGTGATAACGTTGTCGCCTTGAAACCAGAGTCCCGGGTTCGATGTCCGGTGAAGGCACCTAGTTGTTCCGAATACAAACTTCAGATCCCACTAAACTGTAGGTGCAGTCCCGATTAGTCACTATGTAACTAAGGAGCCTTGGGTTCGAATCCCGACATGGGAGTTCTTCGTGACTGTCCATTCACCAATCTCATCACATCATCCTTCATCACCGAAGGTTCAAGCCCTAGTCTGAGCATAGGCTTTCCTTTGTGGGCGTCCCTTCATCAATTTCATGTAATCACTAGCCACCTTCATCGTCGCTATTAGTCTAAAGAGGAAAAAAGCGACGTAAATAACAAGAATACAATACAGCAAAACACTTTTGTCTTTGAAAGCTAATATGATTGTTGTTAATATCAGATCAGAGTTCAATACTCCCATAAAACATGAAAATTGTTCACACAGGGTAATTTTTCAGTTTGACAGTAAATTTACACATTAATGCCTTGGTACCTGCTCACAACCAACCTTTACTGTTAAAGCCACTTACGCGACAAAAAGTGTAAAACTTTTTTTGTACATAACAAAAGATTTGAGGGAGACACACTTGAGTAGGTTGGGCTGGGTGTTAGGTGTGAACAGATTCACTTTCCTTCCTTCCATTGTAGCATATAAATGCCGCATATATCCATCTCATGGTTTCGCCCTTCCCTTGGAACTTATTCATCAACGTTCCACTTTCACCAGCGTCCATTCTGGTTGACGCCTTTCGTCCCGCGCTTTATGGAGCGACTAACAAAGGTGAAGAACTGTGATTCAGCCATTCCACGAATTTCTTTAGCACGTCTTATTTTCCTTTCCGAAAACCAAGAAGGCTCTCTCTTGATGGACTTCTGACGAGTTTCCGAGAAGAAAACATACCTTCGAACACGTGCAAGAGTGTAAAGAAATGTATAATTTGTTAAATGTCTTATTTGGTAGACCGAGACCACTATTTGGAACGTATTCGAGAGCATGGCCGTAGGCAGAAAAAAATTTCGGGGGGGGTTCATTCATAATTGTTCCCATGGGCGTCGCCAGAAATTTGAATAATAGAGATAATAACAATAATTGTACAATAATAATTAAAATTTCATAATAATGAAACAATTTTATTCCATAATAATAATACTAATAATTATTATTATTATATTATTGTTATATCCTTGAGGGGGCTTACTCAATCCAGCAGATGAGTGAATATCCAGCACAAGTTTCTTTCTTTCTTTTTTTTTTTTTTTACGTTTCATACAGTGTGTACTGAAATGCACAATTATTATACTTCGTAATTAAACTTTAGCTACCTTCAAGAGAAAAGCTTTAAAAGTTAGATGGAAATTTTAGTCATAAAGTTTTTGTTGTTTGACTTTAAAATTATCTTTTTGGAATTTTGAAAAGTGTGGAACCAGTTATTCTTTTTAAAAACTTAGCTTGGTGCATGGATTGTAACCTCAATCGCGAACGTAATGCGCTACAAAACTGGAGATCCTAGGTTTGAACTCCTATCAAGGGGGATTTTCGACTTTATCGGACAAGGAATTTAAAAGCTGGAAAGGGAATTTTGGGACAATCATAAGGGAATCTTCAGTCTATATTCCTTGTGACGCAGGAGCAACACTGGAAAGATGACAGCAGAAGTGATAATGGAGGGGTCGCGGGTTGGTTACGATTCTGAGAATAAATCCTGTTTTCAAGTTTCAGAATTCCAAATGTATGAAAATTCTAGCACGATCGTTTCAACATTGTCTCATGTAGCCTATTTTTGTGATGCTTCGAAAAAAAAATTGAAAATTTGTTACAGATTTTGGTTTCTGAACTTCAATTAATCCAACATGTCAGAAGTTTCGGGGGGGGTTTGAACCCTAGAAACCCCCCCTCTAAATACGGCCATGTTCGAGAGTAGGACAAGCTATTCAAGACATTCTTGTCACGTTGAAGATTTTAGTAAACCAGAATACAAAGCATATTAAAATTTCACCCAAACAACATTGCTTTGCCACAGGTCAGACCTACCCAATATCTTGGTATTGCTTATGTCAGGACAGGAACTTAGTTTTGAAAATGTACAATGTGACGCATATTGTATCTACCAATATCAGTTGGCAACCCTGTCCGAATGCGCATGCGCAGAAGTTTCCCATATTTAGGCAGATGCAAGTCTGGCATGTAACGCAGTGTTGACACATGAAGGGAAATTTCCGTTTCTGAAGGGAAATTCTAACCGAATTTAAGGGAAAAGGGAATTTCGATGAAAAATACGAAAATTTCAGGGAAATTTGAAGATATCAGACGGAATAAAACACATTATATTAAGATCTACTTACACATTCACATTTTTTTCTGTCACTTTTATTTCCACTTCATTTGAGTTGAAGCTCTCTCTCTCTCTCTCTCTCTCTCCTTCCCTTTATGGGCCTGGCCTGATTATGTAAGATTTCAGGATTGTTTAACATTTTTCGTTTATACGAACATGCACCAATGAAAATGCTAGCTACTACTTATTATTATTATTATTATTATTTATTATTATTATTAAACATGATTTCTTAATTGAAGGGAAAAATAGTCAAAAAAAAGAAATTTTGCCCCTTGCAGAGGGAAATTGTGCCAAGAGATTGTGTCAACACTGATGTAACGTTGGCCGGTTGAGACACAAATCGTGGCAGTGGATGAGTTCATCCGAACGGGTTCCATTCAGCAGACGCAGCAGGCACAGCCCTGAGAAGCAACAGGTCGTCAGAGAATCCGCCTCCTTCGACATGAAGACTTTTGTTTCTGCACGCTGCAATTGGCTCTCTATTGTGTGACTCATAGTATCATGCTGTGACGCTCTGGGACGGGATGACGGCGTCGTCTGCCTCCTGAATGGAAAGCGTTCGGATGAACACTTCCACTGCCACGATTTGTGTGAACCGCCCAACGTCCCATGACAGACTAATTGCCAGACTTGTATTTGCCTAAAGATGGGAGATTTCTGCGCATGCGTTCCGACAGGGTTGCCAACTGATATTGGTAGATACTATGTGCGCCACCCTGTATTTTTGGGATGTAAAGGGTGACCTTTTCAGAAGACACTCAAATGCAGGGCCGGCCCTAGGGAGGGGCAACTGGGTCATTCGTCTGAGGTCCCGCGCCAGATAAAAATAATAGTTTGTACGGTTCTTTACGAGTTTATAGGACGCAGGTGCTTCCAATTAAGCAAACTAATCTAATTTTTCCTAACTTCATGGATTGTTTTTACATTCTTTAAAATATCCGAAATTGCCGAAATCATAATCTAAACAAAGTACTGCCTGCATACAGTGGCGGCGATTAGGAGGGACTAAGGTGGGCAGTTGCCCCCCCACTTTTCGCCACTTTTGCCCCCGTACTATTCTAAACCTTATCTACCAAGGGAAAGTAAACTGTCCTTGCCCCCCCCCCCAGTTTTGGCACCTTGCCCCCCCTAGTTTTCGAACCCAATCACCGCCACTGGTTACTTGATATGATTTAAAAATTGCCACATTGATAGGCACACATCCAGTTTTAGACTTAGACCATTGCACATGCATGCATACCTTGTGGTGATATTTATGCATGTAGAAGCGAAGGGAATCCATGTGGGGCAAAATGGTAGAGAATTTAAGCAGAGAAATGCTCAAATATGCTTCCTCGCTTCTCGTAAGACCTTCATTCAAATGTTATGTTATCAGATTCTCAACATTTCTATTCAGTACAAGGTTATTATTGATGACTCTATGCCTTAAGGGTGAATAGTCCAAATGAAAATATCCTTGAACACTAATATTTCTCTTCAACACAAGATTTGTGTGTTGGAGTAAGAAAATTCATCAAACATATATTCGTTTGTTTTTAAATAAAGCGTTATATGTATATTTCCTGTGATATTAGTACCTAATTCCTGTGTAAACTACAGTAGATGCTGACCTTCCTCGTCTTTTATAGGTGATCTTCCAATTTGACAGCTTAGAGACATGTCAAGAGATAGTTTACTTTGGAAGATCGATTACAAAAGCTAAGAAAGGTAATCATCAACATTCAACAATCTGCTGTAGTTTACAAATTACCAACTCTCAAGAATTATCGATATCATAGGACCTGTAACAAGGAACAAACATGAACTATATGACTTGAATTTGTTACAGGAACTACCAGTTGCGGCGATTGGGTTCCAAAACCAAAGGGGGCAAGGTGCCAAAAGGGGGGGGGGGCAAATACAGTATATTTCCCTTTGTAGATAAGGTTTAGCGTAGTGCGGGGACAAAAGTGGCGAAGAGTGGGGGGCAACTGCCCCCGCGCTTCCCCTAATCGCCGCCACTGGGAACTACTAATTCACAGCGATTACAGATCATATCGCAAGAACTAACTTGCACGAATTATCCTTATTCCAGGAATATATTTATTACAGTAACCACAAATTTACAGGAATTATCAATATCCTACGAATATATTACAGGAAGTACTAATTCTCAGGGAGAAATATTACAAGAACGAGAAATTCACAGGAATTATCGCCATCCAAGGAATATATTACAGGAACGACCAATGTCCTTCGAAAATACTGCAGGGACTACTAATTCACAGGAATTGCATATATCCCAGGAATATCTATATCAGAGGAAACACTGACTCGCAGGAATTATTTACATCACAGGAATGTCTTTTTAACAGGAACTACCCACTGGCTGGAAATATCGTCATCCAGGAATATTTGTAAACAAATTCTCAGCAATTGTGATGTTGCTGTGAACGTTTCGTTGAAATTGTTTCCAATGAAGTTTCGATGCAGTTACTTTTTCACGCTTCAGAACACATGTTTAATTAGCATGGCAGGAATTCCTCATGAATCAACCCCTAAATTCTTGACATAAAGTAACGATCCAAAACCCTAGATTGTTCAACATTGCTCTTTCATCTTGGTGGCCATGTTACTGATGTCACACGCGATCATCTACAAGACACCAGAGAAGGTGAAAAAAATTACACGTGATAAAATCCCAAGGCTAAACGAACTGTGCATCTTCCATGTGCGTACAAACACGTAGACGCAGCCATGCGTGCTTGCTGTACGCACATGAACGCTCGCGGTTCATGACTGACCAACCCTCTCGATATAGACATGATGCGTTGGTGTCGTGCAGCGAATACATCAGGACTGTCCATGTCGATGGAATGTCCACAGATTGGAATAGAGAGATCTCCAAGTCGCTCTGGACGCAAAAGGGGAGATACCAGTCGCCGGACACGGCCTTGGAATCGTGTAGAGTCTTTAAGCATGTGAGTATGTGTGTGTGTGAAGGTTGGGACGGCCTTTGTTGGCGCCCGTATTGGAAGAGAACCAATATGAAGGGGGAGGGAAGCGATACATATCTTCTGACTTGCCACTAAAAAAATATGTAAAAAAGAGATCATTTTACAACTTCCACTTAGACCATAATCATGGTTAAACAAAGAAATACCTTCGCTCCAAAAGCAATTCCGATTCAATATATGGCTTGTGATAATTTAGTATCATTTGTATGTGTAGGGGCGACTCAAGAAATTTTTTTACACCCGAGCGAGGTGGATTTTTCAAGCCCCCCACTTTCCACCCTGCCATCCCTAACATTCCACACTGACACTCCTATTTTCCACCCGCAATAACAACCTTGACCATGTGTTATGTCCTTATATTTATGACAAACAGAATTATACATCTCAAGAGTGGAACTACATACATAAGTATATTCAAACCTATAACAAGGTGGAATACATTTAAAAAACTTAAATATCATACATCAAGACACATAAACAAGGTGCATCATAGTTACTATGCACAGACTATTATATTGGCCATAGCTGCCAGTTTACCATATACAATAAAGCATTTTATAGTATATATAACCATGTTACATGTTTGGGATTTTAAATAAGAAAAATAATACCCTCATTTCTTAAACTTTTAGTGTTACTTTTAAAGAATACGTTTATTGTAGTAGATTATGCATTTATTTAATACCTTCATAATGATATCAAAATAACAGTTATTTTTAGCTAAAATTGCTACATGATTTTGCAATATATTTATTGTTATACAGCAGTAACATCAATTAATCCTTATGTACAAAAATCCAACTCTTTTAAAAAACAAATAACCACGCTTACATAATAAAGAATAAAGTTTCAGCGCTACTCAAGGAGGACACCTTGGTTTGGCGCCCCCCGAAGGGGCGCCCGGTACAGTCGCCCCTTGCATGTATATCCAAATATGTAGTGGCTAAAGGCGTAGAGCGGTCGAATCTCAATCTCTCTTATCATTTATCCTAACAATAAATTTGGCCAATTCTTCACTGATAGGTGAAAACTGCGGGGAGTGTCCCTGTATCTAAGGACTTTGCCCCCTAAAAAGTTGACCCGAACGGTATCTTTCTAGTGTCGACATTTTCTACGATGTTGCTAATTTTCGGACTTTTACTTTTGATGACACTCAATCGGCAATTTTAAGCGTTTGGCTAGAAAACATAGTTCATCCCTAAATTGTGAATGTTAACCTCAGTTTTCCAGTAGAGAATATTCCAGAGAACCAAATAACTACTGTTTTAGAGTTATAGTGTAAGGGCTGCAAGGTAACGTCATGGACGTAATTAGGGGCCTTTGGAGGGGGCGGCAAAATCGAATAGTTTTCTATTCTATAAAAGTAGTGTCCAAGAATATTTGCGAAATCACAAATATTTCTCTTTACTATTTTCCTCCTCAAGTCCAATTGGTTAACAAAATTAGCTCCTAACTTGTAAATTTTAATAAACCTGATGTTTCTGCATTGGGACAAGTGTCCCCTTACCCCCGCCAAGTTACGACTAAGGCCCATGCCATGGAGAGAGAGTGCGGATGTGATGCAACAGAATACGCCTGTACATGAAAGCAACCTTCTGAAACAATGCAGGAATGCAAATTACAGTTTCCCCCCTCACTTTCATCCACAGCGATCCCAGGGAGATGGTTGAAACGTTCCACTTTCTCCCGGTAGATGGGGGCACGGTGCCCTGGAAACAAAGGAAAAGGGAAGGCAAGCGCGGGAAATCGCATCACGGATAGCATCGATCGTAACTTTTTACCACCACGAAGGAAATAAATGCTAGAAACGAAAGCTGCAGAAGTTAAGAAGGGAAAAGCAAGTGCATTCACCGATCACAGACATCGAAAACACAGATGGGCGATTAAGAGCAAAGAGTTGTGGTCGCCCGTCTTGCTAGCGCATGCTCACCTAAACGCCACATAGAATTGGTCAGGCGAAATACTACGCTCATTTTGTTTCCTGCGCGTTGCATTTACGCGTATAAAAACATCACAGCATACCTGTTGTGATCAACGAACCAATACTGAATTAGTGCTGCAATCAGAGTTTCTTACAAATAATTACGTCTAAATTTGTTGACAGGTAGATCTATATCGTTCTTACATTATTAATTTCGTGTTTTTTCAAGCATTACTGTGAATGAAATACTTTATTAAATTGAATCACAAACTGTAACAAATAAGGACGGTGAAGATTGCGAAATAATTGAATAATCCTTAAAGTTTTATATTTTACTTACGTATTATTATATTATTATTTACTTGAAGAGGATTATAATATTACATGTATTAAGTAACATGCAGCAGTTTATTAACTAAACTATACAATAACGTTTCAAATTTCAAAACGACGTGAATTACATAAGTTGATTGATGTTGTTTATTGCTATATTGATATTATATACAAGTAATATATGTACAATAACACGCAACATATATATTAATATGAAAAATAATTTACAGGGTGTTTATAAAGTATTGAGACGTTATGGTAAAAAAATTGGATAAAACGTTATGCTGAAGCATTGGCAATTTAATGTGTTATTTTATGTTTCTGTTTAAACATTCAACGAGTAATTACAATAATATTAATTACAATATTATTATAATAAATAAAATTAATTTGTAAATATATGGATGGCTTTATTCGAGACGTCATAGGACTCAATGGAATAGTTGATAGTGATGTAATCTCACGATCATTGTATAAATTTTATTTATTGTTTATTATGAAGGTTTGACATAATATTAATACAATTATCACTTTCACATATTTAAATAAAGTTCTATTGATGAATAATAATAAGAAATGACTATATATTATATTTTTAACAATATTCTTTCCAAGGTTTGGAACGGACTTAGAAATGAAGAGGAAGGAACGAAAATCTTGGGAGGGGAAGATTCCCTAAACTTCCTACCCTCTTTGAATTCGAACACTGCACTTAATTTTGCATATTCATTTCGTTATGAAATGGCAACGCACGAGCGCACATGTTGAAATGACCATATTGCCATCTTAAAACAAGGTTGTTGGTCACCAGTCCGAAATATCAAAGTTAACATTTACCAACCCATCCACCGTGTCGTGTTGCAACCGAGTCGCTTGCCTTCTCTTGTGTGCAGAACCGATTGTCACACACCGCACCGCAACATGGACATATTTGCCCGGCGATTACGTCATTGTTGCTAAGTTCAACGCACCGCCGCTTGGTGTCGTGGTGTTCTCGTGCTCCCCTGCAGTATTCTTTGTTCTTGCTTTCTTTACACGTCTTTTCCTGCATTCTTAGACCAATCCAGAGTGCGAATTATCGTGGGGGAATGCCGGAGATTTGCCCCCACAAAAATAATCCATGGCGAAAGAAAATTATTTTTACCTCTGCCAGCCAGCGATGTTTTTAACAACCTCAAAGAAAATGGATTGAAAGCCAATAGTAGGTATATCATTAACTATGTACAAAACACAATTGAAAAGTCATTCGTTTCCACTAGTGGTCCAGTAATCAAAGATTTCCCTGCCGAAAAGTATGCTTTGAATGATTGAGTTGGAGTTTTAAGTCCACTTTATGCACAGTAAGGCTAATCGGGACTGGACCTACAGTTTAAAGTGGGATCCGAACCACTTATACCTCCACCAGGTATCGAACCCGGGACCCCTTGATTACAAGGCGGCGACGCTACCACTGCGCCATCCGGGAGGCCCCTTTCGGGTTAACTGAAATAACCTAAAAGAACAGTAGAAAGTGCATTAGAACTCCGTTTATAGTAATAAAACACGTTTATTATGGTGTATTTAAAGGGCATAGGACTAAATACACTAGCCTATACAGTAGAGTACAAAGTCTGCGGGAAACAGAATTCCATCAGTGGTTGACTGCTTATTCTTTGGGAAGTTCTCTTGTTGACTTCTAGCCACATTTAAAACCTTGCATTCTGATCTTTTTAGGGCTTTTTGCCTGTCCGGATTAAGCAAAGTCCGGCATATCGGAGTCCGGATTAACGAGGTTTTACTGTATTAAAGTGTTCACAAGAGATTTCTATAGGTTAGATGGATGTTAAGGTTGAACTTGGTAATATAAAGTTGGTTAAGCTTTCGGTTTTACTGGATCGACAGCTGTCTTTGTGTATGAGCTTGAGATTTCTTAGAATGTAAATACACTGTTTCTAACTTAGGTGCATATGTTATCATAGATATAATGAACTAGGTATGAAAGGCAAAACAAACAAATTTGTATACCACCCCCCCCCCCCAAATGCATGGATAGAAAATTAGGGGTGATCAGTACATTGCCTACCACGTTTGCTAAGACAACCCGGGGACTTTCGTACATCAAATATGAATGCGAATCCTATGTCGCATTACACTAATATGCGACAAGCCTTTCAAGTTGGCCAGATTTTTATCTTTGTAACCCCGAAAGTTTCTGACTTATCTCGATAATTCACACCGTATCGATACTTACGTTGCAAATCTGGACAATCGATGCAGCTTATAATGCATTAAGCTGGAATTCGAGAGGTGTTCTGGTCCACCAAATTTTATCTTCGTCAGCCTAACAGATATCTACGGTTGACAAGGTCTGACAGGCACGATCAAACACTCCAAAGAGGTCATGGGAGTTTGGAGACCGGAACGCCGCCCTCGGTCTAGCCGCGAGTTACGAAACACCATCGCCAATCTGGTGTCGTGACCAGGCGCCAAATTTGGATCGTGATCTTCGCAGATACAGGCGTCTTATCCCGACAGCACACGTGCTATGGACCACACGCTCAGCATCCCACAGGAGCATCTTATCTGCTTCTGCGAAGCAGGCACGTAGCGAGACGGAGGCGAAGGGGGCTGAAGCAGGGCGCGATGCACAGTGGGGGCCATTCAAAACTTTTCTCCTAAAACAGTGGTTTCCAACTTCAAAAGGTCCGAGGGCCAAAATTATATCTCGCAGTTGATTGGTGGGCCACATTTTTCTTTTTGGGGAGGGAAATTACAAAAATTGTAAGTACTGAACTGAAAATTTAGTACTTTCACATGACCTAAATTTCTGAAATAAAAACAATGGAATCACAAATCAAAATTGTACAATTTTACAAAAACCCAATACTTATGGATGAATTGAAATAAATTAAGAACACACCATACAAATAAGAATCCGTCATAGTAAGTGTTCAATGTGAAATTTGAGGCCGATCTGCTTCTTTTATTACAGTTTGAATGTCCACTTCAATATCTGTATTTGAAAGTCTCAAAAGGTGAGGCAGTGAAGAATCTGCCAGTCGGCTTCTGTAGCGGTTCTTGATGAACTTCATTGAAGAAAAAACACTTTCACACGCGTATGTGCTGCCGAACATCGATGTCATTCTTTGCCCAAAACTCCTAAGGTTTGGAAAGCGTTCCTTTGAAAGGTATTTGAATAACTCTGCCCCCTTTTCTTGGCTAGTTTGAAGGAACACATCGCCTTGCAAATCACACAATTTAAGTTGGAGAGAAGCTTCTTGTTCTTCGATGTTAACGCCAAGAGGATTGCTAAATAACTGGATGCTGCTTTTAAGTTCTTCAAAATCTTTAAATCAGGAGTCAAACTCATCCATTATTTCTATAACATTTGCACTGAATTCAGAAAAGACCAGTGTTTCTTCATCATCTCCCAGCCGCCGACAGCTTGGAAAATGGACCAGGTTATTCCTCTCCAAAGGAACGTTGAAAATCTTCAGTTTATTACGAAACCCATCTATGTTTCCCATTAAATCTGACACCAGCTGGTTTCTTCCCTTCAGTTTCAAGTTCAGTTCGTTCAGATGACCTGTGATATCTGTTAGAAATGCCAGTTGTTTAAGGAAGTCCACAAATAGAACGTATTTTAATAAAAATACATACAATTAATGTATTTTGCAAACTGGCTTCGCGGACCGCAAAAAAAGGCATCGCGGGCCGCCAGTTGGAAACCCCAGTTCAAAAAGACAACAAAAACAGATTTTCGTACGTAGAAATTTACACTAGGCAGAGGTAAGGGGAGAAGGAAAAATATGCAAGGTGTTACTCGGTCCTTGTTCCCATTGGAGATTTTCAAATCATGTAGTAGCCCCTAAGGGGGCTTGCCACGTGAAAAGTATACGTCACAATTCAACTCTGTTTATGACGGTCCCTGCTCGACCACGTCACGAACTGGTAACGAACACACTGCTGGACCTTTCTGTTTCCCAAAGAAGTAGCAATAATACGTTTCTAAAGATTTTCTTCAGGACAGTAAGACATAACTGAATTGATTGATCGATTGATTTTTGTTTTAAGTCCACTTTATGCACAGAAAGGCTAAAGACCAGGAGCGTATATTCTAGGCTAGCTAGGCTATCTGCGAAGCCTGAAGTCTAGAGATTAAAATACAGGAGATGATGATGTTGATTCTGGAGTTGGCAACCTGATTTCTTATGAGTTGGCAACTTAATTTCTTATGAGTTGGCAACCTAATTTCTTATGAGTTGACAACCTAATTTCTTGAGTTGGCAACCTAATTTCTTAGGAGTTGGCAACCTAATTTCTTAGGAGTTGGCAACCTAATTTCTTAGGAGTTGGCAACCTGATTTCTTAGGAGTTGGCAACCTGATTTCTTAGGAGTTGGCAACCTGATTTCTTAAGAGTTGGCAACCTGATTTCTTATGAGTTGGCAACCTGATTTCTTATGAGTTGGCAACCTAATTTCTTATGAGTTGGCAACCTAATTTCTTATGAGTTGGCAACCTAATTTCTTGTGAGTTGGCAACCTAATTTCTTATGAGTTGGCAACCTGATTTCTTATGAGTTGGCAACCTGATTTCTTATGAGTTGGCAACCTGATTTCTTATGAGTTGCAAACCTGATTTCTTAGAAGTTGGTAAATTTATTTCTATTCATAGCCTAGGATCACATGACATAGTGAGATAGCCCATAACTTGGACTCAGCATACGTCACTGATAAAGACATACCTGAAATATTATTAAATATGCTAAACTTTTAAAAATCAGATATGCAAACTGCGAATCTTTAAATAAAACCTAAATTATTTGAAATTATTATTATTATTTTTTCAAAATTTTTAAGAAATATTGAAAGACACAAATAAAAATGTCAATGCTATGTAGGAGCCCCTAATATCTAGTCTACGGGGCTACTGTTAAGCATCTTTCCGAAATCGCGAGGATGACACGTTGCCTTTATGCTCTCCCCAAGCAACAGTCACTTTCGCGACCCGATTCACGAACACGCTGATAGTTCTTCAGGACCCGTGACGTCACGTGAATTGAAAGAAAGAGAGAGAGAGAGAGAGAGAGAGAGAGAGAGAGAGCACGAAGTCGAATTGAGTGTGGGTGTAAAACAGGTTTCGTGTTACAGTTTCTTACTGGTTGGATTGCGAATTCGAGAGTGAGGAGTGATAAAAATTGGGTGAACATCAGTGGCGTGCGCAAAGGATCATACCCCCTTCCCCCACGGGGAACATCGAATGAAGGTAAGATGGTAAAATATGAGACTGATTCCTGGCAAAATGAAGACATACCCCGTTACCTTATTGCCACTGGCCCACTTTCAGAAAATCCCTGTTTTAGCTCTACTTCAACCTAAAATATATATATTTTTTCATTTCATTTTTCTGCTACCTTTGGCTAATTCCAATGATGCGGATGAAACTAATAAGGAGAAAATCACAGATGGACAGGGCACAGAACACAAACCTCACAGAGAATGATACTAGATGTGTGTAAAGGCGCCAGAGCCTCGTTATCCTGAAATAAAACGTTTCCTAAGGAAGAGAGCTTCAGATTGAAAGTCTTCCGAAAAGGTTACCCTTTATATCTCAAAATACTAAGAGCATTTAACGATAGGCACTGGAGACTTTTTTCGAAAACATCTCGTTTTTAAAATGAAACATGAAACAGTGGCGTTCCCAAGGGGGGTTGGTGTAGGTCAAAAAACCCATTCGTCCAGTATTCCTAAAAAAGAACGTCAAAGGCAGGAGAAAATGGCAAAACGTGGGCTCACTATTAAGAAATATAGTATACATAACCCCACCTTAAGAAAATTTGAACACGCTACTACATGATAATGTTCCAACTTGAAACTACACAGAAAAATTCAGCTTGAAATTGCTTCTAGAGCATTCTGAGGAGCTTCTACCTGTACTAAGCATAATATTTCTTTGGGTCTAACGCTTTGAGGGTGGGGGCAAGCCTTAAAATCCAATATTTTGCCAGTGTGCAATACCAGCTTTCACAATGCAATTGATTTTCACTGAAAATAGTTCACTTTCGCACATATACTTACTTTCTGTTCCGCTTTTACACCGTTAATTAAATAACAAATTTAGCCTTGTCGCTTCATTTAGGATGGCAGAAGGACATTTTTTAAATGTCAGCATTCAAGGTGTATAATGCCTACCGGGCATGCATATCCCGTATTGGCACTTAAAATTTTATGACGGAAACATCCGCTTTCTTCTTAGCAAAACAATTGAGCGACGCTGCCACGTTGCCAGAGCCATCTGTATGCCGGAATTCCGAAACGAACTAACTGTCCGATATTATTGCATTGTCTGGCATTTTTATTGCTTCTTGAACATGGATGAGATAAGATACGTGGGCAAATGTCAAGTTCTGTCCAGACATTTACTTTGTGATAACAGAAAGATCAATCAGGTTTCCGTACTTCTCATAGTACAACCACGGCATTATTATCTGTCACGGACAATATTTTACGTTCGATTAACGATAAAAAACTAACTATACTAGTATTATTAGATGTTTCTAAAGCTTTCGATCTTGTCAATCATAACCTTCTCCTAGCAAAAATGAAATACTACAGTTTTTCGAAGCCTGTAATAAACTGGTTCCAATCATATCTACACGAAAGAAGACAAAGGGTTTTTTACCCTGCCGACACCGGATCAACACCGATAACATTAAATGGAGGAGTCCCGCAAGGTTCCATTCTGGCCCCCCTTTTATACACCTTATACGTCGCTGATATATCAAAGACCATCAGCCATTGTAATATACACTATCTGGCCATTCGTCACCGGACACTTGGAACGAGTACTTTAATCCGGTTTCAGGCGTCCGTCAGTATCGTGTGGGGCCACCTTTCGCAGCAAGTACAGCCGCAACCCTCTGAGGAAGACTGTCCACGAAATTGCGATAGGTTTCGACGGGAATCCTGCTCCATTCCTCTTGCAAAGCGGCGAACAACTCTTTAGTGTTTTTTGGGCGGTGTGGCCTGGCTCTCAACCGGCGCTCCAACTCGTCCGAAAGATGCTCAATCGGGTTGAGATCAGGACTTTGGGCGGGCCAATCAAGTTTTTGCACACCCATATCCTCGAACCACGTGTTGATCACACCTGCCGTATGACATGGGGCATTGTCGTGCTGAAACAGATAAGGACCACTACCGAATTGTGCCCACAATGTCGGTAGCGCAGAATTGTCCAGGATCCTTTGGTATGCATCTGCATTCATGTTTCCACGCACTAACACAAGAGGACCAAGACCATACCAGGAGAAGCACGACCACACCATGATGCCACCTGATGGGGTGTCCGGTGACGAATGGCCAGATAGTGTACATTGTTATGCGGATGATACGCAGTTGATGATATCGTCATCACCATCGGATTTGTTAAACAAGATAGATAATCTAAACAATGATCTACATACCCTTAACAAGTGGCTCACTGCAAATGGGCTCGCAATTAACCAGAATAAATGCGTATACACAATTTTAGGCTCTAACTATTATCTTGAAAAAGTAAATTATGATACAGTTAACATCAAAATTAAAAACCAAAACATAATTTATGCACCAACCGTTAAAAATCTAGGCCTTACTTTTGATCCCAAATTTTCCTGGGCAGGGCATATCTCAGCGCAATGCACAAAAGCACTAACAATAATGAGATCACTCTACAGGAGGAGAGACTTTTTCACTAGAGAAACTAAGTTATATCTCATCGAAACTCTAATATATCCTATTTTCGATTACTGTGATGTGGTGTACGGCACGAATTTACAACGTAAAATATCGAACAGAATACAAAAAATACAGAATTCTTGCATTCGTTACGTTCTCTCGATCAGGAGAAATCAGCACATCCTACCCTTGCTCAATACATACAAAATCCTTAACATGTCTAGGAGACGCCTCCTGCATCAGTGTTCTACAATATATAACGTATTAAAATTGCAAACACCTATCTATCTCCACGAGAAACTGACATTTAGAAATTCCATACATCCATACAATACTAGAGGTCGGCGAAAAATAGACATTCCCCGCCACTCTGCTGTCAGTTTTGAAGGCTCCTTCTCCCTCTGGTCTGCAAAGGTTTGGAATGCTCTTCCCGATTATGTTTATTTTGCTACAACACCCAAGAACTTCAAAGAACAAGTCGTATTATTTTTACTGCAAAGACAACAATTGAGCATTAGCTCGTACGGCTAAGCAACAGGAAATCAAGTAAAGTAAAACCATGTATTTTGCAAACACTTATCTGACACAACGAATATTTCAACCTGTGTGCATGCTATTTTAGTATCAATCTGGAAATTGCGTATGCACACGTGTGTATGTGTGTGTGTGTGTGTGTGTTAATGTATCTGTCATTGTATTCTCTTATAATTTTATTATTTTTCATTTATGTCGTATTCATTCATGTTATGTTATTTGATTTCAGTATTATTCAGTATTATAAATGTATGTATTGTAACTTTTATTCACCAGAGTTAGGTGGTAGAGCAGCCCAAGGCTGAATCTCGCTCTGTAGTAAATAAAAAGACTTTTCAATTCAATTCAATTCAATATGTGTACACATGTATTGGCACGCACAGAATAAACATTTTCTGCTTATTAATAAATGCATATATGACGGTAAATTAATTCCAAAATGGGTTACAACATTTTAAATTCCTGTAACTAGTAAAGTAATGAAAGATAATTATCTTTCACAAAAGAAGTAGTTTTACAAATGCAAAGCAATCTACTGAATTTGAAAATATTATTTTAAATTAATTTTCACCAAAAAACTGATAACCGTTTGGTAAAATTATAATAGATTCTCATAATTTCTAATGATTTCTGTGTTATCGTTTCAGGAAAATTCAAGAATGCCCTTCTCCTTACTGTTTTAGAATAAATGCAACGAAAAATTGATGCAGTGGAGCATAATATTTGTACATATCGAATTAAGCCCGAAACGAACACAAAAGAAAATATAAGACGTATTATAAGAACATTAATACAGTACAATTTTAATAAAATTGTAATTGGTCCTACCTTTTTCAAATATTTGTTCCTCTAGGCTAACATCCAGACTGTTCTGTTATCACTTCTAGATGAAATATACACCTGTGGAAAAGAATAAAGGGATTTGAAACAGGTAATGTTATTTACATTATGTCTAGACTCATTGTCTTTCAAATTTAATAAATTTTCAGCATACATACTTAGAATGAGGAAATAGTAAATCAGGTAGAAAGTTAATGGATTTGGTTCCAAAACTCGCTAGTAAAGCTATTGTTATAGTAAATGACACTGGCGGCGAAAACTAGAGGGGGGGACAAAGACAGTTTATTCTACCTCGTTGATAAGGTTTATAATAGTGCGGGGGCAATTGATCCCCCCTCGCCTCCACTTAATCTCCGCCACTGGTAAAGGAAAAGAGTTTACTAAGCTGACTACTATTTGAACAGAACTCATTCTAAGGAAACCAATTAGTATTTTAGAGAACTACTAGTCATGAAGATGAAGACAAACTGATGAAAGACATATTGGGGCAAGCACAATGACAAATCCATATCTTACCTAGGATTCGAACTTAGGACTGGATGCAAAAAGGCAAACTGAAAAACTAAAAAAACTGCTCCGCTAGCAATTGAAAAGTGGGAAACATGTCTTACTACAGCGGGGAAAAAACCTTTTCTATCTAGACACTACAAAGTAATTTTAATGGTGATGCAACCATTAGCATTTTAATAGTACCTTTCTTCCTCGAGCTGATTGAAGTCTTCCGAATTTGCGCTTGCAGCACCATCTTCCGGCGGCAGTCTATACTAATTGCATATTACTCTTTGCATGTACCCGACATCTAGCGGGGAAATTTGGAACCGAGTGTGGATGTATCGGCAGCTTCCTTCTTGGAGGGTATGTTGAAAACGTCTGCACAGTGGCGAACACTCCAGATACACAGCCCCAGGGGTAGCGCTAAGCTGTCTAGCAGGCACGCATCCAAGATAGGGAGGCTTAAGGGGCAAGTCCCCCCGAAAGTTTTCGGTTTACAATAGATTAAATGATCTTTTTTGTATCTTGTGGTGTGAAATAAAATAATGTGACGATAATTTAATGAGAGAAATAATTATCGAGGCAAGACTGAGAATGTTCTATAACACTGTTATTGTTAATAGCACGTATCCAAGGTGGGGATCAGGGGGCTGGAGCCCCCCCCCGGAAATTTTTCAGTTTACACTACACAAAATTTAGGTTTTTGTCTTCTTGAATAATGTGACGATAATTTAAGGAGAGAAATAATTATCAAGGCAAGACGGAGAATGTTCTATAACCCTGTTGTTGATAATATTGAACGTAAACTTTTCTTGCGCTTTCGGTGTTGTCGCAGCGAACTTGAGCACTATGTAAAGACTTGCCAGCATTTGGGAGCTGCACAACAAAGGCAGCGCCACAAGTAGGACGATTTATTGTAATTTTTAATCTCTGGAAGGCGCGAGAGTGAACGTTCTCGAATAAGAGAAGGAGTCGAACTACTGGCAATATGAACGAATCTTTTTATCTGCGGAACGTTCTAGAATATGAGGATATAAATACGCGGCTTCAATTTCCCGGTTGATCTGTACAACAGAATATGTTAATGAGACTACAGATGTAAGTGTGAAAGTGCATACAGTCAATTAGTGGTCAGTCAGTGCCCATTGGTAGCTTTATAAGATCTAGTTATTCGATAATGAAAGGAATAAATACCGTAAAGTAACGAATTCTACTACTTGTTCCAGTCCGGGTGTCTACCAAAATAACAAATCTAAAATTCTTGACTTTTTCTTGACATTTTTTCAATAATCTTACACAACTTCACACATACAAAGATGTAATTCTTAAGAAGCAAAATGAACAAATCTGAACGATGTCACGTGCCCAAACAGGAGACACAATCATGAAGGCGAGGCAGAAGAGTTCACGAAAGCGACGACAGATGGCAGCGCGCCAAAGAATGGAAAAGAGAGTTATTTCTGGAAATCGGAAGAGAATAAAAATGATTGTATGAATTATGATAATTAGAATATAAACAAATGAAGAGTACAAGAATGTATCTAAGAAGTAAATGACACATTGTAAATAGCAAATTGTTATGATAAGGATATATTCATATACGTAATATTAAGGAAAGTTAATAAGAAAGGAGATGCTATTGTCAGATTACACGCCCCTAAATATTATCTATCGCTTTGGTTCAATTCTCGTAGAGGAATGCACCATAATGATATTCTATATTATTGACAAGAGATATGGTAAAGGTAATATTTGCAATAAATAAAAGAAATAAGACTTTTTGCTGCCAAAGAAGAATAGAAGAAATAAGAATTTGCAGCGGAAGGGAATAAATAGAAGAATTTATCGAGAATATAAGAAGTAGGAATATCTCGGAGGAATATAGAAGAAAATAAGAATTCCTGCGTAAGAATAAATAAGAATTGATATGAATAGAGGAAATAAGAACGTCGAGGAATGAAAAGGGGATAATCATTTTGTATATAGAAGAATAGGAAGAAAGAAGAAGAAGCCTTTCGTAAGAAGAAGAAGAAGCCTTTCGTAAGAAGAAGACACTTTCCATATATTTACCATAGAAGATGTTGATGAAAGAAGAAGAAGCTTAATCATCCATATATAAGAAGAATATAATTCATGTATACTCAAACTTGCCATTTATTTCTGTGTACTTTGTTAAGTTTCAGAATATAGATCCGCCTTTAAACATATCCTCTTGGCTATGAATGCTTTCTTATTCGTATTCTCGAACCAAGAACCCATTAACACTGAGATTAAGATGTCTGTAGCCGTGGTATAAATAGTATAGTTAAGTACGTACCCCAGGGACGTATCAACGGCAACCCAATACAATTTTAGATTTCCAATTATTCAATTTTATCAAATCCCAGTACAGGTATATAACAATGTAAATTCACTATACTTTAAAAGATAGCAAACATTCTTGACTGTAAGGATAATTTCTTGACATTGTTGACCGGTAGACACCCTGTGAAGACATTGATGACAGCGGAACTTCCTGAGCCTCAGTGTAGCGCTAGTGCAGGACGAGGGCCGAAGAGATCGAAGGTCTGTCGGTCTCTCTCTCTCTCTCTCTCTCTCTCTCTCTCTCTCACACTCAAGTGAATATTTCAGCAGTACCGGGTATTGGAGTAGTTCATTACAAAGAAATTAGCTTGCACAGATCAACTGAAAATCAAAGTTTTGAGTGGTGACTTAGTTGTGCCCGGACCAAATTTCGTGTATGCAGTCTGAGAATTTCCTGGCATAAAAAATACTTTTCTTTAAGCCTACTAGGTTCGACACACACTCAAACACTTAACTACCATGAAGGGACAGCCGCAAATGTTATGAATGTCGAGAAGAAGAAGCAAGAAGATGTTGCATATGTAGACATTTTAGCGGAAATTGCAGGCTCTACCAGGACACGAATCAGGGAACTGGCATACCGTGCCCTTGACTTCAACTGATTTTTCGCTAAAATGTCTACATATGTAACACATGTCCTGTGTATGTCAAATCGTAAGATGTTGCCTGTATAACGAACAAGCACAGAATAAAGGATAAAGAAGAAAACTGAGGGGCGTTTCCACCGGTTGAGGAGACATTTTACTTCTATAGTCAATATGAGCTGCCGCTTCGAGGTGACGATGACAGTGACCTGCTAAGGGAGATTTCACACCGTGTCGCTTGAGGATTTCACAAGTCGAACTTAGGTTTGTGAGGCCTCTTGTGTCGTTACGGTGTGAAACGCTGCTGTTGATTAACTCATTCTAAACGACATGTATCGCGTGTCCTTTCGGTCTGAAATCTTCTTAAGTCTTGAAGATCCAAGTCAAAAGGAAAGAAAATTAGAGCTTTCTTTAAGGTTAGGTGCCAAGGCAGGCTTCAGCAGCCTAAAGGATAATATCCAAACCTGCAGGAAGAACGCATGTTACATAAGTATCCAATACGAAATGATAAAACTTCTGTTGAGTTGATTTTAAAAATGTGCCCGAGATAAAGAGTGACGTGCCCAGTATTTTCGAAAGGGAGAGGGTTACGCATACTATTTTTGGTGGTCAGTCCTTATTTTGCCATCTTTTCCTGTCTTTGACGTTCTTTTTTTAATGGAATTCTGGGTCAAATGGGGATATGACCCCACTAATCCTCCCTTGGGTACGGCACTGAAGATAAATGATTAAGCATTTGATCATATTGGAAGACGATATATTAGATGTGTTGGAAACGGAAAGGTTTTCACTGTGCACCAATTGTTTCGCGATCCAGCTGTATTCGAGAAGACTTCCTTTGCTTCGTACAGATATATGACAAGACTGCGGATGCTGTGACAGACAATTTTGAACACTTGCAAGTGCTTAGGCTTGAATATGAACAATTTGGTGGGTTTTGGCTTTTATAAGAGCTGCAAGCATTGGAGGACAAGACACATTAGTGGTGTTCAGGCTCGAATCAGAGAGAAATATTCGAGAACTGTCTGCGTCCAATTCGCAGCCCACAGTTTGAATCTCGCGTTGTCGAGTGGATTGTCCATCCCGTGCATGTGTAACAGCTTCATAAAAACACTCAAAGACACCATAGATGTTTTTATGCCTGATGAGAAGAAATGGACAAACACATACTCAGATGGTTCCGGCACACAATGTTAATGCATGGAAACAAGGAAGTCGAGTGGTAAAAAACGTTCCGATTTCACGTTTTGATTAAAATGGGAGCCTTAAACAGTGGCGACGATTTAAGCCTTAAGGGACAGTTGCTCCGCATTTTATTTGCCTCCACACTATGACGTCTTAATGCTAAGCCTTGCATCCCTCCGTTTTGGAACCCAATCTCCACCACTGGCCGTAAACATACAATTGTGAGGTTCTATCTACACCCCTTAAAAAGATGGTGTTCAGCCCCCCCCCCGAAAGTAATTCCTGGATACGTGCCTGCTGTCTAGGGTAAGGGTGTTGTCAACTGGAATTCTACTTCTGATGTTTGACAAGTTTCGTCAAGTACAGTTTGAAAATGTTCGTCTACGTCTATGACCTCAAAGAGATGCTATTTATTTCACAGAGTTCAAAGCAGTGTACGTGGGGTCCCCGTATATTAACTTCATCCGCCCGCCCGTCTGGCTACGAAAGACAATTAATTAAGTGTTTTGGAGCTTGAAACAATAGAGTACTTAATTTCTTAATAGAACTTAACTTCAAACTCATCTACTTCCGGCTTCCTATTGAATTCAGCTAATCATGCGGATCAGCTCCATCTCTTGGTATAATGCTTATTTAGAAGATATTTGCTCCAATATTTCCTTCTTTCTGCCTAGAAGCATTAGTCCTGTCCCTAGCTCTGGTTCTGTAGAAAAGTTTGAGAATAGAGAATTTTTTTTCCACCTATGCTTAGGAGGTGTGCTTAAAGTGAACTTAAAAACTAACACAACAGTAATATTGAATTTATTGCAATGTTCATTAAGTGCAAGTATTTATGGAGCTCTTTGTGTGAAAGAAAACTATAAAAACAATAAAGAAAAGACAAAACGGTTTACAAATCATTTTCAGTCACCTCCTAAATAGAAAATACAGTATACTGGCTCAATTTTCATTAAAAATGGTAATGTGTAAACAGAGATATGAGCAGTTTTGTGATCGAGTGGCCGCCATCTTTAATGACGTCATCGCGAGAAAATGTACCAGGTAGCGGATGTGCATTGCGCACCCAAGTCAAAAATACTTCTTAAGACTTCTACTAATCATTGGTGAAAAATAATTCTCTATACTCAAAAACTTTCCTACAGAACCGTGGCGAGGTCCTGGACTACATGCCGTTTTTAACGGAAGCACGACATTTGAAATAAAACGCTATATGTTCATTTTTCATGTTTTTAAAGAGGTGTAAGGTGGATTTTCGTACTATTTTGTCACGAAATGATCCGAAATGAACTGCGAAATGCACGGCATTTCGAGTTTATTTACGGACGTGACACTTTCTGAAGTCCGAATTATCACGTAAGTTATGCAAAAACTCGGATTCTGCTGTATTTCAGAAGCAGAAATTGACTCGTTTACACTGCAATACACTTAATACTCTGATAACTAAATGTACTATTAGAAGGTAAATCTTTAAAGCTGTTTTCCAGTCTTACGGCTGGCGCTCTATATGCTGGCAAGGGAAGTGGGCAGCGGGGAAGCGACCAATCCAGCACGATAGAAAACGCAGCAGCCTGTAGAACGAGGTGCACGTAGTACTTCCTCCTCTCGACGTCGTAACTCTCGGCGCCACCGCTGTTGTCTGATTGGTCTGCTGCGTATTCCCCTCTCCCCACTTCCATTGCCAGCTTGTAGAGCGCCCACCGTAAGAGTAGAAAATACCTATAGTGTAATAAGGGTCGTTTTTAAGATCCACTTTAAGGTTATATTCGGATCATTCCATGCCAAATCAACCGGGGTCTGAACGTTGACATCTCAGAAATTGATAATTTTTGGTACAGTAGTAGTTTTTGAGTTATTGACTTTCAAAGAAACAAAATTCAAAAAAATTGATGACATTTTGAAATCTTTAAACAGCTGTAGATCAAGAACGGTTTGACGTAGAGAGCTTAAATTGGTGTCATACTCTTCTGCTTTTAATGGGCTTTAATTTGAAATGAAACATCAGTGTGATATTTGAATTTTGTAATTTTTAAAAAACTTGAAAAGAAGTTTTTTTTGAAAATCTCAAAAACACCATTTTTAATTTTTTTGAAAAAATATATGATTTGAAGACATCAACTGACTATTGTGTGAAAAATGGGACGGAAATGGGTTCTTGTGGAAATTAAATATTTGTATTGTAATGTGTGCGAAATTTGCTAAATTTGTTGACTTCCATGTTATAACCACAACTATATGCTGAGTGGTTGATGTTGAAGTCTTCACGTCAGTCTATTTTATAATTTTTGGACTACAAATAACATGAAAATACCTAAAATTGTCACTTTTAATATCAGGTAAGCAAATTGATGTACGAGGGGAAGTCATTAAATAACAGGAATCTTATTCTAAACTTCATGGAGATTTATGCACAACGAAAATTTGTGTTTCGGCACTCAAGCAACACACCATAAAGTTGTCGTGACGATCGAGCAGTTTGCGCCTGCGCAGTAGCTCTTACAGCATGGCCGTTCCACTGTTGACTTGCACCGTAGAAGAGCTACGAAGTGTTATTCGTTTTTTGTGGTCAGAAGGAGTGAAACCTTCTGAAATCCATAGGCGTGCGCACGGGAGGGCAAGAGGGGGCAGTTGTCCCCACTAATACTCTTGCTTAGGAATTTAGTACAGAGGAAACTTTTCACAATATTATGTTCTTTACATACTTTTCAAGCCGACAAAAGTTTCCAGTAACTACGGAAGGTGCATTATTTCCTATGTAATTGAACTATCCAACTTCGTTCTCTAGCAAATTTCTTGTTATTAACACTCGCATACAGCTTATGCATTAGATTTTTTGCCTATGTGTTTGCAAGATAAATTGCCCATATATTAGAAATCGGTAGAAGCGATTGGGTGACAAAAGTGGCAAGGACGGTTTACTTTTTCTTTATAGACAAGGCTTAGCATTAAGAGGTTATAGATTAGGGACAAAAGGTGAGGGAGCAACCTCCCCCTAATGGCCATCATGTTTGGAATTGATTAAATTATGTGAAGTTGTCTTGAATCTGCTGTATGAAACCATATTCATTTGAAGACTTCAACATCAACCATTCAGCATATAGTTGTGGTTATAACATGGAAGTCAATAAATTTAGCAAATTCCGCACACATTACAATACAGAAACTTAATTTCCTTAAGAACCCACTTCCGTCCCATTATGAGATTTTTCACACAAATAGTCAATTGATGTCTTCAATCATTTTTTTTTAAAAAAAATGAAAAATGGTGTTTTTGAGATTTTCAAAAAAAACTTCTTTTCAAGTTTTTTAAAAATTACAAAATTCAAATATCACACTGATGTTTCATTTCAAATTAAAGCAGAAGAGAATGATACCAATTTGAGCTCTCTAGGTCAAATAATTTTTGATCTACAGCTGTTTTCAGATTTGAAAATGTTATCAAATTTTGGGAACTTTGATTTTTTGAAAGTCAATAACTCAAAAAGTAAGAGCCGAAAAAGTCTGAATAGGTCTTGATGGGTGCAATATATAATCAAAAAATCTAAAATATCTGAACCCTTAAGGTTCAAAAATAATTATTATCAGTTGATTTGACAAGGAATGAGCCATTCATAATTTTAACACCGAAATACCATATTTTATATACCGTTTATGATTCTGAATATGCCCAGCTTTTGCGCCAATATCTTGATATATTATTCACCATAAATGTGTGTGTCTACATCTGTCCCTCAATACTATGAAACGGTGTCAAATCTCAGAGAGGAATTCCCCCCACTTATTAAAAAGTCTAGAGTAATAATTTAAGCCTGCTATTCCAAAAGAAGATAAGAAAAATCAATGTTAAAATGTGCTCATTGGAAAACAACTGATTGCATACTTTCCATGTGACCTTGATTCTATCCATCTCCCTATCAGTGATATTCAAATTTAATCAGACTATTCTCTTTGTGCTACTTTCAAAGTGTCCTTAGAATTGTGTTACTCATGCCAGGTACTCTACATGAGTGTATGCACTTAAACAAGACCATCGACGAGGTTAATTGGAATCGGAAAGTTCAAGTGAGCCATTGGAAACTTATTGTGGATGATGGTGAATAATGGCTATTTGAAATGAAAAGAATCGCATGTGTTGATTACAATCTTAACAGCAATGACAGAGATTAGATACACAGACCTTTAAAATCCTTGCATTGCAAGGCAAATGCTTGGAAAGTGCCTCGTAAGGCTGTAAAAGCTGTCATTGTTTTTTAAATGGTGAAATGAAAATAATAAATTTGCATAAAATCCGACAAAAAGCTTTAATTTTTTCTAACCTTCAGATTAGCAAGCTCCTAATGTTATTAATTACGCCACTAGAAAATTTCGGCGGGTCCTATCTTTCTCGCATTTCTCTTGCTTCCTTCATCCAAGTATGTATTCTTTATTCTCTACTTCTACTTCCTTCATTACATCCACCCATTATTTCCCTTCTTTCCTTCCATACATACATTATCAGACTTTCCTTCCTTTCATTCATCCATTCATTCCTTCTTTCCCTTCCTTCCATTGTCATTCTTTTTTTCTCACTTCGCTCATTCTTTCTCTATTTTATCTTTCTTATTTTCTCTACTTTCTCTTTCACTCCATTCAATATTCGCTTTCTCTCTGTGCATTTCTCTACCTTCCCTTTCTATATCTTCATTGTATCATACATTATCTGGCTTTTCTTCCTTTCATCCACTCATTATTTATCTTCCTGTCTTTCTTCAATTCACCGATTCTCCTTCTCTTCATTCCTTCCTTCCATTCACTAATTCTTTTTTCTCAAATACTTCTTTCTCCATTTTCTCTTCCACTCCATATCTAGATTCGCATTCTCTCCTCTCTCTCACTCTCCCTGTTTATTTCTCTATCTCTCCTTTCCCTTTCTTTCTCTATTTCTTCTTACTTTCTATCCATATCTTCTCTCTGTGTATGCATTTATTTCTCTAGCTTTTTTCTCTCTCTCTGTCATTTTCTTTGTGCTTGTGTGTGTGTGTGTGTGTGTGAACGATTCAACCTCCACTATAAAAGATTAATCACCGTATAAAAATACACATTGGAGTTGTCTGTAACTTTCCCACATTTGATTGACCGTTCTTCGGGTGTCATTCCGGTGTGAAATTGTCTTATTCTTGTAGTACGTACTAAGTTGTTATGAATATATTCTCAAGTTCAAGTGATAACAGATATGGAACACGTGCCTGAGCTCGTTCAAACTTGACGGCAGGTCGGGCAGCTAAGTGTTCATTGAAGATTAGGTCTAAAGTAGGCTAAATTTCTAAAAGGGTACTCAGCAACACCTTCACAATTCGAGAAAGTAAGTGTTAGGACAATAGTACGATATTGAACAAGATTGTCGCGACAAAAACTCGTCCAACATTCATTCTAAACAACAAATAACAACCTTGTAGAAAAAACTAAATTATTCCTTATCACTCAGAGAAAGCGTCCTTCCTTGCCAAAACGTTGATAACCAAAAATATCCTCTGTTATCTCCCGATATCACTAATTGTATCGCCTGACTATCAATATAAAAGCATTAGCAAAACAATGGATGATTTACCTTTATTTGAAAGCTAGACACCGTGGCCACTATGAGATTTCTCTATGTAATTAGTGCTTTCCTCCTGGCTCACCAGGTGGCAGGCCATGGCTACATGCAGGACCCTCCCCAGAGGTCCTCCATGTGGAGGTTTGGCTACAACACCCCTGTCAACTATGAGGACGACGAACTCAACTGTGGTAGCTTTGGGGTGAGTATTACTGAATGGCATAATAGACTCAACTATTCGCTCAATTCCAGTTAGTTAATATTTCTTTCCAGAGATGGCGCAGATAACAAATCTATCGCAAATCTAAATTATAATATCGTCATGAATCTTTTGACCATTTATGATGAACGGGAAATACCATACTATGATACTATGTATACATCCGCCTCAGATATGCTTTATGAATGTCGTAGAGAACAGAAAATGGCAAAAATTAGAATGCCTCACTAGCGTAACGTCACTTCTCAGCAATTAATGCAATGCATTTCTTAATCTTTCTCACGACAGCTGCAATACAAACATACAATGTAGCCAAACACCACGTTTCACTACAATTTGGTAAGCAAAAAGTTCAATTCCGATTATGGGATTTATGACGAACTGTTGCCTATTGTCTTCAACAATGTAATCAACAATACCGCCAGAGTGTAAGGGGTGAGCCCTCCACGTAGTACACCCTGACTGCATTTTACAGACGAAGAGGATCTGACGCCTGGTACTACGGCCTGTATAATTCTCTGTAGGGCTCTGTAGGGCTCCTGTGTCTTGTCTTTATGTGTGCTTAGTGCGTCTTTACAACTTCAGCTTTTAACCCAGGTAAAAATATTTTAGTCCTCTGACATTATAGTTATGTTGTATTAGTTAAAATTTAGTTATCGTATGGGGCTGGATCCCGTATAATGTGACGGGTACGAAATAGCCAAAGTGCTGACGCACCCACAATTTCAAATTCAATCGACAATACAACCATTTGGAGGGAAACATAACCAGAACTCCACACAAGCAGTTGCAACTGCTGCAAAGACACCACTGTCAATGTCTATTGTACACCCTCACTATAATTATCTTGTTAATTAATCCGAATGATGATACTTTTGTTTCTTCCAGGTTCAATGGGACCAGAACGGCGGCAAGTGTGGAGAGTGTGGTGACGCCTACAACCTCGCCCGTCCCCGCCCCAACGAAAGCGGTGGCAAGTTCGGCAAGGGAATCATCGTGAAGGAGTACAAGGCAGGAGAAGTGATCACAGTGTCCGTCATGATGACTGCTACCCACATGGGCTACTTCGAGTTCCGCCTCTGCCCGACCAACGGCGCACTGGAGGAGCAGTCCTGCTTCGACCAGCACCTCCTGCAGCTGGCCGACGGATCTGGAACCCAATACTTCATGCCCAAGCATGAGCAGGAAGGTCACATCGAATACAACGTTGACGTTCAGCTTCCTGCTGACGTCACATGCGAACAGTGCGTCCTGCAGTGGTTCTACCGAGCAGGTGAGTGAGCTGTCGTCATTGTGAAGTGGTTCCCGAGTTTGAATATCCAGAATTAATCCTCGAATGGATCATCTGCATATGCAGAGTAAAAGTATTTCCTCAAATTCTGTGAGCATGTGCACGAGGTAAGTCTGCAAATCTATTAAAAGAACGGTGCATTAGTCAGAAGGAACATGTCTCGTTGATATGACGTCAGCGATTAATCCGTACCATACGACGCGATTGGTGGTTAATGAGACTCACCAAGCTAACTGTGAACAGAACGTCGCCAAGAAATTCAAAGAAAAATAACTGGTCAAGCGGTCTTTTACAACCTGCTACGAACCAGGGGTGCGATTGAAGGATTTCAAGGTAGTTAACTTGCTTTGAAATTAAAACTGGCTAGAGACTGTTATAGAAATAATAGCACTCGAACAATAAAATGAACATTTCTGCAAACATTATAAAGTCTGACATGATTTCACAATCATTGATTTTTGAAGAGGAGCGGATATGCTCGTTTCTTTCAACTACTTATGGAGTAACTTACAAGTGAAATATGTTTTCTGGTAATTACGTTATTATATTTTTTATATTATTTTGTAGGCAACAACTGGGGAAATTGTGAAGACGGAGGCGAAGGCATGGGATGCGGCGAACAGGAAACCTGGAACAACTGCGCCGATGTTTCCATCTCATAAATTTTTCACCAACCGGACGGAGTATTTACAATGGTACGTTGAATCAATCCCCTTCCTCAGGTGTTATGCTACAGCTCTCACAAACAGCCATTGGTTCAATTTGAAGTATCAAAAGAATTTCTCAAAATTGGGTATTTGTTTTAGAATTTACAATCCGCACAATTAATATGGGAAGTTTGAAAGTAAAATTTACTATTAATCAAAACATTAAATTGTGGGCGTTGTTTCTAATATTGATGGACATACTGTCTAGTGAGGAATTTTGTACACATGTTGTCCTGTATTTTTAAATTCAATGTGTTTGGCGTGTCTGAAGGGAACAGGGTAGTTTTACAAAAAGTATGTTGATCAATTTAAAAGCAGAGTAGTTAGCTTAAAAATTATTCAATTGTCACAAAACAGGACACAATAGCAGGAGATAGAACTAAAATACTTGTTTCATACGCACGAGAAGTGCTGCGCAAAATAGAGAAGATATTCGAGAATAAGGAATTTTATGCACAATGTTTCTAAAATCAAGGAACTAACAGTAAAACAAATGTGAAATTGTGCTTGTTCCCTAGTATTTTATTACCCGAACTGACCTATGCTTTGTAAAGACTATTTCTAGTGTTATAATTTTAAAATAGTTCCATCTCTTTACAGAATACCAACTACAGTACAAGACAGTACGTGAAACATGGCTGAAACAAGATCCATCTACGAACTAGTCAATGCCAATATGTGCTCTCAAACCTAATAAATAAATCTAGCATACATATATATTGTCATCGAGTGTTATTTGAGATGTCTTCCTTACACCTTCTACCTCTGAAAGCTGAAAGATATACTTTTATACCGACCTTTCATCAGTCCAAGCTCTGATGTTATTGTTTACAATCTTAAACGAAAAATATTACAATAAAAATGCACGATGCCTTCGCATGGATGTGTGATAAAAGAATAAAAGCAGAATGTGTGGAAAGCGAACTCGAAGAGCATTTACTTCGAACAAAAGCTACAAGTAATAATTTACGAACATTAAAGTTCAAACCACCAACCCTGAGACCTTCTGTAAACAAAACCACGTGCATGCAGAAAGCATTGCAAACTCATAGAAGTAAAATAATCCACACGAAAATCCAGCGTTGTTACAGGATTCATTACGTAAGGTAAAACAACGGCCAATTTGTAGTATGGATAAGCTGCCGGAAATGACGTCTCACTTTAAACCCAATGCTCTTTCTTTTGTACTTTATGGTTAACTCTTTGCACCAGTAATCATTTCCCATAAATTTGGCTTCCTTCTTGCATGCGAATTGAATATATTTTAATTGCATTTTTTTGACAAAATGATATAACATGGTAATGTATATTTCTAAGGTTTGATATAGATAGGAGTGTATTTGAAATTTGTTTGTAGATTTTATGTAAATTGTATCTTATGTAAATAAAATATATAATGGGCATAAACAGCCATATGCAATGCTGTAAGTCTAATAAATATATTGATGATGATGATCAAAACAAGACAAAGAAAGTTCGTAAATTTATTGCGGTTGGAAACTTTGACAAGCATCCTAATAACGATTTTTGTTCCGCCAAATATAGTGCACTTCGTAAAATAACTTGGTGACATGGCAAGGCAAGATAAGTGTGAACATTTTGTAGGAATATGCATTGTAACTTTCACTGAGTTTAGAGATTTGTGTACATAATGATGTTTTATGACATTGGTTATTTTCTAAAAATAATCATGTGAACAGCAAGGAAGTAGTGCCACTTTCAACATGGCGAGTTCCATGCGTGCGGGAAGGTCTCCGTGTTCTCCGAGTTTGTTGATACATCGAATCGGTGAGACGGTTTGTTTTTCAGAAGGTCTCAGGGTTGTTGATTTACACTTTAGATTTCTAAATTTTGCTATTTAGATAACAGAAACAACACCAATTTAAAATATTTCGTAACTAAACCTCTATAATTATTACATGAGAGTGTGCTAGGTCCTATTTCAAGTTGGATCAAACTCACTCACATTACCTTAAAAGGTTATTTCTTCACTAATAAATAAGCATTAAAACAACGTAACTTCCAAGCTTTTTATATCAAAAAAAGAAGTTTGTATGTTGTTTGTTAATCTTAAATCTGAACTACATTCACAAGTTGTTGAAATGAAGGTACATCATTAACCCGATGAAGATGTCTAATTAGCTACTCGAACTCATAGGTGCACTAATACTTTTGGAGTGTGTTGGGGAATTTTAGTGTGACGTAGGTTGGATATTCTTACGATCTTAGAAAGAATGACAATTTTACAATATTTTGTTTACCAATTAACTATGAATTCCAAGCGTGATGTGATATACGTTTCCTGTTGGTCCGTCGACTGAACTATCAAAGTTATAGTAAGTGACATCTATCTTACTCAGGGAGTAACAGTAACACAAAGATGAAAAACTGTGAAGAGAAACAGATACCTAGTACTAACTTCATGAAATACAGTCACTATAAAATATCTATTTAGGAAATTACGAGCAACACAATAATTGGTGCTGTGAAAGTCTACAGAATACTGGTTTAATTTTTTTCTCATTGGCAGCTCTTTCAGGACAATGTCCTATCCATGCGTCACGTACTGATTAGTACATATTAAAAATATTTTGGTTACGCTCTAAACAGAATTCTAACTTATTTTTCTTATACAATATACTTTTTTTTTTTACACAATTAAGATTTCCACACGTAGTTAACCAGACTTCTGGAGGCAAATTTTGCTGTGTTACAAGGGCAACGCAAAAACATAATGGTACTTTGAAAATGTGGTTGGTACCTTTAACATTATTGACACACACATACACGCACAGGCATATATACACATGTACTTGGATACTTCGGTAGCCTAGCGTATTTAGTTTCCCGCCTACGATAATGTCACCTAGATTACGGGTTCAAGTCACGCCTTGGACATGGGTGTTCCTTTGTGAGTACCTTCATCAGTTGCATCATCATTCATCATCTCCATTAATCTAAAGAGGCAGAAAGGCGATTTCAATTAAGAAAAATAAGTATATGTATCTATGATGTTTGAGAGATTGAGTGTGTGTGTGTGTGTGTGTTCAATGATGTTTATATTCTGCTTGGGACTACAAGTTTAGCTCTTGGACTATTTACTTTATTAATAAGCTTCCAAACGTATGTAAATATTACCATTCCATAGTGATCACAGAAATTTCCAAGGATAACCACAATAACGTTGAACTTTAGCACAATACCCATTCATGTAAGAGATAATGGATATTTATAGTCAGCACTCTGAGTTAACAGTTTATAAAAAAAATCCCCTGGCGACAGAACTCTTGTAGGGTTTTGCGCCATTAGTCAATGAAGATCACCTGAAAATCTAAGCGAATAGATAAGTGGGGAAAATGCCTTATCTTAAGTGATGATATCAGCAATTGTTTTTTGCCTGATAAATAATATAAAAGCCTCGGGAAACAGAGAATCCATCCACGTTAGTGCGTACATACAGGACACTATGGCTCACTTAAGACTCGTCAGTGTGATCTGCGCTTTCCTTCTGGCCCACCAGGTGGCAGGCCATGGCTACATGCAGGACCCACCCCAGAGGTCCTCCATGTGGAGGTTTGGCTACAACACCCCCGTCAACTATGAGGACGACGAGCTCAACTGTGGTGGAATTGGGGTGAGTATTGGCACGGACAATGAAGGGACCAGATAGTCTTATATAAGGAGATATATATGTTCGTTGTATTTATGTAATATTAAAAAGATTTCAGCATTATACATTTTTTAAAAATGTACCATAGTTGCATTCTATTGAGGAATTATTAATATTATCATAATTTCGTTCAAACGTTACAGTATTAAATTTAGGGTAACATTTTGTAATGGCATATATTGATTAAGATCAGTGCGATGTTCTTCATGAACGATTTTTAAAAATTATCTTGAAAAATGGACTGATACAAAATTCATATCAGATGAGAAATTTCCTAAAAAATAGTAAAATAATTTTATCATTGTTCGTGTAATGTTAAAAATAACAAACAATCGCATGTACAATTAAACAATATATTATTTGTGCATTTAATCGCAAGATAATTGGTTGTTTTAACGCATTTTTAGGAGTAGTTAAATAATAAAACTACGCATTTAGTTATATGCATTTTTGTAGGCGTATCACACTTCAAATTTTTAGTGACATCTTATGATGGTTATAAGAAACATACTTAGAATTGTCTTGCGTCTAAATAGTTGAACTGAAAAATATTATATTTAAAATTACAGTTACTAGCAATATTTTATTACTCATAGAACAAAAGTGTAGTCTAATTCGTTAGGTTTTTAAATGAAACGTTTAAAATTTCGTGATTGGAAGGTATAACAGGTATGATGTAATATCATCATTCTTGATCTAAAGAACGCGCCAAGCATGCCGTTTGTTTATTTGGCTAAGAACGCAATCCTCTTTATAGGCCACTTAGCCTCTCACCCCTACTGGAAAGGTACAATAATCTGTTCAATCTTGAAACAGGCGAAGAATACTTGTATACCTGCTAGGTACAGTTATTCGTATTAGAGTCTAACCGCCTTCTATCCCTAGTTTGGTGATTTTGAAGTCATTAGGAAATGTTGATACTGATGAAGCACACTGCGAATATTTTCCAAAGAGAATTATCGAAATTCTCCGTCCAGGTCGATCAGCTCGTTAATGGGGCTCGCTTTAGAGAGGAGATACACGGGTTGGATACTGTAGTCTAGAAATTTCCAGCAACAAAGGGATGTAGGAAAAATTGGCTGGTTTATCTGCCGTTTCCAAAACGATGCTCAAATATGCTGTTCGAAAATATGATTAATTCTTACATTCCTTTCATGGCGGTGATGATTCAATCATTACACTAGGGAAGAGCCCCATTTTGTATGCTGTTAGCGAATATGTGTTCTAAACTAATTTTGGCATGCTGATTTCGGATTGCTACTCATTTTATTCCATCACGTACCATTTTCGAGATACGTGTGACGTCATAATTGGTATAATATGGGCAATGAATGCACCGCTGAATTCCGCTTTTCTTGTAATCTGGCAACAGTGCAAACTGTTTACGTACGACATCATCATGTATACCTTCAGTTGTGTCCTATGTGTTGGTATGTGAGGTTTATTATATCCCTGTTTCCTGCAATAAAATATATTATTACATATTGTAATAAATAAACATGACGTTTAAGGCGTTTGATTTGTGCAGTGACACTGGTATGTGCTGTGATAATGTCGACTGAAATAACCCCTTACCCTAACACATTCTCTTACATTTCTGACCAACGCAGTCCAAAATTGCAATGTAAAAACATCTCAGATTGTGTAAAGATAGTGTACTGATTGTACTTTGGTTGTCGCTGGGAGACCAAGACCGCCCATGGACCTCACATGGTGCATGACAAAGTTGTGCTGTAACACTAGGAGAATGGTTGAATGATATTCATTCAATGCCTTTTGTATCTATGATATGGCTTGAACCAAGGGATCACGTGACAGATTGTTATTTGTGTCGCACTGTAATGTGTGGCTATTTCTCGAAGATTAAAAGCATATGCATGTGCCCTTCGCATTGAAGTCGGTACCACATAGTGAGAGATTTCTAATTCCTAAATCACTATCCACCACAGTGGAATTGAACATTTCTCGTGACCAGGAAGGTTCTTTCAAATATGAAAGATAGTGTTAGATAGAAAAAGATAGGTAGGTTTCTTCTTGGACGACAAATTTCAAATCTTTTATTTCATCTGGAAATTAATTGAATAACATCGACAGATATCGGCGCACCTGTCACTGGACTCTGACACGACCAATGTTGCCAGTACACTTCGCATTTTTTTAAAAAAAAAAATGAATATGGCAATAATTAACCCCATAAATCTTGTGTAATGCACAGCAATACTCCCATATCCCCTAATGTACCTTCATTGGACGGTACTACATGCACGGGAACTTAACCTTTCTTTTTACTTTCTATGCATAGAATGCATAACAATGTATCATTCTTATTACAATTCGATAGATACCGATTGAAACCATCAACACACATAAAAAAATATTGCAAGCGACTCATGTTTTTCTTTCCTTCGTACAATATTTTTTTACACCTTACAAGCTTTTATTTCATACTGAAAGTTCATGCAGAGAATTATTTTCGTGTTTAATGTTAATGAAATATCCATATAGATAAATTTAATAACTAATACAAGATTCATGTCTCTATCGTTTTTTGTACAAAAGTTAAGAACGTTCAAAGTCTCTGTTCCGTGATTTTTGGGACACCCTATGTATCTCGGAAATGTGACGTGATGCACAAATTTTGCGACTTTCTCTGAATTCGACGCACCGAAATGAGTAAACAACACGTTATTTCATTCAGGATATGGAAAATGTTGAAAACTTTTAAAATAGTTTACCAGCTTTCTTCTTCATGAACTACGTGTCTATAAATAATGAATTCTGAATTCACTTCTTGTGTGATACATATTTCAGTGGTTTAAGTCTAGTACAGATCAGCATTTACTTTGAGTCAGCTTAATGCAGACAATCTTCTTTCATTAGTCTGAAAAATAGAAAAATGCCATGAGATTATAGTTTCTACATAAGAATCTATTCGTAGAGATCTTTTGGATTATGCATGGCACCATCTGTGATTGTTTATAAAAGTTGGTAAGTCCCTCACCGAGCTCGTGCCATACATGTTAAGTAGGCTAGGCAACATGTTGCCACTTTTGATTAATCTTAATGAGTACAACTTTTCTTCCAGACCCAATGGGACCAGAACGGCGGCAAGTGCGGAGAGTGTGGTGACGCCTACAACCTCGCACGTCCCCGCCCCAACGAAAGCGGTGGCAAGTTCGGCAAGGGAATCATCGTGAAGGAGTACAAGGCAGGAGAGGTGATCACAGTGTCAGTCATGATGACTGCTACCCACATGGGCTACTTCGAGTTCCGCCTCTGCCCGACCAACGGCGCCCTGGAGGAGCAGTCCTGCTTCGACCAGCACCTCCTGCAGCTGGCCGACGGATCTGGAACCCAATACTTCATGCCCAAGCACGAGCAGGAAGGCCACATCGAATACAACGTTGACATTCAGCTTCCTGCTGACGTCACATGCGAACAGTGCGTTCTGCAGTGGTTCTACCGAGCAGGTGAGTGAGCTGTCGTCATTCTGAAGTGGTTCCCGAGTTTGAACATCTCTCATTTCTTCTCGAATCGTTCACCTGTACATGTAGAATAACATTATTTCCTCAAATTCTCTGATCATGTGCAAGAGGTAAGTCAGCAAATCTACTTACAGGACACTGCATTAGTCAGAAGGGAAGCGATAGGTGCTGAACTTAGATGACGTCACCGATTAATCTGTACGACGAGAGCTGATTGGAACCTGAGGTTAATGCGACTCGCTCTTCACTTACTAATACGGAATAAGAAGTGAGCCATCCATAGTGTTGTCAAGTATGGCACAGATTATTAATGCATGCGCAGATGCTGCAGTGCTGTTTTACAATGTGAGCACGACCAGATTCGACTGGGGCGACACAGGAAGGACCTGGTGTAATTTCACTAGCTCGATATTAGAACACGACAGTATATTTTGGGCTGTACAATATTTCGATTCATCGATATCAAATCAATATTAAACATTTGTCTAATCAGTATCGTAAGACTTCGATATATCGATAACGATAATACAGACTACAGCGCAAACCACTAACCTAAATTATATATTTTTTCGATGCTCTATATATCGATTCGACATCGATATTTAAGAGATATCTAACTTTGCCATCGACATTGCACAGTCCTACTAACATGCTTGTATCTTTTAACAATTTCCAGTCTAGCTGATACTAATATAGCTTCTAATATGTGTCGTTGAATCATTTTTGCACTATTTTTTTCAGGAAACAACTGGGGAGATTGCGACAATGGAGGCGAAGGTATGGGATGTGGTCCACAGGAAACCTGGAATAACTGCGCTGATGTTACCATCTCGTAATTTTTTCACCAACAAGCTGGATGGAGTATTTACTATAGTAAGTTTAATTCACTTCATATGGTGTTCAGTTACGTTAAAAGGTTTTCGTATATTGCGAAAGTTTTAGCATTTTTAATCTGCACAAGTAATGGGAACATGGAAAGTAAAATTTGATATTAAGTCATTAAACTTTGAAGGCTGTTATCCATATTGCTGAATAATATAGCAAATCAGTGGCAGCGATTGGATTCTAAAACTGGGGGTGGGGGGGTGGGCAAGGTGCCAAAACTAAGGGACAAAGGCAGTTTACTTTCACTTGCTAGATATGGTTTAGAATAGTGCGGGAGCAAAAGTGGCAAAAAGTTGGTGGGGGGGGGGCAAGTGCCCCCCTCGCCCTTCTAATTTCCACCACTGGCAATATGGCATCTTTTGCTTATCTTTGGGTAAAATGTAGTATATGTTGGTGCCTGAAGAAAACATATATATCTTTTGCAGGCAAGTCAATCATTATAAAAAAAAACAGTTGCTTAGAAATACAGTATGCGCCAAAATATACAGCACTGAAATGAAAAGATGAACAAAAGTATAAGACATGTTACAATATAGTGACTGGTCTATATGCAACCCAAATAATAATCGTGCCTTTTGGGTTGCATAACTGTCAGGAAACCTAAGGTTAGGTTAGGTTAGGGCATGTGGAGTGGACGATTGTCATTTGGGTTGCATATAGACCAGTCACCTTTATCAAACTCGGTCCACGTTCACGACCGCTTCCGTATGAGCGGAAATAATGCTGAACTATGAATACTTTTTCCTCCGTCGAGAGACCCATTTCCAACAACAACTGCACAACGCAACTTCCTTTTCACTACTGCGAACACGTGCAGCTGGAGCTATGCCCCGTCGACAAACGCAACCACGTGTTCGAGATGCGAGAATTTCAGTACTGTATATTTTGGCGCATACCGTAGTTGCTACACATCCAGGGTACTCGTTTTAAAAGCAATCAGATTATTTTTATTATTTAGTGTCGCTTTTCTGCTACTTATGGCTAATTATGACTTTGAAGAAAATTTATGATTAGATGAAATTGATGAAGCGATACTCACTGAGAAGACAATGTCCTGGCCGGGATTCGAACCCGGCATGATCGAGAAACTACCAGTTAACACACTCGGCTACAGAGCCCACAGAAGCATGAAAAGTGCTACACGAAACAGAGCCATAGTTCAAGATAAAGGGACGTTTGGTACACTCCTGTTCACATAAAGTGGCACATTTTGTAAGGTTGGACAGTTGAAGTATGTGCCACTTTATCTGAGCAGGAGTGTAGGAACAGCAATGGCTGTAAAACCAAGAAACAAAATAAAAATGTTCAAATTAGCTCAAACGTTGCCCGCTATGTCATTTAGTATTTCGTTGTTATGTAACTACTTTTTCGTTCTAATTTAGTGGCATTATCTTTCTTCTACAGGGCACCAATTACAGTACAAGACAGCGTGTAGATTGGAACTGAAACAAGTTGTATCTACGAACTGGCCCAACGCTACTATTGTACTCCCCAAAGCAATTTAATAAATCTTGCATATTTATTATGATCGAGTATTATTTGAAATGTTTTTCTTCTACCACCTACACACAGAAGATAGGTGAAGCATATACTTTTATCTGTTGTCAGTTCAAAACCGTGTGTTTTGTTTACAATCTTAAATTAAAAGAACTCAATATGCTGACCAAGGCAGAAATTTATCTTATCATAAAACATAAACTAAACGTAACGTTTCAACCTTCTAGCAAGGTCTTCATCAGACTATGTACCAAGTACAAATGTAACAAGGTACAAGAACAGGACGATATATATACACAAAAATACTCCCCTCCAGACTATTAGAAAGTTGTTCTGGATCATTCTAGCAGGTGGCTTTCCCTTGTCAACTATATTTTCACCTAAAACTGAATGTAGTTGGACTCTTTATCTCACGCTTTATTTCCTTCTTCCTTCTTCTCTCATCTTTCTTGTCCTTTCACTCTTTCTAACACCTTCTTCCATTCCTTGTTTATCATAAGTCTCCCATTCCAGTTCATTGTGTCTTCATCACCTTTCTTCTCTATTTCCTTGGCCTCCTTCCATTTTCTCACTAGCATTCTCTTCTCCTTTCCTATCTGCTTAGCCTCATCCCACTCTATGTCATGTCCTGTTTCTCTAGTGCGTTTAAATATAGCATTTCTCTCTCTCTTAAGTCGTACATCATCTATATGTTGTTTCAACCTGTCTTTCAGCCTCTTTTTCGTTTCTCCTATGTACAGACTCTGACATTCTTTACATTTCACTTCGTAGATAATCCCTTCCTCTTCTCTGTTTTCCTTTTTCTTGTTAGCATTCTTCGCTATTCTTAAGATGCTTCTCCCTCCCTTCTTGTAAGTTTTAACGCCCGCTTTCCTAAGCACTTTGCATATCTTTTCTGTGGTCTTCCCCATACTCCTTATTCCAAAGCACATCCCTTTTTCTTTCTCTTCCAATTCTCCCCTGCCACTTTTCTTCCTTCTTCTGTTTATGTCGAGTCTATCTATCTATCTATATTTTTTATAATAAAATAAATTTCTGTCTTGGTCAGCATATTGAGATTTTCATATCATGGAAACAAGGCTTAATGGTGTTATAAAAGAACTGTATAGGAATTCCTTGTGCGTTGCACAGTGCCATGAATTCACATCGAGGTTGTGGAAGTAGGGCGACATTCATTGTAAATCTCGGACATACAGGGGAGGGCATAGAGTGCAACGTTAAGCCCCCTTTATTCACCAGGGTTGTTCAGAGGTACCCACTGATTTGAGGCCGGGTGAACACATAGTTCGCTTTAGATGCAGGTACTGTCAACTACCCTGCGTCACCCACACGGTGGTCACACGTTCTGTCGACTGGAGAACTGAGGCTTTGAATGAAAAAAATGAATGAATACTGTCCAAGGCTGAACAGAAATTAATCAAAGAAGAGACTCACAAGTGAAAAAGAGACGAATGTATGAGAAGAAGTGCTTCAAAGAAGAAGGGAACTTGAAGAGAGCCTGTATTAGAAGTTATAAGCAGTGATAATCAAACTGGATGGATATTAATGTGCTTAAAAGATGAACACATCGATATCGTTCTGCTGTATGGGGGGAGAAGTTTACGTGCCATTGCAAATGATTCTAATCAAGGACACCCCCAATGAGATCCAGTGTCGCATGTAACAGTTGCACAATTACTCCGAAAGATCCAGGAGACAGGTTCAGTCAACGGCAGGCGACGATAAGGACGTCTCAGAACTTCCACCGACGCGTTGGGAGCATCTCACACGTGGAAAATGATACATTTGTTACAATCATGCAGGTTACTGGTTAAAGATATGTCCAAACAACCTTCACCATTGCATTTCTCGTGAAATTCTAGCCTCATTTGATATATCATATCACCTCTTCCCATATGGCGGATGTCCGCTTGGAACAAACAGGCCTAACCTGTTTCTATCATGACTAATTGTACCCAGACTAAATCCTCTACATTTTATAGGAAGTGTTAAGGAACTTTTGCATTACCCATGTACAAAGCTTCTAAATCCGAACGCGATGATTGACCGATTCAGGATTTTGCCATAATTCGAGCGTCAGCTAGAGAATGATCGCTCCTCTATAACAATCTTATAGATTCATTATTCATCATCGTCATGGTTAGCCAAGTGACAGAAAGGACGTAAAATAAAAAAAAATACGATCACAAATAGTATTGGATATGCGCGAATGTCACACCAATGCTATTCTACTTGGAGTTACTTTTCCAATTTCTATGTCAAACTTGTGTACGGCTATTATGCCTTGGTCTGTATGAATATTCATCAACTGTCTGCAAAATAATACTGCTGAGGGAACTATTAGTAATTTCATTTTTACAACTCTTACATTCTCTCGATCCTTAGGATACAATTATATCCTTTCTTTTTATAAAACTTCGTCATCTCTTTTTGGAGGACAACTTTCCCCTGTGCACCACCCACTTATATCTGAAGAAGATTTTGAAAAACATTTCCCAAGTACAAATGAATTTGCCTTGAGATTTATTTTTCAGGCTCAATAGCTACAGCCGGATGAAAGCGCTGATGAGATTCAATGCACTGACCAAGAAGAATTTTCAAAATTTCTACTTTGAAGAGTATGAGAGGCGGTCAGAGTTGTTAAACTTTAGTGGTTAACATTTAAACTTTAATATTTATATTTTATGTCACTTTTCTGATACTATGACCTAATTCTGACATCAAGGATGGAAAACAGTCATATCCACGCGTAGACTAGGATTCTAAACGCTCTGTGACTAGATCCTGAGGATGTAGTTCAATATTATCAGTCACTGAGGTGCCTATATGGGAATAATATAAAGAACAGATGGAAGCTACACACTAGGTTGATACGAACCAGGAATCTGATAATACTGTAATGAGTAAATAATGTATTTTCAACATACAATGAATAACTAGAACAAAATGCATTTTAGAAATTGCCCAGCTTATTCATTCCATAGTTCCCAATTTACTTACATTCCCCATTTTTTCTGGCTCATGCATTTGAAGAAGAGTCATGGTGACGCAGTCGGTAGAGCGTTTGATTGCCACGCGGGGATGTCCGTGTTCGATTCTCGGAGTGGTTGATTTCAGTTGGATCAATGCCCATGCATGGGGCGGCTCCGAGGTTCACTCAGCCGCTAATAAATGGGGACCTCGGGGGCAACTCCGGAGTGTAAAGGTGACCGCAGACTGATGCTGATCCCATCATCTTGACAAATATCCGAGATCATGAGTGTGCGAGGCCCTACCTCCACAACCCCTCCAAAGAAACCTTCATGGCATGTAGCAATGTGGTTTAGCTTTACACTTATGCATTTGTGGGTGGGGGGAGCCGCTTTAGCCCCTCCATTCGATTCGCCCTTTTCCTCAAGCATTTGTAAATATTGTCATTTCATACTGATAAAATTAAAGACAATTGTTTTTTTTTTAAATTTCCCCCAGATGATCACAACAACATGAAACGTAAGCGAAATACTTATTAAAGCAAGAGATAATGGATATTCATAAGGATCAATTGGAGCTTTTAGCATATAAAAATCCCCTGGCAACAGTGTAAGACCTTACGCCATTGGCCAATGGAGACCACGTGAATATCTAACCGAATAGACAAGTGGAGCTGCCATCTCCGATAAGGAATTTTGCAATATCTGAGGTTATGATATCAGCAAATTGTATTTTTACCCCAGAAATAATATAAAAGTATTGCAGAGCAGAGAATCCATCCACGTTACTGCGTACACACAGGACACCATGGCTCTTCTAAGACTGATCAGTGTGATCTGCGCTTTCCTCCTGGCTCACCAGGTGGCAGGCCATGGCTACATGCAGGACCCTCCCCAGAGGTCCTCCATGTGGAGGTTTGGCTACGACACCCCCGTAAACTGGGAGGACGACGAACTCAACTGTGGAGGAATTGGGGTGAGTACATGTATGACGTCACAGTGTAATCTCAGCATCGTGTCAAGACAAAAAAAGAAATTCTTATCGAAGTCTAGAACATTCAGAGAGGGGACAATGCAGATAAGACCTTGGAATATAAATATCTTCCACAATAACTTTTCAAAAAACCTTGTACCCAGATTACAGATCAAGGAATTCTTTCGGATTGTTAGTTGGGAATAGATTTCTAGTATTAGTATCGTGATGTAAATAGAGTTAATGTGACCAGGGGAAGAAAAGAACAAAACGCAGAGAAATTTTGGCATTGGAAAGGTTCTCGCACTACTAAATGAATTTGAATGACAACATATACCATGTATCGAAAAAATACGAGGGACGTTCATTAAAGATTTACCCTGATCTAGTTAATGTAGAATACTGAAATTTTATATGTCATGAGGTAATTTCCAATTCTGAACTCCTCTTAGTTTTTGTCTTACAGAGACTAAATTTAGGTAAGGTGTAATGATGGATCCAGTGGAAAACCAAGCAGTCATCAAGTTTCTTTACTTGAGAGGCCGCACACCAAAGGAAACTTTTGATGAGATGAAAGTGACCTATGGAGAGGATGCCCCATCGTATGACGTAGTGAAGCACTGACATCGTCAGTTCAACTGTGGTCGGACTTCAGTAGAAACAGCCCCCATTCTCGGGCGACCCCAGTCAGCCATTGACGAAGACACCATTGGGCAAGTGAAAGCCGCCATCTTGAAGGATCGCCGCATAACCGTTCGCCAACTAGCTGAAGATGTCAAGATCAGTGTGGGGTCTGTGGAAAAATCATCCATGACCATTTGCACATGTGGAAGGTGTCTTCCCGATGGGTTCCTCTGATACTCACACCTTTCCAAATGCAGGAACGAGTCACATGCTCCCAGGCTAATTTGACCATGTGCCAGGAAAAGCTGCAGGAATTTTTTGACAGACTAGTCACCCAGGGTTAAACGTGGGTCCATCACTATGAGCTTGAGACCAAGGCTCAGTCAAAGTAATGGAAGCATCCTGACTCACCACCACCAAAGAAGGCCTGTGTCCAACCCTCAGCGGGCAAAGTGATGCTCATGTTTTTTGGGACCAGCATGGAGTAGTTATGATGAATTTCCTGGCGAAGGGTACCACAATTACCAGGACGTACTACCCTTCACTGCTGCAGAAATTGCGGAAGGTCATCAAAACCAAGAGGCGTGGCATGCTGACCGAAGGCGTCCGCATTCTGCAAGACAACGCTCCAGTTCACAACTCGCATGTTGCCCAGACAGAAGCACGGTCCTGCGGATATGAAATCCTTCCTTATCCGCCGTACTCTCCAGACCTCGCACAATCCGACTTCCACCCTTCCCAACCATGAAGTCATTTCTGAAGGGAACGCACTTCCACGACGATGAAACGTTGATTTCTGATGTCAAGCCATGGCTTCTGGAGCAACCTGCAGACTTCTACAAACAAGGTCTCCACGGGTACATAAAGCGATGGGAAAAGTGTGTGGCCATTGGTGGTTCCTATGTAGAGAAGGACTAATGTCTGTACCAATTTTCGTTTATCTCCGTTTATGGGAACTGGTTCAGGGGAAATCTTTAATGAACGTCCCTCGTAGTATGTTATTGCTGAAGATAAGTACATGCTACATAGCTTGGGTGGCCCAGCGTGTGGACTCACGATCACACCTATGAGAATTCCAGGTCCGAGACTTGGCTATGTTTCTGGGTGTTCCTTGATCAGTTTCAGCTAATAATAATTTCCCACATCCTCATCTTTAGCTTCGAAGAACAAGAAAGCTACCAGGGACAACACAACACTACCTGTATAGACATGTTCTGTACACGGAACACAAGGCTTCCTCATACTTGTTGATACATTGCAATCATTAGGATACCAGAGAAAAAGAGAGACAATATGGAAACATCAAAGTCTCTTGACGAAAAAGTGAATACATTTCCACGTAGTAGACCCCGGAAACTGCAGTCGTGAAGGCCAACGAGGATCTGGCGTGTGTTCCTACTGATATCATAATCATCTGTAGGCTTGTGTGTTGTCCTGTGTTTTGTCAATAGTGCCTTGTGTCCCTTTACAGCCTCAGATTTTAACATGGGTAAGGAGCTTGACCCGCACAATGTGACAGGCAAAAATAGCCCAAGTGCAGACGCACCCACGCACTATACCGAAAAATCTTTAACTTTTATTCCTTTTTTTTGTCGTAGACCCAATGGGACCAGAACGGTGGCAAGTGCGGAGAGTGTGGTGACGCCTACAACCTCGCTCGACCTCGTCCCAATGAAAACGGTGGGAAGTACGGCAAGGGAATCATCACCAAAAACTACAAGGTCGGAGAAGTGATCACCGTATCCATCATGCTGACGACCAGCCACATGGGATACTTCCAGTTCAGCCTCTGCCCGACCAACGGCGCTCAGGAGGAGCAATCGTGCTTTGACGAACACGTCCTCCAACTGGCCGACGGATCTGGAACTAAATTTAACCTGCCAAATGACGACGAGGGAGGAGAAGGAGTCTACAACATTGACGTCAAGCTTCCCGACGGCGTAACCTGCGAACAGTGCGTGCTGCAGTGGTACTACAAAGCAGGTAAGTGACTGTTTGTACCCTGTTGCCTTCTGATGGTTGATGTGGATACAATATTGAATATTTCAGCTTCATGTATTCACCGGTAGGTGGTCTATGTAACGAAATATTTACGAAGACCATGTTTGAACTCTGGATCAGGAATAAATCATCTAGTTATCTTCAACAACATCGAGTTGTTCATATTTGTATTTTGGTTATTAAACGTAGGTTTCCTTCCATTTTTGGGCTAATAGCGATGATTTGATGAAAGGACATTCACAAAGAACCATGCCGAGGCCGGAACTTGAACCCAGAAACTTCGGTGGCGAGATTGAAAGTTGACTACTTATCGCGTTCTTCCACAAACTTGTCCACATCCATCGGTAGTGGCACTGCATATTTTGTCTAGAAAACACACTGTTTAACAAGTCAAAACTTAGGTGACCATGAGTGAGGCAAAAGCTTTGAAAAGGACCACAAAATGCATAAGGAAGGTAGATATTTTAAATCTGGTAAAAATACAAAAAATGTACTATCTGGCACAACTTAGCGTAAACGTAAACTCGAATTGAATGTAAGGAAGCCTCATAACCTCCAGACCTCACATTCCTAAATACGGGCCTGTTGTTTAACAGAATATTTGTCAAACTTGTTCTCTTGCAACAAATAACTGAAAACCCAAGTTCTATGGTTTGACAAGATTTGGTTGTGATATAGAAACGGATAATGGCACGTGACACGTGTCGAGCCACCACCTGCTTTTCTGAAAAGGGCTGTTGTCACTTTTGCCCGCAGTGTCTAGACATCCATTCATTCACTGCGACGTTTTACTCCCAAGGTCTTTACATTGTATAATAAAATAGCACAACACAATAACACAACCTAGCAAAGATAAAGAACCGCAACCTCGTGTGCAGTAATCTTGTGACGGTTGATATATATATACATAAATATCACCCCGCCACAGCTTCACTCTCCTCTTTATGTATGTGAGTGAAGTATTCAACTCGCCAAAATACGTCACTAACTCTTACGTAACATTTGTTAAGTTGCGCAGCCTTCTCGACAGAGGGCGCTTGCTTCCGGTGAAAGTGTAGATTATAAATTTTGGGAGAATACAATTCTATTTATTATTGGCAACAAAAATAAAAAGATAATAATAAGACAACTACAAAAATAAGGGAACTGGAGAATTTAACTTATATTTGAGGTCCACTTATTGTTAACATATGAATTTTATTGACTACATACATTTGTTAAAATTTGAGTATTTGAGAATTCGATATTTATTGTAACTGATCTAACTGAGAAGTTAGACATTTTATAAGGTATAACGAGAAGTAGAAAGTGTTTTCTCGATCAAATAATTATCTTGTACTCATCGAGTCATTCATGTTATTCTACAAAGAAATTATTTATAAATAAAAATGCTATTAATACTGAGTACCTCTTTGAATGAAGCTAAATGTAAACTCATGATAGTTCTATAGATAAGGTATCGATGCATGAAATCCTGTGTGAATGAGAGAGTTATATCTGTGATTCTTATTGGGCGTACGTAATTTTGTTGGGAGGGGCGAACTAGACGATTCCCCCATTTCTTAACAAGGTTCCGTTAACCCAGATTTGTTCTCTCGTGCAATTGAGTTCTTTGTCTCCTGAGAGCAAAACCCTAGTCGATCCACGAGAATCAGGGTATAATATAGGGCTGGGCGATTTATACTTAATGTAGCACTTTGTTAAGTTTACACGCTTCAACTATTTATTTAAAAATCTGAATAAATTGGGTAGCAGATTATTAAGAGAATCGAAAAACAGAATTGTCAACATCTCATTTACTCCACGTGGAGTTGACAGGATACGGTCCGTTCTTGGACAAACACTGGTGGGAAAGGTTTCAGGGGAGGATTTACTGGACTCCACGTGGACTTGATATATGGTTGTAAGGGCAAACATATATTTCAGAACTTTCTTTGAAGTAAAGTGACGGTGCTTCGAAGACCACTGTGTCTGGGGAGAGGGGCAGTTGGGATCACAACTCCCTTTGACTCAACTTAAAGAAAAAAATCAATATATACAGGTAATAAAGGTACATCCTTTTCGTGGTCATGTTTCATTTTCTCGAAAATTCCTGAACACTCCGCCGATATCAAAAATCATTCCATTCGTATGATTTTGAAAAGTGTTATCTAAGTTGCGTATTCATAAATATCTCTCTTTCTTATCCTTAGCAAACAACTGGGGAAATTGTGACGATGGAACCGAAGGCATGGGATGCGGTCCACAAGAAACCTGGAACAATTGCGCCGACGTTTCCATCTCATAAATTACTCACCATAAGGAGAACGGAGTATTACGATGGTAAGTTTAATTCCTTGTCATAGAAAGTCAGTTAATAGAAGGTATGGGGCCTGATCATAGGCAAATGCCTGGCCCTCAAAGAGCTGTTAAGCCATGCAGTTTAGTAGGTTGGAAATATAATTTTCAATTTTCTTTCAATTTCATTTTAATGCAATATTTAGGTAAATTCAAAGTATTGTTTAACGTTTACTTTTGTCTGTAATTGTAACTGTTACTGCTAAGAAACATTCCAATAATTTCCGAATAATTCTTTTTCTTTACAGAATGCCATCTACAACCCACAATGAAATACAGTTTTAGGAAGCAATCCATTCCTACGAACGAATATTCAAAAGGTGTACTCCCAAATGTTTTCAATAAATCTATAATATGGTCTATTGTGGTGCATTATTTGTAGTGTCTTTCATATGCGTACAGCAGGAAACATAAATATTTCAAGTAAAAGTAATCACAATACATGCTAATTGTTTTTGAGTAAAGGGATTTTTACTGATGTTATGGCAGAGGATGGAAACTGTTTCCTTGTCGTTTTCTGTCAATTTTCGAACCTCGAATTGTGTAGATCAAAGTAAATGAACGTGGTAATGGGCAATTTGCCAAATATTAGTTATGAACTACATTCTGCATACGTAAACATATTCAACGAGTACAAGTGCTTAAGAGAAGTGAAACTAATAATACACTAACAAAGTAAAAGAAACAACCTAAAAAAACATTCGTGGACATATTCGTCACCCGCCATTCAAGAGGAAACCTAATGAAAATCAAAACATTAACATGGTAACCACCTCTTGGGTGAGAATATAACTAAGTCAATTCTCAAGGACGAAAGGAAACGACGTTATACAAAGATAGAAGACAAATTTGGGATATATTAGCCTTTTCAAAAACCATCTAAAACCTTCTCTGAGAGACCACCCATATCACCCCCCCCCCCCATTATCTCACCCAGAAAAACATCCTGAGAAGGTGTATCTTAATTTACCAACTGGCACAATAACGTCACCTTATCGAAATGGCCCCTTAACATAGGGTACCGTTGATGAAAAACATCAAATGTACAATAACCCGTAGGCAATAGCCCTCGCGAGACAAGGTCAGCCTTTCTATTGCATGCCCCACTCCCACGTGCTTCGGCAGAAGTACGTCAACAGTTAAGCTTTTTACATGGGGTCATATCCATGGGCGTCGCCAGAAATTTTTGCAGGGGGGGGTTGGGCAAATTATAAAAGTTGAATAGTAGATGAATAATAATTATTACCACGGTTATAAATGTTATTACACATTAGTAAATAATATAAACTAACAAAAAAAATTCGAAATAATAATAATTATTATTAATTTTATATAATTTTATATCCACCAAGGAAGTGAATACCAGCACAAGTATTTTCCATTATTTCTTTTGTATTTTATGCAGTTAGTATCTGAAGGCATTTCATAACTTATGCACGTCAAGAAAAGGCTTTAAATGTAAGGGGGATTTTTTATATATATGAAGTGTGTTGTGTAACCTCTCACCTACAACTGTAATTATTAGAATTTTGAAAACTGTGGAACCATTTGTTCTTTGCATGAAATGGTAGAATATAAATAACCTTGTTCCGTATTCTTCACCCAATGTTTTTGATCCAATGCATTTTTACTTTGATTATTTTGTTCGAATACTAACTAAATTATCTTTATTTCTTTTATTTCTGTTCTTAACAATAAGAGCAACAAACTTTCGGCTTTCTTGTATCTTTAAATGAACAATGTCAATTTCCGGGGGGGGGGGGGGGGGTCGATAGACCCGTTCGACTTCCCCTCCCGACGCCCATGGTCATATCGACGAATTTATTAGAATACATACAGTAATCAATCCAGTAAACGCATCCATATATATATATATATATATATATATAAAACAACACTTCCAGAGTGGTACCAACACATTGCATTGCTTTGCAAACATGACGCTAAGATCACACCAAAACATACAAACACGTTCAACTGCATAAAATTTGAACGTAAGGAAACTTTGGAAATACTCTACAAAGAATACATACCAACTGCTGTGTGTTTCAACACCAAAGATTGAACTACACTCTAGTTCACAATCGGAAGATATAAACAATTGAATCGCTAACATGACCACCGTCGACGCAGACAGTCAAATGCAACTTAATGTTAACAAGTCTCCAGGTGTTTTAATTTTTAACACAGAGAAAACAGTTATTGACCAATTGCGACCAACTTGCCAACAGATTTTGTTTAATCTGTAGAGAATTTATTGACGCCATCAGCAAATAGCCTAATCAGCTCAAACTACAAAATCACACGCAAAAAATTGCAAGCTTCTTCCAGTAGAATCGAACCTGAATCGTCACGAAGACCGAATCCAAAGACTGACACCTTGTACATCGATTTTGTTTTCAGTCAACTTGTGAATGCGAGTTCATTTCTTGCTCTCTGATTGGCTGTTGGAAAGTTACGGTGCTCTGATTGTGAGAATATCTTATTTCCTATTTTAAGCGCAAATTTGCTGCTTTCTAATGTAATCTAATCTAACCTAACCTAACGTAACGTACAGTGTATATAAGATATTCTCACAATCTGAGCACCGTAACTTTAAACAGCCAATCACAGAGCAAGAAATGAACCCGAATTCATAAGTTGACTGGAAAAAGAAAAATTGCCTTGGTGCATGATAAATGCAAATATAAGCTAGGTATTTGCCTCCCAGGTGCCAACCTAACTCGTATTTTAGCCAAAGAAAATTTCCAGCACACCACCAATTCAAATGTTAATTTCGATAAAAGCAATTCCCATTATTTGCTGTTGAGACATGTGGAAATTAGATTTCGAGATTTCAAACTGTAGTAACCGTAATGATCACACACTTGGAAAGAGGCACCAACACGTCGCATTTCTTTGCAAATATTAAAATATTATCATACAGAAACACACAAAATCGTGCAACAGCATAAGAAATTAAACTCAAGGAAACATCAAATCATAGAGACAACTTTGGAAATACTTCTACGATTAGCACATGTATAGTTCTGGACAAAATTAAGGAAACTCTGACCTTATCTCCTTCACAATTTTGACGATGTGTGTGCTCACCACGCGGCCTTTCTATGTTGCCTGTTCTTGTAAGAGCATCCACGTCGAGAGAGCAGTTCTGATCTGTGAAGAATTCACTTTCGCACGGAAAGTTCAGAACAGGGTACGTAGGGAACAGGCGGATGAAAGACATAAATATAGCAACGCCGTAAACCTAGTTTCAATATGTTTATCTGTTCATCTGTTGGGAGTAGTAGGGAAGGCACTGCTGACAATGCCACTCAACTCTGGCCCGCAGCCACAAGTGCATGATGAAATGTATATTTTGATTCTTTGTCATCAAAACAATATTAAAGTTAAACTAGAAGGCTAAGAAATACTCAACAAAGGTACTCAAAGTTCAAAATATTTAAAAACATCACCTGGCAAAAGAACAACATTGGAAATTTGCGCCCTTCATAAACGGCCATGAGTATGAGAAACAGATAAGTGAAGAAGACGCAGTTATCAAAAGAGCTGATAGTATCATTTACGTTTTCCTGACAAACAATACAAAAATCTTTGTAATCTACAATTTCTGCCTACGTTGCTGTGTACACATTAGATACCATGGCTCTCTTAAGACTCCTCAATGTGGACTGCGCTTTCCTCCTGGCCCACCAGGTGGCAGGCCATGGCTACTAGCAGGACCCTCCCCCAGAGGTCCTCCATGTGGAGGTTTGGCTGCAACATCCCCGTAAACTGGAAGGACGACTGTCACGTGCCAGTTCCGACGACACAATGAAAAATGCAAGGAAGAACTGTTTACCGAGAGCAACGCTAGATAGCAGTACACCATATAAAGAAGAACAGAGTTCATTGTAGAAACTAGGAGCGGAGAAGAGCGATTATAGTAAATGCAAAATACATAAAGGAAGAGTATAAAATCAAGATAAATAAGAATATGCTCGTATATGAAACAATTATGAAAGTTAATAAGTGAGCAAATGAATTAATAAATGTATCCCTCCATTCTGATCTTAGTGATCAGAATTTGATTTAATACCTCTGACGAGGAAAATATCGTCAGCTTTTGTATTTGTCCGTCCCTCGGTGGCGCTGTGTTCAATTAGACGCCCCGAAGCACTTACGGTTGCGCTTCTTATTAGACGCACTGGGCCATAGACAGCGCTTGCTGTTAGCGATCCTGGGCTATTTCCCTTTTGGTCGTTACATAGGAGGTGGCGCTATTGTCAGTTTAGACGCCCCTAATCTTTCTATAAGTATAGCTTGTGAAGCGGGGAAAGCGAGCGCATATATGTAGTGAATGAGATTACGCTTTAAAAGGAAAGAAAATAAATTAGAAGGAAGAAAACAAGAAGAAGCCTTTTCCAAAATAGAAGGAGGAAAAGAAGAAGAAGCATTTTCCAAAATAGGGGAAGAAGAAGAAGAAGCCTTTTCCCAAAATAGAAGGAAGAAAACAAGAAGAAGCCTTTTCTTTAATCAAAAATAAAAAAGAAGAAGAAGCCTTTTACCAAAATAGAAGGAAGAAAAGAAGAAGAAGCCTTTTCACTAATCAACGATAGAAAAAGAAGAAGAAGCCTTTTCCTTAATCAAAGGTAAAAAAGTAGAAGAAGCCTTTTATCCAAAATTGTGAGAAGAAAAGAAGAAGAAGATTTCATTTTCAATTATACATATATTTATAAGAAGAATATAACCGACGTAAATTTGAAATCAGCATATGTATATTTCAATGTATATACAAGCTTCGCTATATATTTTCTCTGTATTGTGTACAGTTTTCAGAATATAGATCCGCATTTAACGATATCCTCTTGGCTATAAAACGCTTTCTTATTTGGAATTCTTATTCTCCAATAAAGAACCTATCCCCTGAGATTAAGATATTTCTATAGCCGTGGTAAATAACATTTAAGTACGTACCCCCAGGGTCCTAGCACGACGAGCTCAACTGCGCTAGCTTTGGGGCGAGTATTACTGAATGGCAGAGACTTTCTGTTCGCTCAATGAGCTAGTTAGGGTTTCCCTCCAGAGATGGCGATGGTAATAAATCTATCTGAAATCTAAATTATAATATTGGCCATCAATCTTTTGACCATTTATGAATGAAATAAAATCTTCTACTTTGACATTATATAGTTCTCTACCTCGAATAGGCATTGTGAATGTTGTACCAAACATAAACTAGCGAAAATTGGAAGGCTCCACTAGCGTGACGTCATTTCTCTTTCAATTAATATAACGCATTTCTTCACCCTTCTTGCGACAGTGCGACATATTCATAATGTTTAGCCAAACATCACGTTTCACTACAATTTGGTAAGCAAATGAGTTCCAATCGGATCATAATTTGGTAAAGAAAAGAGTTCCTATCGAATCATGGGATAGAAGACGAACCATTACCTATTGTCTTTAACAATGTCGTCATAGCAACGAAACGAAGACTACATGGGTGAAGGAGAAACAGAATAATTTTGCATAGCCTGTATTAAAGTTTGCATCATGCGTAGATCATAATATGGATTAGTTATATCACTTTAACTGGGACATGAACAGAACCAGAAAAGACTACAGAAGAAGGATGCCTTTTTGGAAATGAGTGCAGAACTTCAGAGGTGAATTGTTCGGGTGTGGGAATCAACAATATAAACGACGCATTAGTGGCACACACAGGAGATACACCACGTAGCAATTTAAGCGGAAAATGCTGGATTGACCAAGACCCGAATCCCATACATTATTGATTTTATTGACTTGGTTTATTTTACTTCGCCACTTTTGGCTAATTACGCCACGGGGGCCCCATACAGTAGCAATGCTCTACCAACTAAGCTACCGAACCAGCCTCGACCTTGGCTGACTCATCGCTGTCTCAAATTTATAGAAGAATGCTGACTTAAAGAACGAAGATAAGTGTGTTTTGATGAGGAGTTTATTAGAAAGTGATAGGAGAGGAAATAACTAAGGGAATTTATGTTGGAAACCTGGCTACAGGCTTGTAGGAATGTAGGATAACGCTGAGTTAGACTCTAGTAAACTAAGCAAAATCCTTGCTCAAGATAGGAGCATATGGAAAGATTGTGTTAATGTGGCAAAAACCATAGGAACACTAACAACTCTTTCATTTTCCAGGTCCAATAGGACGAGAACGGTGGCAAGTGCGGAGAGTGTGGTGACGCCTAGAACCTCGCCCCAACGAAAGCGGAGGCAATATCGCTAAGGGAATCATCGTGAAGGAGTACAAGGCAGCAGAGGTGATCACCATTTCAGTCAAGATGACGACCACCCACATGGGCTACTTCTAGTTCAGCCTCTGCCCGGCCAACGGCGCTCTGGAGGAGCAGTCCTGCTTCGACCAGCACCTCCTGCAGCTGGCCGACGGATCTGGAACCCAGTGCCAGATGACGACGGCAAAGAAGAAGTCTACAACATCGACGTTAAACTTCCTGACGTCGTAATCTGTGAACAGTGTGTGCTGCAGTAGTTTTACGGAGCAGGTGAGCGAGATTATTTCAATGATTAAACTTGTACACTTTTCGATCTTGCAAAATTCGTGTCATACTTCAATGTAAAGGATAGAAAAGAATACAGATCATAAAAAGAATCAATGTTGGATACGACTAAACTCTAGAGCGTGAAAATTGTTGAAATGGGCAAAAATACGTCTTGTCTTACTTAGAAAACTTTTTCTATATACCACAAAATTTTCTCAGGTTCTTTTGAAATTCATTCTTCACTACCTGAATAAAGTAAAAAATCATACTCATCGTACTGGAAAGAATGCAGTCCTATTTCAAAGCATATTTGATGATGTCGATACTTTTTTTTATATTTTTCTAAAAAAAAAGAGGTAACAACTGGGGCGACTGTGATGATGGATCCGAAGGCATGGGGTGTGGACAACAGGAAACTTGGAGGAACTGCGCCGGTTTCCATCTCATAAACTCTTTCCCCAATTAGTACATTTCTGTACTGGTAAGTTATGGTACGCTAACTCAGAACACAATCATAATCATAAGGTGGAGCCCGTAGCCAGGATTTTATTTCGGGGGGGGGGGGGCTCATCCCTAATCAGTTACGACGGGCTATAATTGTCATTTTACAATAATAACTAGTCATTAAAATAAACCAATTTCAATCCAAACTAATTGTTATTATTATTATATGTATTATTATTATTATTATATAAATGGAGAGAATTTGCTACTCTATCCACCGTATGAGTGAATATCCAACACAAGTGTTGTCCATTATTATTCTTAAATTTTGTACAGTTAGTGTACTGAAATTCATAGTTATTGTATCTTGTTATTAACTTTTACACATTCCATTAAAACATGGCTTTAAAAGTCAGGGACAAATTTTACTCATAAAGTTTATATTATGTGATCAGTCACAAAGAAAACTATAAATTTTAGAAGCTGTGGATCCATTTTTTCTTTGGATTAAATGGTAGAATATAAAAATATATGTCCTGGTTCCTCTATTATACACTAAACTTTTTTCGATCTAATGTTTAATCCTACTAAGGAAGGAAAATTAATTACCACTATACACTATTTAAATGAGATATTTGTAGGATTTCGGAGGGCTTCAGGGCCCCTTAGTCCTCCCCCTGGCTACGTGTCTGGTAACTCCATACCAGTTTTCGTGTCTGGAAATTTTCATGTAGATTGGGTCCTTTACCACAAAGCAACTGTTTCAAAGTGCCTCTTTCTTTCAACTAACGCTTTCCAGGGTTAAATTAACGTAAATTAAGATACATGTAGCAAATCAATGGCATAAAAATTGCTCAATCTCTCTTTCCCCAGGGGCCTCACCGATGGCGCAGTGTTAGAGTCGTTACCTTGAAATCAAGGGGTTCCGGTTTCGATACCCGGTGGAGGCGCATAGTGGTTCGGATCCCACTTTAAACTGTAGGTCCAGTCCCGATTAGCCTTACTGTGCACTAAGTGAACTCAAAACACCAATTCAATCAATCTCTTTCCCCAGAAAAGGAAAGGCTCCATAAAACATCACTTAATTGTATTAGCTGAATGTCTTAGCTAACTTCCACTAGTACAAACTCTTGTTTTAATAGCAAATATTTTCATGAAAATCTTCAACTTACTTCTGAAACTTGTCAACTTTGTTTTTTTGTTTAGTTACTTCTATTTTGGGTATGCAAGTATAAATCTCAAGGCTAGATACTCCAATATAGAACTTTAAGAGCACTAAATATATATATTTTTGTACACTTTTATGTAAGTAAATAACAAGCCACGAGTGGTAACTATGTTTAACTGACACTTGAGTGTACCAAAATATTACAAGACACTATAATAACCTTCATACGTAAGTGGAAACTCTGATAGTTATCTAGTGCAAGGGCAACACTGAAAATACTTGTCAACATAATGAACGTGAAGGTTATTTCTCATCAAGTAAGACATTGGTTATAAAGAGGCAGCTTTCTAAAATATCTTTACAGAGTGGCAAAAACCTATCAGAAGATTGAATAATCTCGTCGGAAACTGAGGATGGCGAGTTTTTGAGGAAACCTTATCCAATAAAGATAAGCATCGACTGCATCATTGATCGATATCCTGCACTAAACAGCGGTGGCTCAACCTCACCTTTCAATAATGGATAATAATTTAATTGAATTGACTTACTAATAAATGTTTTTACTACTATCAGCTGAGTTTTTCTCTTAAGTTTCAATTACACTCACATTGTTTTAGTAATATGTAACGAACCTGAGAGTTTAAGGTTTTATATTTGTAAGAAGTTAAGATTTTTAAAATGTTTGTTACTTCAAATAATGTGCAAGCTGTCACAAACAACTATAGTTAGATTGATACAGTTGTGGTTGGAACTTGTGTATATGTTTATAAATACGTCATAATCTGTTCGTGTTGACGTCACTTTCTCATCTCAGCAGAGGAAGTGAACCCACCTGAATGTTTTTCACCTGACGACAGACTCAGTTAGAAAACAGGCGAAGGTGAGGAATCAATATGAACTTGGAAACGGAGGGAATTCAAGTATAATTTTGGGTTTTGGAGTTTTCTTCTTGCCAATAAGTTGAATGTAAGCAATTAATTATGTAATTTGACTTTCGCTATATGTGAGTGAATTGCCCAATTGAATGTTCTAGTGTTTTATTGGTAAGTGATTATGAAATATACGCGATTATAAAACTGCGTCTAACTTTGAATACGGTGTAGTGTTTCTTTTCTACCCAGCAGGCCATGATGATTTGCAAAGATTCTCATGTTCCCGACTAAAGGTAGCGGACTAACTTTCTGACGACGGGTGTCCAACCGGGGGACGTTGCAAATATTTCCGTACTTAATTGGAAAGTTAAATTTTGTTAAGGTTCTAAAATAATCTAGTGTATCTTTATTAACAATGATAAGTACAGTTTAGTTTTAATGGGGGTATCTACGTAATGGTAATCTAACCAAGGATTACCTATTACAGCATTGGACAGAGAGCATATTCTCTATTGACTTGTGGGAACACTTTTCTAAGGCCTTCTAAAATACGGACTTTGCAATACCCAGTACAAGCAGAACCATCTGACGGGAGCAGAAAACTTACTCAAACAGTGAGAAATATCGATTAATACGGATATCGATGTATAAACTCGACACTTGAAATGTGAATCTACCTTTTTCATTGGAATGTAATACATTTTTTTTAAAAAAAAGCAATAATTAAAATTGTTGCGTCTTGTCTTGGATTGTGGAAAGGAAATACCTATAAAATGTTCTAATTTCTTATACTTATCCCAAAATGCACTGTAAGCGATTTCCTTTTTCTGGTGATTTCTGGATAACTGCTGGACATATCTAATCAAGAAACCAAGCGTACGGCAGCAAAATTACTCCTCTTGTTTTCTGCTGCAGTATTTGCTCTAGTTCTAGGAAACTAGCAGTAGGGATATTTAAAGTGATAGATTATTGTATATTTTGTTCACTTTTTTGCAAGAATAATGGTTACGAAAATAGCCAGTTCACTAACTAAATTCAATTCTCAAGTACCTCTTACAAACCATAATTGAAGTACTAAAAAATAATAACTTGCGTACGATAAATTAATTTGAATCACTTAATTGTGTTTTCATGTACTTTTCACAACTCCTTTCACACCAAAGAAACCCTCAAAATAACATAGTAAGAGGGCGAATTACAAAAATATGGCAAATACAACCTTACACAAAAAACAACAATACTTCAAGAACGCATTGTTACAAAATTCCGTTTATTAGGATAGTGTTCACTAAATACTCTTAAACAAAGTTACGTAATTTGCAAGAATATTAAAGAATCGCTTGAAAAACAAAATTTGCGTTAATTGGTGACTTAGTATGCATAAAACCTGACCCAATACATCATTTTATTCACACGACAACTTTTTGATAACATTTATGACTAAGGCCCGGGAATTGATGTCCTATAAAACTGTAAAATATGTATGTAATTACTAGGGACGTTCAATATATAAGTTTCCCTGTGCTATAAAATATTGTATAAAGCAATGCCATTAAAAAGAAGCACATGGTTGACAAGCGCCATCCTTCGTCTACAAGAAACAACAATCGATTCGTTATCAGACGTGAAGGCGCATGCGCTCAAGGGCGAAAAGTAAATGCTTGTTCGGAAAACGCGGGCTCGCGTCATAAGGAGTTCAGAAGCATGGATGCTAAGGGTGTTCTGCTTATGGACGTTTTGAAGCGAGGAAGAACAATTAATGCTGACCGTTATTGTCAAACATTGGATAAACTGAAAAACGCAATTCGACATAAGCGACCAGGTCTCCTGTCAGCTGGTGTCATTCTTCTTGACGATGACGCTCGCCCCCACCTCAGCAGTGCAAACACTACACAAAATTGAAGAATTGGGGTGGGAACGTCTGCCCCACCCTCCATACAGCCCCGATTTAGCGCAAAGTGATTTCCATCTTTTCCGGTGTTAAAGTCTGAATTGCAAGGTTACCGTTTCGAAACAGATGAAGAAGCGAAGCGGAATGTGAGAATAGTGCTCAATAGCCAGAGCCCTGATTTTCTTGCAAAGGGTATGGACAAATTGGTGCAACGATGGGATAAATGCCTGAATCTCTATGGGGATTATGTGGAGAAGTGAGGAAGGATCCTCCTACACATGTATGTATAGTTTTCTAATCTATCTTAAAAATAAAATTTTTTACAGCATACGGAAACTTATATATTGAACGACCACGTATGTCATAAAAATGGGAAAATGTGTCATGAAAAATTAAAAATATGTCAGAAAATTGCAGAAATATTCCCAGTAAAGCCAAATTTATCATTATACAGGATGTCAATATATTCCAGAGAAGATGGACTGGGGGGGGAGGGGGGTATTTAATGAAGACAAATTCCTTTAACCTAAGAATGTAGTGTAAACATACTGAAAATATAATGAGGTTCACTACAATTATCCTAAGTTTCATTTGCTATTACTATTGTGGAAACTAAAGCATAATTAGCAGCTCGCTAAACAAAGCGGGAGTATTATTGTTCCGTACAAGTTAGTAAGAAAATACGACATCTGCTTTTAATTTCTTTGTCCATTTCCTTATCCTGCCATGGATAATATAAACTATCCGTTGCTCTAAAGGTACGAAGAATAAATTATAAAATAACCGATTATATGCAAGACAATTACGAAATTATGCAGGAATATGTCTTATTACGAGAAAATTGAATAAATATGTTGCAAAAACGCGAAACTGGTAAAATAGGTCAAAATATGCCTTATCATGTTTGTCTATTTCGGCCGATTTTTATCAGAAATGTAAAGATCTTACCCCAGTACTCGATCCGATGCCAAATAAAAAATATGTTATAACATGAAGTCCCGGGCTTTATTTATGACTTTCGGTGTTATCGCAATTGCAAGAAGTTAAAGTTTCTAGTCATTATTTTTTTTTTAAAAAAAATACTTCTCTATTTGTAGGTTGGGGAGTATTATTAGCCCACTGCGGCATACACAAAATAGGTTCTGTTCTAACTGGCAAATTACGATAAGTATTGAACACTCCGGCCAAACCTATTTAAATCCACAAGTATTTTCAGTGCAAAGAGAATCTCTTACTTGGTAATGAAATTCATGTTATTGATAATCAAACTGTGGGTAGCGCGAATTGTGAATCATTGTGTATATGTTGTGACAAAGTTACGATTGTGACATATAGAGGTCACACACATGAACAACTACTTGTGGTGTTATGCCTATTCTTGACTTTTGCACTTCTTCAGTTACAAAAAAAACACAATTTGCTTTTCTTATGCGCGATAAGAAGCAATATTTATCCTTATCACCTTGTGATAGTAATAAGCGTATTGTTGAAAAATGATATAAAACCTAATGTAAAACATTCCGCCGTCCTGTATTAGAACTCAAGAACAATCATGACTACTTTGGGATTCCTTTGTATGCTCAGTGTTTTCCTCCTGGCTCACCAGGTGGCAGGCCATGGCTTCATGAAGGACCCACCCCAGAGGTCCTCCATGTGGAGGTTTGGCTACGACACCCCCGTCAACTGGGAAGACGATGAGCTCAACTGTGGAGGGATTGGGGTGAGTTTCTATGGTTTGTAAGTTTTATCTTTGCTAAAAGGTATCAAGCTAATTCGTTGTAGATGGAACTTTTGTGGGATGGACTTCAAAATACACGTAAAGTAGAAAAAACAGATCATTGGTCGAGTAATCTTTGCAAACTTCTTCTTTTAAGGGTGAAAATATCAGATAATTTCAAATACTTGGTCAGTGTATTATCAGGTACTTATGTAGATCAAGTACATATATATAATACAGAATCACCATATCTAAAATAAACTCTTTTTATCCAGTTTAAAAACTCGACAATCAAAAGGTCAAAATATAATCCCATCATCAGACAAGAAATATGCTCAGAATGTGAGTTAGGTAATTAGGCACACAAATGGAGCGAATATGAAGAAATACACGTATGAATTGACTAGCTAAACTAATATAGTATGGTCGAACAACAGTTCAGGACAAAATAACACCTTAACAGAAGAAGAGGTTTGAAAGCGGATGAAGATTTAAAGTAATCGGGTAGGACATATGCGAAATGACTGCATAAATCTTTTACAATGTTTGGAACAATACGTTATATGTGTGTTTATTTTCTACAAATGATCATATTCTGCGAATATTATTTGTTCAGTACTGCGAAAAATAACTTACTTCACTTTGAAGCTATAGCTTCGAAGAACACGTCAACAGTTACAGATTTTCATCTCATTAGAAGTTCGTCCTCATCAATCGATTTAGGAGTTATGCGAATTCTTATACGATGAATCTTTCGTGAAATATGTTAATTATATTAGTTAATAATTATATAATTTTTTTAAAAAATATATTATCAGTATGAATACTTTACAAGAGAACTTTGGAAATAGGCATAGTAAAAGAAAGTCTGAACACATATTAAAGCCTGCAAGCATTATCTATTTATCTTGTATTCAGAGGGAACATGAACTCTCAGAGAGTATGCATACACACAAAATGAAGTGCTTCGTTCTGGAAATCCAGTCACATTAGATTGAAGAGTGCATTAACGACTATGAGATTCTAAGTAACTCCCAACTTAATTTCCAGACCCAATGGGACCAAAACGGCGGTAAGTGCGGAGAGTGTGGTGACGCCTACAACCTCGCCCGTCCCCGTCCAAACGAAAGCGGAGGCTTGTTTGGTACTGGGATAATCGTGAAGGAGTACAAAGCAGGAGAGGTGATCACCGTCGCCATCAAGGTAACCGCCAACCACCAGGGGTACTTCGAGTTCCGCCTCTGCCCGACCAACGGCGCCCTGGAGGAGCAGTCCTGCTTCGATCAGCACCTCCTGGAATTGGCCGACGGGTCTGGAAGTCGATTCAAGCTGAAGGGTGGCAACGGGATTAAAAATATTGATGTGAAGCTTCCCGACGGCCTCACTTGCGAACAGTGCGTGCTGCAGTGGTTCTACAGGGCAGGTATGATTAATCACACCCATTTCTTTAGTCATCTATGATGAACATGGATTCGATTTATTGATATAGTGTAAAGCATAGAAAATGAAACGCTTAGAAACATAGTTGGACCTAAAAGGAATGAGGAGACAGATGAGTGGAGAAGGTTACATAATCTATAACTGCATAATTTATATTCATGTCCAGATACGTATTATTAGAATAATTAAATCAATTAGGTGGGTAGGCCATGTGGCACGAATGGGAGAGGAAATAAAATCTTGTTGGGAAACCTGATGGTAAGAGACCTGTAGGAAGGCCAAAATGAAGATGAAGTGATAACGTTGAAATGGACCTAAAGGAATTCGGTAAGGATTGAAAAGATTGGATTAATCTTGCCCGGGACAGGGACGTATGGAAGGCCTGTGTTGCTGCAGCCATAAACCGTCGGGTTTAAGAAGGCTAGAGAGTTAGTTAGTGTAAATCATAGGCGGATCTAGAACTTTTTCCTGGGAGAGGCACAGAATGTGCTACGAGCATATACAAAATAACAATGGATATACGATGAGCAGATCTTTCTAGATAATAACAATGAGTCTCAAACATAAATGTGACATTCACACCAAGACAATAACGCACAAGAATTCAGGTCCGATTTGTCGTCAGATAAATTAATAGAGACTGGACCTTCAAAGCACACTCCGGTCCAATGTGGAATGTACCTCCACCTGGAAATGAACCCAAACCCTTCTATCATGATAGTATTAGTAGCATTTTTGTAAAATATAAGCCTTTCTACGTTTCTTGTATTCAAAAGTGATTACAGAAATTAAAAATTTAGGAGTTGTTTGTATTTAACAGTGATTACAGTACAATAAAAATATAAGATAGAGAATTAATTTTCTTTGAAGAAACTATTACAAACATCGGAAAAGTTTCACCCAGAATGCTCTCGTTTTGTATAATCAGTTAAGCAGTTAATGTTATTGCCTCAAACTAGGAAGCTGAAGTTGATGACCTAAAAAATATAGGTATATGACCTATAGAATGTCCTAAAAAATGGGAAAAAATGACGTAAAAAATGCAAAAAATGACCATTAAATTTGTGAGTTTCAGGTTAAAAATTGAAATGAAAAGGAAATTAAACAAAATGCACCAAATGATACCACATGCACATTCAATTAAAATATGCAACGAGGATTTCCAATGGAAACAACCGGATAATTTCAAAACAATCTAATGAAAAAAGTCGTATACACTGAATGAATTGGTGTTTTTGCACATCTTTGCACGGTGATGTAGTGTGGTGTTTTTCTGTTGCACTGTAAAGGAAAATAAATCCTACCTATATATATATAGGCCTATGTTCACCTTGGTGAAAAGACTCAAGAATATTACCAAAATGAAAGAAGTGACAAAATATGACGAAACAATACACCGAATATTGCGAAAAATGACGTAAAAATGCCGAAAAATCGGGGAAAATGACCTAAAAAATGCACTTTAAAATTACCTTTATTTGGTTCTAGACGAAAAAGATTGCTTGAACATTTTTTCGTTGGTCATCGTTTAGTCTCTCCAGCTAAAATCTGAAAACTGTGTGAAGTCTGTCAAAGTAAGTCTTAGGGTAAGTTCTCATTAAGTTCGGATATGCTAATCACAACTTCAAAGTATAGTAGAACTGAAAATCATACGCAATTGTTATCTGTGGAGACTTGATACAATACCTACATAAACTTCCTTGTACTCCTAGGTAACAACTGGGGAACCTGTGACGATGGATCAGAAGGCATGGGATGTGGCCCACAGGAATCCTGGATGAACTGTGCAGATATTTCCATCTCGTAAATAGTTTTCTCCCTGATGAGAATGAGATGAACAACACTGTAAACAGGTATTATTCATTGCTATTATTTGGCGCTAAACTTAGGGAACAGTGATTTCTTCACTTAGTTGGCACCCTTGAATGCATATTTATCTTCTGGTCTAAGTTGGACATAATATAATGCATTTACGGTTATCAACTCAATCTTTCTTTATGTCCGACTCGTATTGTACTTTCTTGTGGAACTATTCTTCATATTTATTTACTACCTATTTGTAAATGTGCTATATCACTGGCTTTATAATTTTGTTTATCTACAAGTTGTTTCAAATGTTATCCAATGTTCTGTTTTGATAGGACGTTCTGTATTCTACAATTTGATTTTATGTCCTGTGAAAGTTTATACCTGGACACACAAGCCACAAGCTGCGATATTCTGTTGCTTTAAGTCACATTGAATCACGTAAAGAAAATAATATCAGTATAATTTTATATTGGGCACGTGTAAAGATTCTTAACACTGATTATCCAACTTTTATATCATGTCTGTCATGTTTGCTATTGAAAAGAATAAACATGAATAACTGTCTGCTGTAAGATTGTATCCCGAACAGCCTAGATACTATATATTTTTTTAATGTAATATATGATATGTATGAGAATATACGGGGGCTGATTTTTTAGTAGTGGCAACTATACTATAGTGACGCCGTGCAACGGAGCCAGGCAATGTCGTTTAGATACATGAGTAACCTTCCTCAGAGCAAATGAACTCATTCTTCCAACTCCAAGCCCGTGAGCAGTGACAAGAACAGAGCAGTTGTGAGCGAGGGGTCGCGGAGTGCAGTCACGATGTTTACGAAGCAAGAGCCACGAAGCTGGTTAAAAATTGAATGCTGTAGAGGTCGCACAGCACGACAGTGTTACAAACAGTGCAAAACAACCTGCGAGAGCAGCTCTGATAAGAAAACGGCGACACTTTATGCATAACCCATCCTATCATTCTGCATGACAATGCTCGGGCATATACAACAGGAGCTGTGGCTGATTTGTTCAATCGCTGGGAATGGGAAGTGCTCTACCATCCCCCATACTCTCCGGATTTTAGTCCCTGCGACTTCGACCTATTCTCAAAGATGAAGGAATCATTTCGTGGGATTCGCTTCCGAACAGTTCGAGACATTCTTCTGACAGTATATCGCTGTCTTCACATTATCAACAGATTAGGCAGTGTCAACGGCTTCCACGTCGCTGGTAACACGTTGTACGCAACGCTGAGGACTACATCGAAGGCCTGTAAAACTTAGAACCATGTATGTATGCTGGATGTCTAGAAAATAAATAGTTGCCACTACAAAACAATCAGCCTATGTACATAACATATATCACTGTTGTTTGTTAGTGAACAAAAGCTGATTTTTTACATACCCACTGACAAAGGAAGAATGGCAAAGGAAGAAGTACAAAGCACAATCTTATGGTGGCAGTGCTTTGTACTTTCTTTCAAGTTAAGACACTACCTGTATCCTTTGTAGCTTGACATGTTCCACCATGAATTATATTATATTTGTGAATTGTTTTCGTAAATTTAGAATTGATTTAATAACAATTCATTTCCCCTATATTCTCTGATATTCACAGTGCTTACCTTAGCATAATTTATCTATTTATTCAAATTTTACCCGAAAGTTACCCAATTTTTTTCTATTTTCAGACCAGCTGTGAAAATGCTGCGTGGACGAAGGGACTGTATGAAAATCTGTTCAAAAAATTACTGGTCAAGTAATACATTTCAAATGTCACACATTGTAAAGTCCATAATAAAGTTGAGCAAAAATTTCATCTGCGTATAAATTACTAAATTTATTTCTTATACGCCTTTTAACTTTTGAAAATTTACATGTACGGTAGGTATGGACGAAAATGTGCTCATTTGTGTGTGTGTGTTTGTGCACCTCCAGAATTTGCTGGCCAGTGTTCAAAAAATTACTTTCTAAAGTAACTGAGATATACTTACTACTTGATATTTCTCAAATTAATATTGAAGGTTACATACAAAAGTAACGTTTCCCCTAAAATTCAAGTGAAAACCGATCCACAGAGATTATTTATAGAAGATACAATTCATGATTTCCAGCTTGATAATATTACTAAGATATTAAAAAACTTAAATAACATAGTGAATCTAGTAACCATTCTTTAACTATCAACAAAATGTAAAAGCCCAGAAGGAATGTTTCTTTAGTGCTTGTATTCATAAATACTTTGTACAAGCTATTAAATGTTGAGAGAAACATGAAATCAAACACAAGAGCGAAATGGCCACATAAATGTATGTAGAGCCATCTACAGGTGTTACGAGTTTCCAAAGATACACTTTTTATATCACTAGGTTAGTTGTAACAAAATGACAACTTAAAAGTTTTGGCATTAAGGGATAGACCAGACTTGAACAACTCCCTTGTACTTGTAAAGGCCAGCAAGCGTTCCGTGCGGTGCGAGTTTAACGCCTGCACCTCAAGGCCATGGACGAAGCTCCTATTTTTTCCCGCCATGCCGCACTGCACAAACGCGACATACGAAGAAGCCTCCTGTCTAGTTCACTCCACTATTACAACGCTTCCGTGCCTCTGCAGTCACACACGCATGCAAGAGCGCCCTTACACAAATACAGCAGGTTACGGCCTGGACCAGACCATAGTTTGCATGGGAATCGTATTTTCTTCAAGACATTGCATGTATTAATTTGTTATATTTTGTGAAGCATGTAAAAAAAAGAAACATTTAGTATCTCTTGCTGTCCCAATCTGACGAGCAAAAATGATTTAAAAAAGGGGGGGCAAGATTCACAGTTTCAGCTATGTTTTAGCTATGTTAGTTAGGCTGGTATGATTTTCTTTCCATAGGATACCACACCCATTTCCTTCTCGTAACAATTTACTTGAACCAAGTATTGTGTTTAATACTGAACCGATTTCAAAACTATATACTGGATCAGCACTGTCCATAGAACCTTCAAGTGTCAACCTTCTTCCACGTGGTACACCTTGAAACCGTATTCTTTACAGGATAACGGGGTTCTGGCGCCTAGACCTAGATCCAGGATAATCCTTACGGGTGCTGTGTAATCATTTACAGCTTGAGCGTTTGCCAATGGGATAAGAATACTTCAGTCTGCAGATATAAATAATATTTTTGCGTTCTTTTTTCCTAATTTTACGTCACCTTCCTTCAATTTTTGGATAATCGCGACGATAATAATGAATAGATTATATGGATGAAGCGCCATGACAGGACTCGAACCTGAAACCATAAATGGCAAGATCGCGACTACAGCGCGGCCACCGAGGTAGTTATATTTGTACTTAGCCTTGATGTGTACGAGCAACAAATGCTACAAATAAGCATAACTCAAGAACATGGTATTCCCAAAGATATGTTTTAGGAGCCTGACCCACGAATCTCTGCCGCGAGCTGCGTAGCACAACGCGAGAACAAGTGTTGCTAATGGAACAGATAGAACAATCGCTATAGTGAGCAGAGGCACAGCTGTTACGTAGAACAAGGAAATTACAGAGCGCTATCTAACGTTGAATTTTTAACGTCATGCATTATAACCACGGCTGGGATTAATATGTACTAACAAGTTGCTTTATATGTATATACATATGGACTAAAACTTCGCAAAATATGGACTATAAAAGTTTCTTATACAGTATGTACATATTGCATTCTTGCATTGCAGAATTCTTCATCCAGTTTACGTTTGTTACAAGCTTTTAAACATATTTTTGGATCTAACGTTTTGTCGAAAAATGTTTGCTCATTTCACAGTTACTTTAGTTGCTAGGTTCCAACAATATATCATTATTGACAAGATTGATTACGTAACACTTTCTTGTTTGTTTTTGTTAATTTATCCTATTGTTATAACTGTAAAGATAATCAATCTACAAATAAATTGGATTGATTGATTTTTTCTTGGCATTTCTGCAATTTTAGCTAATCGCGAGGATGAGGATGATTGATGATAATCAATGACACCCACATTGAGGGGCCAGGGAGGGCACTTATACCCCTGAGATTTCTGGAAAGAGTTAATGTAATTCGAATGGAGAAATTGTAGCAATATTTTATATAAAAAAACTTGTTTTCTGTGACTTGTTACAGTAATTAATTATTGTTATTAATTGAAGTAGGGTACATTTAATCTTAGTCAAATTTACACTGAACTATAAAATACAGCTTTTTGTCAGTATACAGTTATGCAAATTGTATATGGAAATTACAAATGTATAACTTTTTAAAAAATAGTAGTAGTGGTAGTAATAATAATAATAAAAATAATAGTAATAATATTTATAATAATAATAGAGTTTCTGTGACCCCTGTCCCCGCTGAGAGAAAATTCTACGGGCGCCCTTCATGATAATTATGATGATATTGATTAAATTGATAGTGACACTCACAAAAGCAGTCATGCCTAGGTCATGATTTGAACACGGAACTCTGGCGTCAAAGCGCGCTGTGCTAACCACTCCGCCACGAGGTCGGCTTAAATGCTTGTACTAACAGAACAAGGAAATTTTATGTTAATAAAGAAACATATCCATAATATTTGCAATATTATGCTCAGTGGTGCCAAACAGCGACAAGATTTTTACTATCATGCCACGATCCATCCTCCATTTTTTCTTTATCCTGCACCGATTTTGTTCGTGAGGAAATTTTATGGCAGGAGATCGATAGAAGGTTGGGGGCAGTGATGTGCGTCTACGCGTAAACAACGATAGTCTACATTCTACACATAGATAATTTTATACACGTAGATTACGTAATCTATGTAAACAACATGGCGAAAGGTGATAACTTAGCAAAGGGCGCCGTGGAAGTAAAACAAAATTGTACTGCGTATCAGTTGCTGATGTGCAAGGATAACTTTTCGTAATTTCTTCCAAATTCGAACAATATCTCGCCTAGGAAGAAACCTAATATAGGAAATATTCTAGAGTTTTATGGGAAAAAGACCACTCTTGGCCCACGACTGCCATCTGTTTTTTTTTTTTGCATACTATTTATTTTCTTCCATAGTTGATGATGGAAGAGAAGATAAATTTTGTTGTAAATAGGATTCGTGTCAGTTTGTTAGGAACCAATATGGTTGAAAATGTCACTTTCCTTTCATGAAAGCCTTGAAAATTAATTGTAATGCAATTTTGATTTTCTACGAAGTCTATGTAAACAACAACTCAATGTAATCTACGCGGATCCATTTTCTTTGTTAAGCCACTGTACACAATTTTGTGGAAAAATTAACAATATTACATAGATTTAGTGAATTAGTAACGCAAGTTCAAAACCTGAAAAGTAAATGCATAATTGAACTTAAAACCACAGTTATCCCGAAAAAAATCAATAAATTCTAGCACAATTTAGAGGCATTTAGTATAATTTCAGAGTTTAAGCAGAACTTTTTATTATCCTCAATCCACACAACGAGAGGGAGGAGGGGCAAAATTGAAAATCGTGCAAAATCTAAAATATTGTCGAAGGTTTTTTCTAGGTTCACATGAAAATATTTCATAGTTCAAGCGGGGCAAATGCCCCTTGTCCTACCTTGTGCATGGGCCTACAGGTTTACCATAACTTCTTCCTAAACCCCAAACAAGACGAGTCGCCACTGTTTTTAATTTGTACTTTTAGGGTTAGGTGGTAAACGAGCAACAGCTGAAACCGCGCCCAGCAACAATTCAATTCAATTAAAATATTCCTCATTGCAAACCCACACTTGCCGCTAATTCAGTGTTATGAAGTTAGCTTAGTATTGTAACCCTGAATTCTTAGTTTTGAACCTCACTACCATTATGCCTGGTACACGGAAACAGATCCTTGCATCTTTGTTAAATTAGCAACTTGAAACTAATCTTTGCTCACTTTTTAGGCCGGATTTAGTTCCGTTTAATAATATGATTTGGCAACCCTGTGGTTTGACGTCAGATTCAAATCCAACGTTCGCATTTCCTCACTGTTTTAAACTTGAATTCTAACCTACTGCTGCTTGTGTATCTGATGAAGGTCACCAGCACAAGAGACGTGGAGATAAGACTTGAAAAAAATACACAATAAGTAACTTTTTGAGACTATCGTCTGATTGAACAGGATACGATAACAACGAAATTCAACCAAGTGAGGTCATTCACGAAACAGATAACTATCAGCCACTTACCATCTCCTTGAGGATAAGGCGAGCTGGGAATTCTGGACGAGGCGAGGTAAGTCACAAGGAAAGTATGAGGTTGCAGAAACTAGCAACCTCAATTCTAAAGTGTCAAATGGTTGTCTACATATCCATCGCTTTGAATTTTGAATTGTTGTTTTAAGTCCACTTTATGCACAGAAAGGCTAATCGGGACTGGACCTACAGTTTAAATTGGGATCCAAACAACTATATGCCTCCACCGGGTATACATATCCATCGCGTTTTAGTACTATGTCGACCACTAGAACGTGTATTGCACTAATTTTAATAACTCCAGTCCTTGAAGACTAGTTTGAAATTAACATTCGTTGATGAAGTTGGCGAAGACAACTGTTGTTCTACTTGTAAAATCTCACAAGTTATAGCCTAAGTGTGGTACAAGAGTGGTTTTATAAATACTCAGACTTAGTGTAACGGATCATTCCTTTGGTGTTGTTCAGCACAAACTTGGTGTCTTGTTACAGTCTTGGCTGTTACAACAATAAAAGTCAGTGGCGGCGCTTGGGTTCCAAAACTGGATAGGGGGGGTTTACTTTGAAATGATACATAAGGTTTAGCCTAGTGCGGGAACGAAAGTGGCAGAAAGTTAGGGCAACTACACCCCCCCTCCTAATCACCGCCACTGATTCTGATTATAGTGGTTATATTCCTTTCCCGGATTCTCTGGAGTAAGAGAACGCGTTCGCGTTCTCGGCGCATGTTGAAGGGTGTGCTCCTCGTCCAATGACCGCGCGGAGGGGAGGGGCATCCACGGGAGGGTGCGACTCGACTGCTCATTCTTGGTACAGTAGTTCCGTAGTAAACATGTCAGCTCGGAAGTCTAGGGGAACTCTGCATTCAGGAGAGCGCCGCATAGTGTTGAATGTGTTCGAGAACCTATTTGAACGAGGTGGTAAAACAGTACTTGAATGTGTTTTGGAGACAGCTGCCCTAACGGGAATTGGGAAATCCACCGTCTATAATATCCGGAAGGAAGCGAAACAATCGCGAGGAAAGGATGGAACATCCCTGTTGGAAACGCCGGGCAAGAAGCATCCGAAACGAGCTCAACGATTTGCAGACTTCGATGAGTTTGCGCTAGAGGCATTACGAAGGCTTAAATTTTTGTTTCTCAAGTCTACCTTTTGATAATAGTGATTCATGTGGTAGAAAGAGGGAGTGGATATTCAATTTTTGTTACTTAGCGTTGCTTTTCTGCCACTTCTAGCTAATCGCAACAATGAGTGATGACGTGAAATTGATGAAGAGACACTCATAAACAGTGCCGCAACCACAGGGGCAGAGGGCATTGCCCCCCCCCCCCCAACCTTGGACCGAAGTCCATTCTAGGGGAAGCAAACATTGAAGTAAAAAACTAGACTAGGAGAATCTAAGAATAGCAGGACAATTGGGTATTCATGATGGAATTAGTTTCTAATGTGTTTCTTGCATTTTTCTTCCAGACGGCCAAGGGCACTTGCAAGGGGCACAGAGGGGCAATTGCCCCCCTTCGATTTCAAATTTTATACAAATAAAAATACATTTCGTAAAATTTTCTTGATCGCTTCGCTCGCAATCTCTCCTATTATTTGTAACGGTATATTTTGTGCTTTTATGCCGATTCTCAGCAACATACACAATATACACAACCATACATTTTTGAATCCTTGTCCCGAGGTTCAAAACTTGCAGTACCTGAAGTTCTGTGGATGCTAGTTTAGGCAATAGACACGTATTTCTTCAAATTATAGTATAACGCCCATTTCCTTTTAGATATATATAGGTTTATTCATAATATATTTACAGAAGTTAATTCTTGGCCGTTATTCGCAAAATTACATTCCGGTGTACCCTGTCCCCCCTTCCCGAAGAGAGTGTGTAGACTCGCGTAGCCACTGGCTCCACGAGTAAAAAAAAATATATAACCCTCAGTACCAAAAAAGGTGGCTGAAGGTATGTGTGTTGTGTACCCGGTTTCCCCCATGAAATAAACTATTGGAATAATGTGAAAAGAGCAAGTGTGCGTATTAAAAGAAAGAAAGTTAACATCCCCGCCGTCGGTTCACATGATAAGGAAAGAAAGCTCGCCCAGCCGCTCCCCTCAGAGAAAAAGATACCTCTTACATTGCTGTACTCCGCCAAACATCTGAGGCCGACTGCTCCCCTGCCCTTCCTATTTATAGGCCCCGCTAATGACCTAAACCGTTACTGGAAACTTACCGCTCCCCAACGGCCAAGAACCCAAACGTACAGGAATACATAGCCATACACAATTTATAACATAAAAAAGGATCCAGTAATGATCGCATCATTACATAGTCCCCCCTTCCTGAAGAGAGAAAAATCAAAGTTCTGTAACCTAGAAAAATAATAATAATATACACAATACACTTGTCTGCAGTTTCTGTTCACTACAAACACACTTTCATTAGGTCACACGACACTGACAGTCAATGTTCACTCTAATTTTGTCCACAAGTGTACTTCGAGATCTGCGTTCTTCCCTCAGCACTGGAGCTGGTTAACCCACGTCGATTCTTACCCACTCAGCATCTCTTCCATCCTTCCTCCTCGACCAATGAGAGACAGTCTCCTGGAAATCCATCCAAGTCACCAAGGCTGCTGGTTCGACTCCCGGCAACGCCACTGGTCTGCGCTCCTGCCGAGATCGGAAGACACCGCTTCTACGGGTTTCCACATGAATGGATCGAAGTGGCTCTACATCCGAAGATGTCACTGCTATTCTCGGCGCTAGAACTGCGTTCACTCGCCACCGAACTGCGACTTCTCGACGAAATTACGCGGTAAAAGAATGCGCACTAACTTTGCGTTACTTTCGCGATGAAATTGACTGCGGAACGACACTTTTGTATGAGTACTGTATGAGGTATGAGGTAGAGAAAATAAGTGAAAGATAGAATAAAGAAAAGATAGATAAGTCCCTATGTACAATATTTACAAAAAATCCCCCTTTGAAATTAGACTAGAATCTGTTTCTCAGCTTGTAACGCATCCGGGATATATCTTCGTCTTGCTCCTCCTGCCGAAGTTACGTGCGCTCTCTTTGCTGAATTGGGTTCGGCTACTTTCCTTGCAAAGTCAGGTGGCGAAGAATAAGGCTTCAACTGGTCACTGTTGGCTCTCAATATTCTTCCGTCCCCGCTGTGTTTCATTTTGAAAGTATTTGCCGAAGTTTGCTCCACAATTGCGTGTGATCCAGAGGACTTCCCCGCGAATTTACTGGTTACTCTGCGGGCCTTACCAGAGATAGGATGTTCCTTAAGCCAAGCTTTATCCCCCACCTGAAACGTGCATTTGCGGCGTTTCCTATCACAAGCTTTCTTCTTGGCGTCTCCCATCCTGAATTTCGTTTCCTCCTTACTTGACATGAAATCTTGCTTATTCCTGTCATCTTTTAATACGCAGCATGGCTGGCACGACTTACAATACTGGATAACATCTTTAGTTAGGCCTATCCAAGTGTATTGTTCCCTAACCTTCGCTAACGTTTTCAATCTCCCAGGATGACAAACGAATGCATTATCATGCAACGACACGAGAATTTGCGAACGTAGAGAAGTAGGTGCCCATATTTTCCCTTTTCCCTTCTCTTTGTACTTTTCCGTAGGCAAATTTCTCCTAAGAATTCCCTCGTTGTCGAAATACGAAGATTTGGCCTGGGTCTTCACCTTTTCCTTGTACTTCTTCGTTCCTTCCACCTCCTCATTCCTTGTAACCCTCGCTACGTCAGCAAGAAACCTGTCTTTCATTTGCTCGGAAATGAGGGAGGCTGTGTCCAGAAACCTACGTGGCTCCTCAGAATTGTATTCTTCATTTCCCTCAGTGGCAGAGAATGGCAACAATGAAGAATTTTCCATATCTTTAGTTCCAGAGAGACGAACCATGGGCAGTTTTGTGCTCCGAAGCAAATTTTCCCTCTGTTGCTTCCTCATTTGCTTCGCATTTTCCTCAGTACACAAAGCGCTGAAATCTGCAACTGATTTCTGCACAGTGTCAGTCGAACATTCCACACGGTCAATCATGTCCTCAGTTTCGGGGTGTGGTTTGCAATTTCCCATCGTCGCGGTTGCTTCAGTAACAGTTTCATTCCTTTCCATCGTCGCAGTCATCGTCGCGGTTAGCCCAGATCCAGCTTCCACAGTCGACGTCCTCCCCTGCTGTGAGAACGGAAGCCTCCTTCCCACTTCCCTCTTCTCCGCAGAAAATAAATGAATGACGTTACTGTTCTCGAAACTGTAGCCTCCCTGCTTCAAATGTAGCGATATGCCGGCCTTCCTTATGAACCCACGACCTGCGATAAATCCCGTGAAACAATTGCGCAGAACGACGAATTTATGCTTAAATTTCATCCCATTCAAATGTACAGTAAGATACATTTCCCCACATGATTGTACAGAGCCTACTGCCAAAGAAATATTTATACGTTTATTGTTAATCTTATTTCCTTGTTTTTCCAGTTCTCTTGCGATCTCAACAGACACGGTGCTCACAGACGCACCAGAATCCAAATATAGCGTGAAGTCTTTTCCCTGAACCTTACAGGTGACTAACGGTTTTTTGTCGCCAGAAGTGAAATTTCTGCAGTTACGTATTTCCCTATTCCTCCCCCTGTTTTGCTTTCCTTTTACGTGTGCAAGAACCGGAGTTATCTGTTCTGGCCTAACGGTATCTTTAGAGACGGCACAGGTGGCGCCCTTCTGCGGACCATCATACCCCCTTCTCCTCGCCGGTTCTTCTGCTCTCGACGGGGTTCCAATATTCCCGGAAAGGCTCAAGCGGTTGAAAAAACCCGGATTTATGGCACTCATTGATACTTCTGTTCCCACGCGGCCGAAAGTGTTCATTGTCCCCGCGGCTGCTAATTGCCTTGTGCCACTCGCTGAAGTCGGCATGGCAGACAGATGCGGCGAAGTGTTGTCCCTCAGTTCTGGACAATAGTACAGGGCTTCTGAATACAATCTCTTTTGAATGTCCATAGCGCGAATCTCCAGATCTTTCAAGGTTGCAAAGGTTCTATCGTACAGGTGTGTTCTGAATTTAGGGTGGGAAAATGTCAAAACATGCTGGACAACCTCGTCTTCTGTCCCCCGTTTCTCCCTCATTGCGAAAAGCTTCCTGGTGTGTCGAATAAATGCAAGAAGAGACTGGTCTGGTGACTGGTAATTGTTCTGAATGATCCTTGCTATTTCCGAATCATAATCGACACTAAAGTATTCTTCAAGAAAAGCCTTCTCGAATTCCCTAAAAGTGCCGAAAGGTCTCGAAAATCTGAACCAATCTGCGGCGATTTCCTTCAACGAAAGCGGCAAGATTCTATCTAAGAGAAAAGTATCCCCAATTTCCATGATTTCCTGATAATTGCGTAATTCATACAAATAATCGTGTGGACTTACATCGCCGACGTTTCCCTTAAAGATCGGAATGTTAATGTTGCTTTTTTCCAAGATTTTGCTCATTTTTTCCTCGCCGGCCCTTATCGAAGTTCCTTGTGTAACATTTAGAGAAAGTCTCTCAAGTTCCCCCACAATATCTTCCTCAGGCCTTCCTTCCAAGTTCGCATTGCCTAGCAACTTGCTAATGAGCTCCCTGTCTATTTGAATTGCCATTTTGTCTTCTATTATTTTCTTTCCACTTCACAATAACTAATGCCTTCAGTACTTTTCACAAGAAAATATCCCTGACTCTGAGCCCCCAGTATGTAACGGTATATTTTGTGCTTTTATGCCGATTCTCAGCAACATACACAATATACACAACCATACATTTTTGAATCCTTGTCCCGAGGTTCAAAACTTGCAGTACCTGAAGTTCTGTGGATGCTAGTTTAGGCAATAGACACGTATTTCTTCAAATTATAGTATAACGCCCATTTCCTTTTAGATATATATAGGTTTATTCATAATATATTTACAGAAGTTAATTCTTGGCCGTTATTCGCAAAATTACATTCCGGTGTACCCTGTCCCCCCTTCCCGAAGAGAGTGTGTAGACTCGCGTAGCCACTGGCTCCACGAGTAAAAAAAAATATATAACCCTCAGTACCAAAAAAGGTGGCTGAAGGTATGTGTGTTGTGTACCCGGTTTCCCCCATGAAATAAACTATTGGAATAATGTGAAAAGAGCAAGTGTGCGTATTAAAAGAAAGAAAGTTAACATCCCCGCCGTCGGTTCACATGATAAGGAAAGAAAGCTCGCCCAGCCGCTCCCCTCAGAGAAAAAGATACCTCTTACATTGCTGTACTCCGCCAAACATCTGAGGCCGACTGCTCCCCGGCCCTTCCTATTTATAGGCCCCGCTAATGACCTAAACCGTTACTGGAAACTTACCGCTCCCCAACGGCCAAGAACCCAAACGTACAGGAATACATAGCCATACACAATTTATAACATAAAAAAGGATCCAGTAATGATCGCATCATTACATATTGTAGTCAAAGTTCAGAGCCATAGCTATGGGGCGGCGGGAGTCGGCCCTGGGAGCCAAACGATCTATAGTAAAAAATGTTAAAGATAATGCCATGGCGCTCCGTAAAGTTATTTGCGCCCTATTAAAAGTTTAGTAAAGCCGACTTTCCATCCATCTATCACAAGCTGCTTAACACGAACTGGGATGTATTGAAAACAAAGAATGACGTTGATCAAGCTACAGACGTGTTTTATGAAATTATACTATATAAAATATTCGATGAATGTATCCCCTTAAAGAAAAGCCGCAAAAGACAGTACCCGTGTTGGTTTACGAGCAGCATTATTAAAAATATAAATAGGAAACATTATCACCACAAGAAGTGGAAAAAACAGGTGGGAGACTTTCGATACCACTACAATAAATTTAGCGTATTTCGAACAATAGTGAGGAAAGAAATTATTGATGCATACAACAGTTATGTTGCCAATTCGGAAATAAATATTGCAAAAGATAGCACCCAGTTTTGGTCGTTTGTTACAAATAAACGCAGGGAAAGTAACAAAGATCCTGTACTGTTCAAAGATAAAGTGTTGCCAGACCGACTATCAGTAGTCGAAGCTTTTGCACAGCATTTTCAGTCGGTGTATAAAAAAGATCCCCCTAGATATGACATGAAAGTATTACCTAACCATAAACAATATGAAACTTTGGATAATCTTAATATTACAGAGATACGAATTGAAGACGTAGAAAAAGCAATTAAAAACTTAAAACCTAAGAAATCAGCCGGACCGGACAAGATACCGCCCTATGTAGTCAAAGGTTGCAGTAATATATTGAAATACCCGTTATATTTCATTTTCAATTTAATTCTTGCAAAACACAAATTTCCTGAAAAATGGAAAGCCACGGCAATTTGTCCACTTCCCAAAAGCAATAACACTAATGACGTACAAAACTACCGACCAATAAGTATATTATCAGCCCCAGCAAAAATATTCGAAAAAATCATGCACCGTTACATATTTACCCACGTAAAACCTGTAATATCATCGTTTCAGCATGGCTTTGTACCACGTAGATCGGTGTTGACCAATCTCTCCGATATTACCAATTTTATTAGTTCAACATTGGACGAAGGAGGTCAGGTTGACGTAATATATACAGACTTTTGCAAAGCGTTCGACTTGGTTAACCACGATATTCTATTAAGTAAATTAGCATGCTTCAATATTTCTGAACCACTGCGTCAACTGTTCGCTTCCTATTTGCAGAACCGTAAGCAGTACGTAACGTATAAAGGCCACACATCCGACGAGATAAGAGTCACCTCAGGAATACCTCAGGGGTCTAACCTTGGGCCACTTCTTTTCACATTACTTATTAACGATTTGCCGGATTCATTTGAAAACTCACACAAATTGCTGTTTGCAGATGACCTGAAATTTTACAGGAAAATAAGCAAACAAGATGACAGTGTGCAACTTCAAAATGATGTTACAAAGTTAGAAACGTGGACAAAAATCAATGATTTAACACTAAATATCAGTAAATGTCATTATGTAATATATACTCGAAAGAAAAACCCAGTTGAATTTCAGTATCAAATATGCAACAATACTTTAGCAAGAAATTTTACAGTCAAGGATTTAGGGGTTATTTTTGATTCAAATCTTACTTTTAATAAACTCATAGAACAAATAATTAGTGAAGCGTTCAAGAACCTTGGGTTTATTCTTAGAATGGGGAGGGATTTCAAGAGTATAGAGACACTAAAAGTTTTGTATTATTCATATGTAAGACCCAAACTCGAATATGCTTCTGTTATATGGAATACAGACACAGCAAAGTACAGTGTAGCAATTGAAAGAGTCCAATCGAGATTTCTTAGATTTTTAAAATACAAATTTCAGAAAGTTTACCCCACATTTGAACACTACGACAACCTAATATATGAATGTCGGTTTACAAAGCTGTGTCACAGAAGAAGGTTACATGAAATAGTATTCTTGTGGAAATTGTTAAATCATGAAATAGATGCTGAACATCTACTCTGCCAGATTAATTTTCGAATCCCGTCGTCGAAAACTAGACTAAAGAATGAAGTTTTTCTTATAAAGAAGGCTAGATCCGAAATTAAAAAGAAATCTCCAATGTGGAGAATGTGCACCAGTTACAATAACTTGCTAATCAAGAATAACACAATTGACATCTTTTCTATGAACCTAAGGGACTTCAGTAAAGCCACTATTAACACAATGGCCTAAGCTTAAACACGTAAGTTCGTATTTAAATTGTGTGATAAAGTGTATATATATAAAAAAATATTTTTAATATTTTATATATATATATATATGTATATGTGTATATGTATATATATGTGTGTATATGTGTATGTCTCTCTCTCTCTCTCTATCTATATATCTATCTATCTATATATATATATATGTGTGTCTATGTATGTATGTATGTATATATATATATATATGTATATATATATGTTTATATATAATTTCTATCTCTATATTACAGAAATATATGTAATTGTAATGACTATGTATCCTTCATATGGGCTCTGTAATTAGGTATGTACCTGTTGAGTTCAATAAATAAATAAATAAATAAATAAATAAATTTCTCTCTATGAAACTTAATATGAAATATTAATGATGACACTGTAATCCCTGAAGTCATGAATCAATCAAGGGATTACTATTTATTTGTCAGGTGTCAAAACATGTATTTCAACTATAATATAATACAATTCACACAATATTTTGCAAAATGGTTAACGTAACCAGTAGGCAAACGTTGTGTGTAGTGATGCAAGAGTCTCCCCTTTGAAGGAAATAGAGTCCGTGGTGGACTAAGGGACCCATGTTTTAATGTTTTAGCAAGTTCAAAAAAATGTATTACAAATTTTTACACAAATCATCAAAGTGTAGATAATATGTAACAATTAATATTTAATTAATTCAATTTTTCTTGCATAACACAACACAATGGTGTTGCTGGATTCTCGTTAGATTCCTTTGTGCGTAAAAATCTTACATACTGGAAACTAAGACGGAATCATTATGAAGCATTATTTTGAAAGGACTCACTTAATCAGTTCTGCAGAGAGGCCCAAAGCTGTTGGTACATATTAATCATCTATTAACATTATCGACCTGTAAATATCAAGTAGATACAGTCCCTATTAGCCTATTTATGTTAAACTTATACAATATTCCAAATTCTTTGGCAATCTTGAAAGGTCATTATCGAAATATTGCTATTTGATGTTTTTTTGTTTGTTTGTTTGTTGCAGTTTCTGTTACTTATCTCTTTTGGGGGAGGGGGCAAGTGCCTCTGCGTACCCTGCTATATATGCCAATGCGACACAATATATTAAAGCCCCCTCTAGGATTGACTTCGCCCCCCCCCCCCTACAAAGAATATTTGGCTACGGGCCTGACTGGCCATTGTTGAGAATAAGAGAAGAAATTGGCAGCAGAAAGCGTTTAGCTTTACGGCCCTTATACCGCGCAGCACTTCGTTGCTTTCATCCCGCACCCTTCCCCACCCAGTCTGGCCCCGCCCACAAGCTTACCCCTCTGCGCGTCGGTACTCCAGAGAATCCGGAAAAGCAGTAGTAAGTTGCCACAACCTTTCACGGTAACGCAACAGCATTTTGTTGAGAGCAAATGTTTTTGTAACGCGTTTCACACGTTCTTTTTATTGAAAGGTAGTGATTGCAGCTACAACCTTTTCAAGCATTCTCATTGGCTGGTAGCTTTTTAGGGTAGTAAACAATCTGTGGTCTTTAGGTTAGGCTAGTTGGGTTTGGTTCTCTTAGGACCGGTTCTATAAACATCACTAACTGGAGATCAGGTTTGACCTGCGATCCGGGAATGAACTAAGTTTAAGCTTCTATCATGTTGTATACAGCTAACTGTCGATTTGTCGATCTTAGATCAAATCCTGATCTTCGGTCAAATAAATACGTTTGGCAACGTGGCAAATCCAGACATGTCGCTAGTCTGCCTGTGATGTTGCCAATTGTCCATCACTAAACAGCAAACATTTTAAAGTCGGTTTCGGAAAATGCATGTATTTAATATTTGATTAAAGAATAAATCTGAGGTGCTGGACGTAGTAAATATTCGAACATGTTGCAAATTTAGTAAAATCACGTAAATTAGATACTAAACGGCCATTTATTGCTTGTGTGAGTTCCACGTGGATGATTTGTCATTGACAACGAAAGCAACTGTCGGTTCTCGGTTGCAAAGGGGAGAAAGTATGCTTGCAAAAATTGTTTTTTTTTTTAAAAAAAAAATATATCTGCATTTCTTTATAATTCTAAAAATAGATATAACAACTTTCTTATACTCGGATTTGGAGCCATTGTTCATGTAAGGAAATGTTTATTATATTTATTTTGTAATTACAAGATAACGTGTTACAGGTGGACCATTAGTTCCTGTAAGTAGTATACGGAATTTTCCTTGCACTTAATTGAATAACCTACGTTGTGACTTGTGAAATGTAAAATGTGTTTACGTTTTCCCGAATGGAAAGAAATATTGAAAGAAGAATGGCGTTTGTCCTCTCGAATGTAAATTATGCCCAAAACAAATAATATTCGAAACAAAATAATATATGTGTTATTTATATATCAGGAGGAGAGAAAGCTTTACCAACTAAAATGCCACGTGCTCGGTTCATAAAGCAGCAGATATATACACTACAGCCAAAGTTACATTCTCTGTTCCATTCTGCGGACAAAATTGAATTGCAATGACACTTGGCTGGATGCAGTAAAGCAAAATTATAATACTTTTAACGTCCGTGAACCTGGCCCAATCTTCATACCAACGCAAGTTTTACAATGACATCAACACGAAAACGTAAGCGGGTCATATTTTCTGTTTGTATCAATCAACTCTTGATTGTTCTCAAGTTACTTTTCTCTGATCGGGAAATCAAACAATGTTATGCTCTTGCAGTCATTTAAGGCAAATTTCAAGAAAAAAAATAAATGGTATTTCAAACAGTAAATAACAATGACACACGATATATGGAAAAAAAATATGGAAGAAATATTTATCATTGTTCACCTCGTTGTGCATGTTTCTTCTTTATTATTATGAAAACAGGATTTTATGAATTGATTCCTCCGTCTTGCCGCATATGTTCACTTGCAACACATTTACAAGCAAATATTCGTTAGTTCAGCCATGTTACAACAGCTGAACTACGATCAATGTCTGCTGATCGGAGAAAAATCGCGGGTCAAGTTTCACCGCAGATCGCATGGACATAATCTCAGTTCAACTTTTATACAACACAAAATCAGAGTTCAGCGTGGCTGCAGATCAATTTTACTGGCTAATCTTGGATCAACTGCTTTATACAATCGGGCCTTAGAAGTAGAAGACGAAAATGGCTGTAATAGCAATACCGACCTCAACAATAAAACACACACTAATAATGGTATAATCACATGAAAACATTGGCATGAAATTCCACAGCATACACGAGGCACTTCTAAGGTTACGGAAATTCTTCTTTGTCCACTACGTAATAAAAGCTAATTCGTTTTTTTAAAAAATAAAACACTAGATTTCTCTTTTCCCACGAACTATACTTATCTTTAATAAGTAATTCCGGCACTAAATATCATATTTTGCACTATTAGTTGTGTATAACATTTTCCCACAACATTAACTTTTTCTTCTTCTTGACCCTATCGACTTATCTTCGATTTTGGTCAACGGTATTAATTCCTTTCTTTCTCTATTCCCAGAAACAAAAGAACAATCGCAAACATGGCAACAGGTAATATAAATTAAGGTGCATCAATACATTTTGTGTCATCACAAGTAGGTAAAAGATACAAGTCATAAACTTTGTCCTAGAGAGAGAGACATGCAACATTTCAACGTTATGGAATGATGATTAGATGGATCTGATGAAGGGACAATCACAAAGAAACATCCATGCCAGGGCCGAGATTTGAACTCCTAATCTTCGTTGGTGAGACCCTATGTTGAACATTCCACGCACTCATCCACAGACACGGTTGTTTGGAAGTAAGATTGAAGAATACGTGAACTGGCGCAAATATAAATCTAATATTTATATTTTCACTTCTTTATTTACGTCTCTCTCTCTACGATAATCGCGACGGGCCAATGAGGTAATGCACATAATGACATGAAGTCCATGACTTCCTAGGATTTGAATTTACATTAACTATTCTATCAGAGGTTGGCTATTATCAATCTAAAATTCTTTGCGAGAAATCAAATCAACATTATCATGATATATAGTTAAATTTTTCAATACTTGTTCATTGTAACAAAAAACACAGCAATCTCATGATTAATTTCCTTTGATTATATGTAGAGTAGCAGTACACTCTAGAAGACAAAACATGGAAAAACACTTCAAGGTTTAAAAAAATCTGAAGCACTACTTGAAATTTGTTCATTACGCGTGAGCTGAAACGAAATCTACTTGAATTGAGATAAGTGATCATTTGAAAGAATTTTGATAACGAATCGATTGATATAAATACTGAACAGGCGTTCAAGGTCCTCACATTGCGATAGTGCTGCTACCATGCTTCGTTTAGGAGTCCTCTGCGCCATCTTGTTCGTCCACCATGTTGCCGGACACGGCTTCATGGCCGATCCACCCATGAGATCCTCGATGTGGAGGTTTGGTTTCGACACCCCTCCCAACTATTCTGATAATCAGCTGAACTGCGGTGGTGTCGGGGTAAGTAATGGGATTTGGGCTTTGCAAGTTTCGAATTGAAACGGTTAGATGCACAACCGAAAGAGTCAGGCTGATGTGTACTTGGAACAGCAAGTATATTACCCTGGGCGGTAAAGGCATCCGGAGCATGGTGCTGATAAAAATCACCTCGAAATAGGCTTGGATCGATTTGATTTGATTTGATTTGTTGTTTTAAGTCCACTTTATGCACAGTAAGGCTAATTGGGACTGGACCTACAGTTTAAAGTGGGATCCGAACCACTTGTGCCTCCACCGGGTATCGAACCCGGGACTCCTTGATTACAAGGCGACGACGCTACCACTGCGCCATCGGGGAGGCCCCAGGCTTGGATCGAGAATGTGTGGGGCCCTAACACCACATCCCCTAAATGTGTCTTTATGGCAAGGTGCTACGAGTATATGCACGGGATTAGGTTTGTTTTACTTCACTTTCTGCCACTTTTGGCTAATCACGAAGATGACAAGTGATGTCATGATGAAGGAAGTTCACAAGGAAGCTGGAACTTCTGGCGTCGTAGCTGTGCTAACCACTCCGGCAAGTAGGTCGGCTGATTGTGTAAGTGTTGTGCATAATTGTCGTTATTTCCTGAACGTCTTTGCTTTACTCTTGCAAACTGTGACGTCACTTCCAACCACAAATTCCAACGGATACCTTGCTCCATCTAACTGCTGACTCTTTTTCATTAGACCCAGTGGCAGACCAACGGTGGCAAGTGCGGAGAATGTGGAGACCCATACAACGTGGCCCGCCCACGCCCCAACGACAACGGAGGAACCTACGGAACGGGACAGATCGCCAAGGAATACACCGTCGGCCAAACCTTCACGGTGACCATCAACATGTCGGCTGCCCATCTGGGATTCTTCGAGTTCCGCCTCTGCCCTGTGAACAGCCCCACCGTTCTGGAAACCCAGGAGTGTTTCGACCAGCACCTTCTCACCCTGGCCGACGGCGGCACTCAGTATAAGGTTCCCCAGAACCCAGGAGTCTACCACATTGACGTCAAGCTGCCTGAAGGACTCACCTGCACTCAATGCGTCCTGCAGTGGTACTACAGGACAGGTGAGTTTGGTTCTACAGGGTGTCCCAGTTAAAAGTAGCCCGGTTTGTGACAGGATTGCATACTGATGGCCTTGAGTACCTACCATGGTTAACGTTACAATGATCTACTCCATTTTGAGCAGGGTTACTTTCAACTGAAACACCCGGAATTAAACTATTGCTATTTAGCGTCACTTTTCTGCCATTGTTGGCTCATCGCGACGATGAGGATGGGTGATATGATGAAATTGACGTAGAGACATTCACAAAATGTGTGTTTTGTCAGAAACCTCATTTTCTAATTTTCTCTATTACCCCCCTATTTTCCTATTAGCTTTTCACCTAATTCAGAGCCACCAACCGTCACTGAACTCGACAATCAGAATTTAAAATGTTATTGGTCGTCTATAGCTATAGATTAATATAATGTATTCGCTCCGTCAGAATTTGCATGATTATTTGTGAAGAAAGATAGGTTTGTTTTCAAAACTAGAACTCTTCAAGGAATTTAAAAATGTATTATTGTATTTATACATTGTCATCATACTTATTCTTGTAACTCTTTGTCTTTAGTAAAAATACCTTATGGCAGGGGTTCCCAAACTTATTCGTTTCACGGCGGCCTCAGTGTTTCAATTTTTTCCGCGGCGCCCCAAGTCAGAATCTATAGTGTGTCTCAACCTTAAAAGTCAATATGGAAGTAAATGGAGTACTTCCCTCTGTCTCTAATACATGAGTTTTGCCAATAGCTCTGTCCTTCTCTACCATCGCTGCGTTGCGAGATGTTACAAAGTTTACAAAATGTAAAACTCAAAAATTTCAAACAGTGAAATCATTATCCTGTAGTTTTTTTATGCTCTATTTACTGACGGCATTATATAACCTGTCATAAATTCATGTGATCTGAATTTTTCATAATTATGCAATTTTGCAAAACGCTTATTTTTTCTTAGTAAATACTTCAAAAGCCATAAATATCAAACCGCTTGAACAACTTCGCCAGTTTTTTTTCTACGGGATCTATGATGTTTGTAGGCATGATGTTCTTTGCCTGAGTGAATTAATTTGCTTACGAAGAGAGTTATATATATATACATTGGATATTTTGTATAAATCATCAGATCGTAACACGAAAAAGTTGGTTAGCGAGAAACTTTTCGGTTTGTAGCGATACACAGGCAGACCAAGCGAGAAAAGTGTTAACCATTGTTTGAAGTTATTTTTAGAATGCATTATTACTCCACAGCACCGTTATTTATTACGCAATCCTAGTTTATTTATTCGGGCTGTCTCGCGTATCAAATTCATTGGGCGCCACCAAGGTTACAATTCAGTTGCAGGCAGGTGCCCCTGTTCGTAGGAAGTGCAGTGTGCTTTATTTTCCGCAAAAAATATATCTTAATGTTTGTTTTTGCATTTATTTAATTCTGTTTATGTAAAGGATACAACATTCAACGAAAGAAGTAACAATAGTTGCGTCGTGTATTACACATATAATGCAAATGTAAAATGGTAAATAGTTACGTCGAAATATAAACATTTACATACAAATCTTGAGGTAACTATCGTTTTTTTTTCAAAATACATCAAATACATAGATTTTGATGATTTCCAATACGATATTAAGGAAGCAAATTTGTTGCAATCATTAGCGATTAACAGCGACTCGATGCGACTTAGTTTGTTGATCTGGCAACGCCGCGCTCCATTTAACTTATACTGACTTTTAAGGTTTTGAGACGCTCAACTTTGAACGCTCAGTTAGTGTGGTTAGGTTGCTTGCCTCAAGTTTAAAAAATAAACACATATTTCAAATTCAGAAACATTTCACATGTAAAAAGTATTAAATAAGCACATGTTTGGAACAATAATGCCATATCATAACAAGTAAGTATCATTTCAGTGAAAATATTGTCACATTTCTCGACGCTCGTATAAGCACCAGGGTGCCACTTCTCACGCTTTGGAAACCACTGCCTTACGGCGACTTAACAGATAATAACACTTATGTTGATTGATAGTATCTGTTGTACAGTCCCGGACGCGTATTTACAAACCCGATAGTGCTGCAGAACCAGAGATATATAAAGCTTTCTTATTGGCTGTGTGCACCGGATGTGTTTATGTTCCGTGTCCATTGTTCCTTGTTTCTTCGTATGGAAAAATAATACTCGTGATTATATAGTAATAAAGTTTGTAATCAGATTGTCGAAATTATGTTAAGAAATATACGTTTATATAATAAATATAATGTTTAAAATGATATACGTTGAACATACATAATTTTCTCAATTGTCATTGGTAGTTACAATGTTTGCACGGATGTGACTTTAAATAGAAAAATCATTCACTTCAAGATGAGTTCTGATTTCTGTCTTCTAAAACATTGATTTAAATAATTGTGCTAAAATATTAATCTTACTATAAATGGGTTTCTTATCTTCTTGGAAAGGATATTTGAAATATACACTGGTAATTTGAACCCTGCCATCTAGCGTTAGTTTGAAGGAACGCTGCATTAACTTCCGGAATGGCAGCCAATCAGAAGCCAAATATCGCTTAAGGTTCTGCAGTACTATAGGGTTTGTAAATACGCGTCCCGGACACTTCTGGCTTGTAACAATTCCATTGAGAGCCAATACTATTGTTACAACCCAGAAGTGTCCGTGACTGTACAAGTGTTGTTGTCTAACTTCTGTCATTCTGTCATTTATTCTTGCCTATAAGTTCGATTGGAACAAGTGAAAATATATAAACAGTTGTGCTTTAGGTTTAAAGCAGAATTTAACAACAATGCTTCTTATCTTGAAATATAGCTAACAGCTGGGGAAATTGTGATGATGGAACATCAGGACTAGGATGTGGTCCACAGGAAACGTATAGCAACTGCGCCGACATCGCTATCGCATAAGGAACATGCTGTTGTGACGTCAGAAGAAATTAACATTGAGGTTAGTATATGTATAAAATTAACGGTAACTTCAGTATCTTTGAAATTATTTCCATGCGCTTCTACACTCGTCTCACTTAGTAAGTGTAATTCTATTCCTTATACAGAACAAGTTTCTCTTAAGTCCCAAAGTCAGAAGTGTAGAATCTCTCAGCATGAACATCCTTCTTGTGGCCACAGTTTCTAAGTTTGAAAATACAGGGTGTCTCATAAGTAAGAGCGCAAACGGACACAGGTGAAAGTACACGATAATAGAAGCAAAAAAAGTCTCAGTAAACATGGGTCTGCAAACGAGCAGTTTTCGAGATAATCGCGAATGTGTGATTACAAGCCGCCACTGACTTCATTGTTTGTAAACGTCGTCCTAGTTGGTAAAATGCTAATAATGTACGCGAATGTGTGGTTACAACATTTCCTAGAGCTGGTGTTGTAATCAAACAGGATGGATACAATCAGTACAGAGAATTGTACATGCTTGTGACCAATTCCGAAATGAACCGGGGGTGTTTGAAAGCATTTTACCAACTGGGACGACATTTACAAATGATAACGTCAGTGGTGGATTGTAACCACACATTCGCAATTATCTCGAAAACGGCTCGATTGCGGACCCATGTTTACCGAGACATTTTTGCTTATATTATCGTGTACTTTCGCCTGTGTCACTTTGCGCTATTACTTTTGAGACACCCTGTATAGATGAGAGACAATCTAGGATAGTCAACGTGTACGAATACATGACGCCACTCGAAAGTCCTTCACTATCTGAAGAATGACAAATTAGTTTTAATCGGTTTACGCAATTAACTTCCCACAGGGTACAGTGGGATGAACAAATATTGCTTGGCAAATTGTCCATGACTATTTTCATTAAGTTTTCTCCTGCATTCTACGTGTTTGGAGTTTTGTTTCAATACTTCAAGCTCTCATTGAGTAACGCAAATACAGTAAACATGGTGGTGGACAATTTCCTTGGTAACACTCATGCATCCCACTCTACGTGGAAATATTCCCATCAAACCTTAATGTAATTTTTAGAAATAAAACTTTAGAATTCCATGTTTTTATGCAAATGTGACCATTACAATCTACATCGCAAGAAAATTCCCGAACATGAAATGTACCTTCTGGGTCACCTATGTAAATTCCACCTTGTACAGACAACGAAGTTAGTAATAAGGTGTTTTATATACAGCGTATATTGATACACTTGTACCGGGTGGCCAGAATTAAAGTGGCCCAACTCAGAGCCCTCTGTAGAACTCTGAAATTTGGTGAATCCACTATACAGACCATGAAGAAGAGGATGGCGATTAAAAATGTTCAATTTTCCGCCACCAGGTTGAAATGTGGCGCTGTACTTAAACTGCTCCAATTGATTATGGATTTGCCTTTACCTTGCAATCTTGCAATAAACGAGAGATTATTTTCTCGCAACTTCCAGCCACTAACAAATGTCTTTCTAATTAATAACTCAGTTAAATCACTTGACGTGAATATTTGTACAGTGGGATCCATGAGTATTACCGTGCAAATTGTCCATGACTATTTTCATTAATTTTTCTCTCATATACTGTGTGTTTTTAAGCGATGGATTTTTATGCATGCTGATGCAGAAGTTGTGAACAGCTTGTTTTGAGTTTTATTTTAATTCTTGAAGATCTTATTGGGTCGAATAAAATGCACGAACATGGTGGTGGACAATTTGCACGGTAATACTCATGGATCCCACTGTACAATCACCTATGTACAATAGCTTCCATTGCTATTTTCGATCTTTGTTCCTGTTGGTTCTGTGTGTCCTTAGGGAATGCAATTGTACTTGTGCTGGAGAATAAGTAGGTTTCCAATGCTTATTCGTGCTTCTTGTATCAACTCTTGAAACTCAGGTCGCGGAAGGCAGAACTAATAGAAATGGCAGCGGACAATTTGCAAACTTTTGTATTTTCCGTTGGCTGTCCATTTAATTTTATTTGAGATTATACGTATATTTGAATGCACTTATTTGTACTAATTTTCTTGTAGATTTCTACAGCATTTCATCTGCGTCTACCATGATCTGGTCTCTTGAAGAGAGGAGGCCAGTCAACATATCCAAGTGACCTTCAACATTTCAAGTTGGTTTCAAGTTGAAAATAGGAATGTCTTGGCCAACCTTGTAATGAAAATTTGTTCCAAATAAAAATCTTTTTGAGCATCTCTTTTGTGTAAGCTTTATTTGCTTGACTTGATGTCAGTTTCCAGTTAAATTTAGCATAGACTTTTTGTCATGTTCCAGGAGCTTAATTCACAATGTGGCATCCCTTTCAAGCTTACAAGAAACGATTTAATTAATAAATAAATGACGATTTATAAGTTCTCTTCTCTTGACTACTTTTTCAATTATGTAACGAACCTGAGCGTTTAAGGTTTCATATTTGTAAGAAGTTAAGATTTTTAAAATGTTTTTTACTTCAAATAATGTGCAAACTGTCACAGACAACTATAGTTAGATTGATACAGTTGTGGTTGGAACTTGTGTATATGTTTAGAAATACGTCATAATCTGTTCGTCTTGACGTCACTTTCTCATCTCAGCTGAGGGAGTGAACCCGCCTGAATGTTTTCTCCTGACGACAGACTGAGTTGAAAAACAGGTGAGGGTGAGAAATCAACAGAAACGTGGTAACGGTTAATGGAATGCCCGAATAGTGTAATTGGTAATGATTTTCGTTTCATTCTGGCTATACTCGGAAATAATAATTAAGTACCGAAACTTTCGTGTATTTACGTTTGTCTTGTCCAACGTTAATTCTATATGCAAGTGTGTTTAGTGATTGTGATGTGATTTTATATGCTATAGAATTGTTCCTCTTCAGGCAGAAACGTAAGCAAATCTGTACCTTGCTTGTAAGTCCACATACGATAGGAAATATAAGTGATTATGAGAGATAAGCGATTATAAAACTGCGTTTAACTTTGAATACCGTGTTGTGTTTCTTTTCTACCCAGTAAGCCCTGATGAGTGATAAAGAGTCTCATGTTCCCGACACAAGGAGCAGCGGACTAACTTTGTAACGACTAGTGTCCAACTGGAGTACGTTTTAATTAAAATAATATAAATTAGAAATATCAGTCAATTTTTTCTAGTATACTATTATTAGTCCAATTAATATATCGGCCAAGACACAAGGAACCATAGACCAATTCTTTGACTAATATTAGTTGAACGAATATTTCGAGTAATACTATTAATTCATGCCGAGTAATATTGTACTAATAATAGTCAGTCTGTACAAATATCTCAGTTACATTCTTGATGGGTGACTTTTAGGCTTTTACATATTTTCGTGTCCTCTTTCAAATTTTCAATTACACAGACCTCAGTTAAACGAAAGGGACTCAGGGTGTCATTATGTAAAAGGATGGCCAGAAATAGCATATTATTGTTTGTAATAAAGGAATTTAAAATGTAGATACAATACACATAAACCTGAAGTACTACCTAAAGATAACATTTAAGTATACTGACATATCTAGTATCTCGTATTGGGGATGGGAAACTTTTAATAACTTAATGATCGCCTATACCAAAGATTTATGTTGTTTATTAAATGTACGAATCAAACGTTTGGATATAATAAGCCGATAAGTTCAAATTTCATTCTTCATGTACAATCTGCTTTTGCTTCTGAATGTACAAGTAGCGGCAATTTAGGCTTAGATCATTTTCAAATTCCCTAATTTGTACTGCCATCAAAAGAATAATTCTTAACCATGATAGTCTTGTTACAAATCACGCAGACACATGAACTAATACAAATACAATTCTAAATAACTTTTGGAATATTGTAATCGGAATTTTCCTCAGGGTCAAAGTTTATCTTGGATCACGTCAATATTTCAGTTTCTAAATACTCATAAATTTATCACATTACTACATCAAAATATGTAGCTGATATTTAGGTTTCGTAATGCATAATTAATGAGAGTAAGTTTTTCTTCTCGCCCCATCTGTCGTCATTCTCATAAAACATCCTACCGGTATTCTGGGACGTTGTCACCAGGTATCAGAGAATTTAAGTTCCCTTTCAAGGATATCACTTTATACAGGGTGTCCGGATTGTAACTGACAGTTTTTAAATAGTTATTACATTTCAACAAACCAAGCTCTTTGTTAAAGCATTACGTAAACAATAGTACATTTGTGAGTTTGGTTCAGTACATTTTCATACATACAACTATCGGTGGCGGCACTAGTGTCGCTCAAACTAAAATGGTGTCGGGACAGAAAAAAGCACGCGTAGGCCACGGAAGTCAATGAAGGAGGCGAGAAGGGAGCTAGGAATTCCAAGGTCCACTGTTCACGAAGTCTAGTACAAGAGGTTACGTTTGTATGCACACAAGGTACAGTTGTTGCACGAAATTCAGCCACATGACAAACCGAAAAAAACATTCATTTGCCATTGACATTCTGCAGCAGATTGATGTTGCCCTTCTAGACTTCTTTCTATGAGGGTACATCAAAGGCATGGTGTATTCTGGCCAAAAGATAGATGATCTACAAGAACTACAGGACCGTCTTCGGAATGTTTTTGCTTCTGTAACCCCTCAGATGCTACAGAAGAGTGTCAGGGAGATTGAATACAGGCTGGACATTCTACGTACAACAACGTGAGCTCATGTGGAGCTATACTGAACTGTACTGAGCTGTAACTACTTCCAATAAAACTTTGTGAGTTTGACTTCAAAATCTATGTTTTTGTTTCTAGCTGCTCCTTACCAAATTAAAATAATACACTTTTAAAAACTGTCAGTCTCACTCCGGACACCCTGTATATTGCTTGCAGTTATTTTCTGACACGCGCAAGGTACATGAATACCTGAAACATATACAAACGAATACAAAAATACGGTCAATTTTGTATGCGTGTACGGTTTTGACTCGTTGAGAGACTGGCAATGCTCTTCTGTAGGTGGGTTTTATGTGACGTCAGGATGCGCACAGCCGCCATGTTTGCTGCCATTTTTATTTGTCGTTACATCTGCACCAAGCCCAGAACTGGTCTCAATCTTGGCTTCTCGAAGCCACAATGCAACAGTTTGTGACGTGGCCAGGTATCTGCAAGACACGCTGTAGCTAGTTCAGAATATGACATTGAGGATCAAGGCACTGGTCGTATTGCCCGGATGGACTTACATTCTTTAGGAGAACTCCTCGATGATCTTTCCGCTAAGATCTGAGGTAAGGATTTGTAGAATAGGGCAAGAAAAACGTAATAGTAGAATGTACGGAATAACACAGTTACTCCTCGAATGTCAGAGGCAAATTATCATCCTGGACTAACGATTTGCTGAGAGACAAATGCACAAGCCAGTCAGTGTTCTCAGGTATTAATATTGCGACCATGAATACGTTTATTCACTGGTTGGCCGCGGTGGCTCAGTCGGTAACGCGTCTGACTACCATGCTCAAGGTCCCGGGTTCGATCCCCGGCCGGTTCAAATCCGGGAACTTTTCTAACGATGGAAGCGGCCCCGGCGCCCACCCAGCGTCGAATAACATGGGTACCTGGGGGAAACCCTGGGGGGGTAAAGGCGGTCAGGGGCGTGATGCTGATCACATCACCCCCACTCACGACCGGATCAAGAAAGTGTGGGGCGTTACCCCCACACCCCCTATACGCCTTCATGGCGTGGTGCTAAGCACAGGGGAGCACTTTACCTTTTTTTTACCTTTTTTTACCATGAATACGTTTAGACTACCAGATTCTCTCATCATGAGTTCCTGAGTGTCTCGCAGATCCTGACAAACTACTTACTACAGCTCTCGTCTATTGTTACGACGGGCGCTCTACATGCTGGCAAGGGGAGCGGGGAATATGCCGCAGAGCAACCATACAACAGCGGTGCCGCCGAGAGTTACGACGTGCCGGGAAGAAGTACTACGTGAACCTTGTTCTACAGGCTGCTGAGTTTCTTATCGCGCTGGATTGGTCGCTTCCCTTGCAAGCATGTAGAACGCCCGCCGTAAGAGTAGAAAAGAACTCGTGCCCTGATGAGCCTATTCAAGAAATCTTCTCGTTTCGAAAAACCAAAATGATAGTTTGTTTGGAAACATTACACCTGTTCAGAATTCCTTCTAGAGCAAGGTCCGGGCTCTGGCGAGAGGTTCTCCTGAAATTTGTGACTTGCAGCCTGAGCTGTCAACCATATGAAAAGATGGCTTTCCGTTCGGGGTTCACTAGCGATATTCACTTTCGCCAGTGCTGTTGAGAAATCAAAGCCGCCGACAGAGGTCTGTCAACTGTCAATTTCAATTACAACAGTGGGACCGTTCTCGAGTGGGAGCCGGAAGGATGAAGCCACTTGCAGCCCGAGCTGGCAACCTCCCGGAAATAGGGCCTTTTCTTTTTTCGTGATAACAATAAATGCTTTCGCGACTGGTGGTGTGCGATGAAACGATCAAATCGGGGGGACGCGTTGCTTCTCGCCTTCAAATTTGGAGATTGACGGACGGGAACCACAGTCAATTTAGTTTTTTATTATTTTTGATTAACGAATAAATTGATGGGGAAACATTATGATTATTTAGCATTTTTCGGTGTCCTAAATGGAGTACGCAATGAAAATCAGCACTTATCAAATTGATTTTATCATATTGGCCAGAGGAAATATTCCATTACATACAAACTCGGTCAACTAATTGAAATTAAATTATATATTGTCAAGCCTAGAGAAAATCGAACTAATGCACTCTTGATTTTTATATAATATATTTGTTAAGTTTCAATGGTACATATTAGTTGAAATATAAACGAGTAAAATAATTGGTATCGTGGCACAGACTATTGAAAAACTTACCGGGACGAGCCTCACAAAGGTTGAAAACCGCTATTCTAGAGTATTAGATTGAACCTGCGTGTGGTTTGGTTTTGCTGTTATCTACAGGGTGACCAAAAAGTATGTAATTGTTTTCTGTCTGGATGACATATTTTCCGGATGTTGGATTAGGAGAATGGGTCCCTGGAATGGGTCACCTGATATCAACCAAATGTGGGAATTTTGAAACCAGAGATGTACGCTGTGAAAATTCTGGCTCTGGATAGCCACTGCAAATATGCTGTGCATCCTCACGTCTTAAGAGAATTCAAGAGAATGTATGAAGCGTTGAGGAAGTGTGTTGTGATTTTCCTTTGGTTATCCTGTAGATGTTTTCAAAAGGTTGGTGGAACCTTAGACTTATTTTCAATCGCAGCTATCTAGACAACAGTGTAATCAAACATCGTGAAGTGGTGAAGATTCAAGTAACTTCATCCCAAGCAACACACTGGAGAAAAGAGATTCCGGAATTCCTCACAAGGGGAACTCATCTCCATGATGGAGAAGTGCATAGACGTTCATTAATGTTTTTGTTATGCTCTCCTCGAGGCACATTGAACAACTGGAGAATCTGAGAAAGCTTGTTTCAAGCAGACATCGGGAGATGATGTAAAAACTAATGTATTAAAGATACTTTACTATCTTCACTAACACATTAGTTTTATTTTATCCAAGAACTCTTCCTTACAATGTAGGCAGAATAGTCCGTCTAATTTCGTAGCTAACATTAATGTGAAGTTCGCATGCGCAAAGCAGGCGAGTTCATTGACAAACGTAGGGGTGATGGAAGGAAGTGGAACGCAGACGGGAAGCAGATTTGTCAGCAAATTGCATTATGAGGAAATTATGAGTTGTAACGACCGAGCAAGCGATAATAAACAAGGGAACCGAACCCATACGATCGAAATACTGATTTGAAACCTACAGCATTGTTTCCTGCATGTTTTCACCTACTTCTCTTGTCACGTGCCAGTTCCGACGACACCTAGTGATCAAAATTTGATTTAATACCTCTGACGAGGAGAACATCGTCAGCTTTTGTATTTGTCCGTCCCTCGGTGGCGCTGTGTCAAATTAGACGCCCCGAAGCACTTACGGTTGCGCTTCTTATTAGACGCACTGGGCCATAGGCAGCGCTTTGCTGTTAGCGATCCTGGGCTATTCCCCTTGTGGTCGTTACATAGGAGGTGGCGCTACTGTCAGTTTAGTCGAACGTACTCTTTCTATAAGTATAGTTTCTATCGTTTGCCAAAGAAACGGGGAAAGCGAGCGCAAATATGTAATAAATAAGATTACGCTTTAAAAGGAAAGACAATAAATTAGAAGAAAGAAAAGAAGAATAAGCTTTCTCCAAAAATAGAAAGAAGAAAAAAAGAAGAAGTCTTTTCCAAAAATAGAAGGAAGAAAAGAAGAAGAAGCCTTTTCCCAAATCAAAGATAGGAAGGAAGAAGAAGCCTTTTCCCAGAAATTACGAGAAGAAAAAAGAAGAAGATTTCCTTTCAATTATTCATATATGTATAAGAAGAATATAACCGACGTAAATTTGGAATCAACATATATATATATATATATATATATATATATATATATATATATATATATATATATATATATATATATATTTCAATGTATATACAAGCTTCTCTACATATTTTCTCTGTATTGTGTACAGTTTTCAGAATATAGATCCGCATTTAACTATATCCTCTTGGCTATAAAACGCTTTCTTATTTGGAATTCTCGAATAAAGAACCTATCCCCTGAGATTAAGATATATGTAGCCGTGGTATAAGTTTATTTTAAGAAGTGCACTAGAGGGACGTTGCACCCTTATAGAGCGTAAGTCATCCTCTCGAGCTTGTCTCCGGATGATAAATTGTCACCTCCATTCAATGTACAAGACTCAATTTAAAGGAAGAAATTGAGGTTGAAAGGAATTTTCTCCCCAAAATACAACTATTCCTGGCAACGAAGGTAAGCTATAATTCCAACCAGGAATTATTTTTCGTACTCCTGAAACAATACAACAAGCATACACACTTCCAACACAAACATTTCCATTAGGGGAAGTGGGGGGGGAAATGGGCACGTGGGGAATATGGGTACACGTAAGGTTTTTACGTCACAGCACCAGCTGTGTGTGGTGAAAACAAATCTACTGCAGGTTGGCAACATCAGTGGAGACCAAGTTGTCGTCTGTGTTGGTTGTCACGTCGCAGCTGAAGACAAGGAAGATTGTGTGCCTGTTGAAAGGTAAGTTCTGTTCCAAATTATAGTAAAAAATGCACGTGATGTTATTTTAGAGTAGTTGGAGTTAAGATCTGAGCAGAGCATAACGTAAAATAGCGGGAAACTGACATAGCAACAACGAAACTACAACAAAGGAGCATGCAATGCAAATGGCATCACGTGGTGTCCCGCGTTGTGAATACAGTAGTACAAACTTACGTAAAATGTTGCAAGTTGTGGAAATATGAGCACAGCAAGTCGGGGTAAAATGGGCATAGGAATTCTAATAAGGGGAAGATGGGTATTTCATAAACAAATAATTCAGAGACATGGAATATATTTCCAAACCTCAGAAATCTTATTACGCTGTAAAGAAAAACTGCATCCTATGATATGTTGCTGCTTATAGTATAGATTATGTGTGAATCGTTTGAATTGAAATCTTTAAAACATCTACAACCATTGTACTGTGGACTGCTAACGGAAGTGTATAGAAATGCTATCTCGCTCGCGGTGAGCAGGTTGGTATCGAACATACGTACCATAGATAATTGTAGTCCTCCTTTGCTGCTTCTTCATCCTAGTGACCTCCTGGGATAGATATTTTCTTGCCCTTGCTAAGAGTTGTGTTACATTCATCCACGTATCGTGTCCCTTGGTTTTGTATGTTAGTCATTGTTTCATTCTTGCATTCCAGATGCCACGAACGTACAGACGACGTCCAATAGGCAAACCTGGCAAGCAGAGCACATGGAGAACACATGATGAAAGATCCTTATTGCAAGACGACACAGCCTCGTTCAACCAAGAGGCTAGAACTACACCGGCCCAACCAATTCCAAGCGGAAGCTCTCAAGTGGTCGTGGAACAGTCTGTCAACAGTACATCCTGCTCAGGATCTCAGAGGTGTGAGTCTACAGTTCGTGGATCGCTCAATGACGCTGCTTCTCCTTCATCTTCACATGCAGTAAGATCAAAGTGTGCAAACACGCTTGCACCCACAAGATATTCACCTCGGAAACTTGTGCGCACATTGTCACCAATTCCTGTTCTTTACAAGCCACCTGTGACCCGGAGAAGGCAACCAAGAGAAGCAAGGGAGCTTACCTCATCAGAAACTATTTCTGCAGTGAAAAAGAAGCGTCTCACTCATGTGTCTGCACGATCCATTGAAAGTTCGAGTACTGTTCCATCTACAGTTGCATCTAGCGGCGAAGATAGCGAGTGCCCTATATGCAAGGGTTGGTATCATGAAGACAATCAAGGTGAAGAGTGGATACGTTGTGAACACTGTTCCGTGTGGTAACATAATAATTGCGTTGGCATAGAGGAGGAAGATGTACATTTTATCTGCCCTGCTTGTCGTGGGTAAAGGGCTATTTGAGACATGCAAGTTAATTTTATGATATGTACCGTATTGAAGAATCATTCAGTGTTATATCGTGACTTGCCTTTAGTGTATATTTTGTAATATTTACTTTCAAACTCATCATGCTCATATTCCCCAACGGTGTGCTCATATTACCCCCACTCTTCGGGGTAAAATGGGTTTTGTAGTCGTTTTGTTTTTTTATTGTTTCTCATTTGCATGAAGAGAATTCCGCTCATGTGTACTACTATGTATTGCGGAAAGACTGTTCTAAATTTTGCAATATGTATTTTTTATGTATTTCAATACATCTCTGAAATATTTTAAATTTTGTCTTAAGGTGGTCATATTCTATACTTTAAAATATAACTTTATTTCTGAAGCAATCATTGTTTCGTGTTTTCAAAAGCTTTCAATGCAATACCTGACAACATAACTGACTGTAGTTTGTCAGTTTCGCTAGAATGCATTAAACAATATTTATGATAATTTTTGTCTGCTAAAAATGGTTCAGCCCATAGGCAGCAACGCGGGAGACCCGGATAAAAAACAAACGAAAAACACATTTGAACCTGGTGGTGAAAATGCCATTTGCTTCTCCGTGGTCTCCATAGCATCTATACCAAGTTTTACCTCAATCCGTTGCTTCGAAATACCTCTACAAGGCTCGGAGTAGAGGAACGTTTTTTATGATCACCCGGCATATACACCGTGACAACATACGTATAACTAATAGAACGCAGAGAAAAGAATGGTACACAGACATATCTGCAGAACCATTGGGCCAGTAAAACTAATTTCTCATAACAATGTCGATTAATGTTCAGAAACAAATATTACTCTAAGGTAATATCTACTCAATTTACGTGGATTTTTAAAAATCCTAAGCAATATTCCCCAAATATTACTCAAAATTTTCTTCCTTTTAAATTTCATTAATCGTACTTTACTAAGTGTAAGCTAAACACTGAAAACAGAGAAAAACGCGACAAAAATCAAAGAAAGTATCACGAAATATTAAAAAAATGGATGAAATGATATCATTCTGATAAAAATTGAAGGTCACTTATCACTTTCTAAAATAAAAACCCACTACACTGAATAAACAATTAAAAATGTGTCAGACGATCCAAGGTAAGGACATAAAAATTCTCAACAATTACTTGAAGTTTGGTCATCATTATCTGGGTTTGCAGTGGGCAAGTACTCATACTTGATAAGAGAGAATATCATTCGAGCGTTGGGAGATTCCGATTAGAAGCAAAGGATATAAATACAGATGGCACACTTCAGATTCCACATTGCGACGGTAGCGACACAATGGCCCGTTTCGGAATCCTCTGCGCATGCGCACTCTTGTTCGTCCACCATGTTGCCGGCCAAGGCTACATGACCTGTCCCCCACAGAGATCTTCAATGTGGAGGTACGGATATGACACTCCCATTAATTACTCCGACAAGCAAGTGAACTGTGGTGGTTTTGGGGTAAGTAGCTCGAAATGGTTATATTTTACGCAGAAATTGCGCACTGCACAGATATAATACATGTACAGTGGGATGCTCAAGTATTTCTCGGCAAATTGTCCACGATTATTTTCATTCATTTTTCTCTTACCTTTTGCTTGGTTCTTGAGGACTGTACTTTGGTACAGAGGTTGCCAACAACTTGTTTAGAGCTTTTTTTCAATTCTTGACATAGGCGCCGCCAGAAATGTTTGTAGGGAGCGGAGGGGTCAGGTCCTTGATAAAACTTGAATATTAGAAATAATAATTATTATTGCTATCATAGTTATTATTATGCAATAATAAATATTTTAATCTAATAAACAAATTTAGTAGAAATTGATTATTATATCGGCGAAACTTTTCTACACAATTCACCAGATTAGTGAATATGCAGCACTACTGTTTTCCATTATTTTTTTTACATTTCATACTACTAATGCACTGAAATGCATAATTATTCCATTATTTGTTAACTTTTACACACCTCGATCTAAATTTAAAAGTTGGGGGGAATTTTTCTCCTAAAGTTCGCATTGAGGGATTTTTCACACAAAAACGTAATTTTGGGAATTTTGAATATTGTGGTGCCATGTTATTTTTTTTGTTGTTATTGGAACACAACATTGTGGTTTGTCTAATTTACAATAATTTTCTTTTGATCCAACACATTTTTAAAATTTGGTTATTCTGTTAGAATGCTAACTGAATTTTATTTATGTTATTAAGCATAAAAATAACAGGCTTTCTGCATTTATGTATACATTGTATACATGTATACATTTCCAGGGGCGGTAGACGGACCTATTCGCCCACGCTCTCGCCCCGTCCCCTATTATGATGCTTTCATTGCCAAAAGCTGATAAGCTGAATGCATAATATTCTATTTGAATTCCTTTTTCTATTCACAATTTTGTTCAATACTATTGACATGCACAGAGAACTAACTGTAAAAAGGAACCGTGATTGTCGTTACGTGAAGGAAGTAGCGGAGTTACAGTGACTCCAATAACTTTTACAGTGTCAAAAATTGAGATTATTGTCGCAACTCCTCTTTTTGTTGTGCATTTGAAGCTTGGGAGCGAGTCTCAACACTGACGTTATCTAAAAACAACACCAATCGCTAACCCTCTTGCTGACGTTATACATTATTGATAGGCTCCCTAGCTAGACGCAGTCAGCCGAGGCTATTCCAAAAGTAACCAGACTTTAAATGCTCTCGCATGGTGCTCCTCAATGCTTTGGTCAACCTCGGAGAAGGTGTGACGTCACATCCGCTTCAGGATCAACCCATACACTCTGTCTCGACAATTTTTTGGAGGAAGAGGAAATAAAACAAGTTCTCTGCTCTACAGATTTCAGAGACGGAGGCCGTGTCCGAAACGTACAAGACCGTACTTGAAGCGAGCATCCTCAGAGTATGCTCTTGCAGTGTGGTCTGGAAGTCGTGGACTTGAAATGAAAGTCTTTCGAATTGCACTTCGACTGCAGCGCCAAATACGACCAGTAGATAAAACTGAGGACTATTTGTTTTCCCCGCGTTTTAAACCACATGTTTTTTACCATAACAATCACATAGCATTTTCAAATGTTCTAATAAACATACATTTCCACATATTAGAACTTCAACCAACAACTTGCTGGCCTATAACGTATATTTAACCTGTGTTTCTGGCTTTCTGCCAGAATTGAAACAAATGAACAACGAGTGCAGAAATCATGTGACCAAGTCTGCAACGATCCGTAGTCCGAGTTGTGGTCTCGATTGCTTGTGTACTTGGCGCTTTCAAACCGCACTAGGTGACGTCACTTCCGTCAAGTTCATATTTCAAATCTGTACCTCGTACCTTTCGGATACAGCCATAGTGTTGCATATGTTCCACACTTTCTACATCAGTATTAAAAGAACACACGTTTGGATTTTATCGAACGTATCCCATTTTATTCCAGACCCAGTGGAATACAAACGATGGCAAGTGTGGGGTGTGTGGTGACGACTACAGCCTGCCACGCCCACGGCCCAATGAGAACGGAGGCACCTACGGAACGGGACAGATCACGAACCAGTACACAGTCGGCGAGACCATTGAGGTGACCATCAACATGACCGGCGCCCACATGGGCTACTACGAGTTCCGCCTCTGCCCGGTGAACAGCCCAGACGTCCTCGAGACCGAGGACTGTTTCAACGAGAACCTGCTGGAGCTCGGTGACGGCACCACGAGATACCAGTGTCCCGGGAGCCCCGGCGTGTACAACATCGAGGTCAAGCTACCTGAAGGACTCACGTGCACCCAGTGCGTCCTGCAGTGGTTCTGGAGGACAGGTGAGTTGTGTTTGCACCTTGGGTAAAGTATCCAGCAACATGTGGAAAATCACCTTCCTTGTACGTATGCGTGTAAGGGATTAGTAGAGAAAGGATTTCAAGGTACAAAATTATGCTCGGGAAAGGGAAGAAAGGTTCTAAAAATGTTTTCAAAAATGTGCGAAAAAAAGGTGCTGATAAAATGCCTTTATTCAATGCTCTCTTCTGCGCCTTTTGTACATAATGCGCGCGGACCGCATAGAGAACTGTGGTTCTGCTGAATAGGTTTTGTTGAAGATTGTGTTTTCTCTCGCGAGTTTTTCTACATTATCTTGGGAAATATTGGGGCTGCAATTATTATATTTTATATATATAAATATATATATATATATATATATATATATATATATATATATATTATAGCTCTCGTTCTGCTCTACAAAATGAGACTGTAGGATTTTATGTAGTTGCTCAAGAAGAGTTGATTGATTGAATTGTTGTTTTAAGTCCACGGTAGCAGTTCGTTATATCGGAGACACTTTTCTTCAAATTTACAGGAGAAACTACTTACGAAAATCAGTTTCTGTAGCATTGTCGAAGTTCTTAGAGGTATTTTCTTTCATCTTTCAATCTATTTCAGCCGGAAATCAATTCCCGTTGCTTCAATTTAAACGAAAATGTAACCACGCCGTTTTTTTAAACTATGTTTGCCTAATCTAACTGAACCTAACCTAACCTTCTGTGAATGGTCCGTGGGGCTATACGGGAATGGTTTTTGGGGCTATTCGTGGATGGTTATACGATCCCAAATTGTTTTTGGGGCTTTGCGTGAATGGTTTTTGGGGTTATCCGTGAATGTTTTGTGGGGCTTGTACCATGATGTGAGTTCCGTAACACTTCGAGAAATGGCTTGTTTTAGTGTAAAAAAATATTTCTAATTGTGTGAAAACCTTAATGGCACCTTCAAATATGTTCCGCAATACACAATTGGTAAGTACGAACCATACGAAACACAAAATATCCGATTTTAAAGTGTCTCCGATATAACGAACTGATACCAAGTCCACATTATGCACAGAAAGGCTAATCGGGACTGGACCTATAGTTTAAAGTGGGATCCGAACCACTATGTGCTTCCAACGGGTATCGAACCCGGGGCCCCTCTCAAGAAGAGTGAAAATCATTTATTTTTATTTCCAATATTTTTAACAAAACATGAAACAAAAGGAAGGAAAAAAATGCTGAAGCATCAAAGAAGGGTTAAAAAGGGGATAACTATGGATCGATATGAAAAAAGCTATATTTTTGGAAAGGTGCTAGACCTTAAAATCCATTCCCTAGTGATTAGTGCTCTGGCCTTATATATTATATACTACGTCCCCGGCTACACCCAGGGCTTGCTGGGTTTAAGTAACAGTCTTAATATCGCATAATTAACAATTTATTAACAGCAATAGCTTTACTAGCAACTAATGAACAACACACGTGACTCCATACGTCTAAAAGACACTTTCACGAAGATACTTAATTTACACAAACCTTACAGAGGCCAATCTTTTAATTAAATTCCAGCTCTGCTATTTTCAACAGATTATAAGCCATAAAATAGTCACAATATTATCACAAAAGGACTTGCAATAACGCAAACTTAAACTTACATTCATGTCCTCTTTCCTTTGTTTGATAACTTCTCCCCAAGGAAGAAAGAAAATCTCTAACTTTTCCCATCGTTACCAACTCGCTTAATTTTGCGAAGTTGGCAAACTCGCACAGAAAATTATCATATGACCAAACAGGCCCTCCTATACGACTGATAACACTAGAAATCTACTTTGACCATACAAGCCGTCAATGAACGAATAACATTTGGTTAAGTGAACATAAACAGAACTAATATTTATTTATTTATTCCTTGTTTTGGATGGCGAAGTTAAGGCACAAGCCTTTTCTTCCACTTAACCATCTCTATTTTACATTTTATAAATTGATTTTTAAAGCTAACTGCTTGTGAAATATATAAAAACCAAAAACCTTAAGATACCATATCATGAAATATATAAAAACTAAGAACATTAAGATACCAGAAAAAGAAAAAGAACACAAAAAATAAAACAAAAACAAGCAAAAAACCTAAAAAAATAAAAACAGAAAAATTCACACACACTAAGAAAGGTAAAAAAATACACGTAAAACATAAATACACACACAACAAACATACTCAAATTACAGAAAAAGTCCCTGGGTGTTGGTTCTACAGCTTACACGAAGGTTTAATTTTATTTCCCTGTTTTCAGTACTGGTAAGTTGACTCCAGAAGATGTTTTTCTAATTTTGAATTGAATTGGCCGAGTCTTTCGCTACGACAAAACTTGGGTCGTTGCAGTGTGTGTGTGTGTATACATACATATTCCGTACGCACACACACACACACACACACACATATATATATATATATATATATATATATATATATATATATATATATATATATATATAGACCCAGAGCAAATGCTCATTTAATGTAAATATCTGTATGATAAATGGAGCTAAAGTTGATACAGAAGAAAATGAATATATATGAGGAGAGAAAATTCGGTAGCTTCAGAAATGTACTATGTGTTCTTATTATGCAATTTCATTAATGTTTCCTTTTAGAGGTTAGCCAATACCAATATTTGCCGATACCGATACCATGACCGATTCCTATAGATACCGATACTTGTATAATTCCAGTATAAAATAACGAAGGCTAGTTACCGAGTCATACTAACTCGTTACATCACTAGACACGTATCTAGAAATATATAATTTGCGGAGCCAGTCCGAGCCAAGTGTCCCAGAAATATAATAATAAAAAAGTGTTTCTATATAATACGTTAATATAATTATAGATCGATTCGTAATAATATGTAAATTAATTAATTAGTACTTAATTTCCCCGATGGGTATGGAGTATCGTTGTATGCAACCACAGACTAAGAAACGGAGGAAAAACAACGTTAATTCTTATTTTGTTCTTTCTATCTTGACTAAAAAATATTGTTATTACATAAATAGTAAAAAGGCGCTATAAAATCAGAGATAAAACAGCAAATATTCATCTAGCTTACGTGTAGTTAAGACCGCTAAAATGTGTGTAAAAACAAATGTCATGGCAAGGAAATTAATGTCAAAGAAGTAAAAATATTGAATACATATTGAATAACAAAGAATAATGTTACGTCCATTTGATGAAAAGTAAATTTCCTGATAAATGTTTTATGTACATTATTGTAAGTAAATCTTTAGAGGGGCCTCCCCGATGGTGTAGTGGTAACGCCGTCGCCTTGTAATCAATAGATCCCGGGTTCGATACTCAGTGGAGGCAGATACTGGTTCGGGTTCCACTTTAAAATGTAGGTCCAGCCCCGATTAGCCTGTCTGTGCATAAAGTGGACTTGAAACAAAAAGTCAATCTTCCTTAGTACTGTCATTCAAAGCCGTATGTTCCGAATCTAATCTCGGTGAAAATAAATAATCCTCATTTGCCGATACTGGCAGCCACACAAAAGACTGACACAGAAGGGAAGAGGACATCCCCTTCCCGGTTGAACGTAGATAAAACAAAGCAAATTTCACAAGTGACCTTCATCCCTCTTATTCCAAGAACTCCGCAACTACCTGACCCGGCATTAGCGCGGCCGGTGGTTTAAAAACATTCACCACGAGCTTCAAGCAAGAATTGGCAATGAATGTTTATTGCCCACAGCGTTAACTAAGCAGTTACATGCCTTCATGGATACGTTTGGGTTCAGTTTTCTCTTACCCATGCCTTTGATATTGCCATCGGTTTCCAGGAGGGTGTGGTTTTATCCAGTGTTTCTATGTAAATGTATGGAACCTCCTGTGCTGCTCTTCTACATCCGTATCGGCTCAGCCCTAGTTTTCTTCTAGTTAATTTTTATATGTAATTATAATTATTATTTCCCTCAAAAGCCAGTATATTTCCAACAAAGACGTGTATTTACTGTTTACGCTTCAACCCAACAAAGGGCGACATCATCTCCCAACCAAAAGTTTAAATCACGTACTGATTATAACTATTATGCACAAAAAACTCGTACTTCACCTCACCTCTTGACGGTGTCCTCCTCATTCAAATGTAGACAGTCTTGAACATGTAAGTAAGAAGAATAGTATAAACATTTGGATGTCTTAAAACACCAGAACCATCCCACATCATTATTGAGCCTAACAATGAAAAAACAGGAATTTGGCATTGAAAACTGCTTTATTGTTTTTCGAAGTATTCTCCTTTATGGTCAATACACTTTTGCATTCGTTCGAACCATTTGTCAAAGCAGTTTTTCCAATCTTCTTGAGACACCTCCATAATATGGTTTTTGAACGCATCAACGGCGTCTTCCGCCGACGAAAATCGTTGTCCACGCAATTTATTCTTGACATTCGGGAACAAGAAGAAGTCATTGGGTGCCAAATCAGGACTATACGGCGGATGACCCATCAATTCGATTTTTTGACTGTTCATAAAGTCGGTTGTTAGACGAGATGTGTGACAGCTGGCATTGTCTTGATGAAGAATGATCCGACGGCGTTTGTTTGTTTTCCGTATTTGACAGAAGACCTCTGGCAAACAAATTGTTGTGTACCATTCAGAGTTGACCGTTCTACGTTCCTCTAAAGGCACAGTTGCCACATGACCAGTTTTCCCGAAAAAACAGGCGACCATTTGTTTCGATGTGCTTCGAGCGCGAACAACTTTTGTTGGATTGGGTTCATCTTGAAACACCCATACAGTCGACTGCTGTTTACGTTCCGGCTCACATGCATATATCCATGATTCGTCACCTGTTACAATCTTATATACGTCTTTTGAAGCACCACGATTGTATTCATTGAGCATTTGTTTGCATCAATTGACGCGAGCGTCTTTTTGAGTTTTTGTCAAACTGTGTGGGATCCAACGAGAACATACCTTTCTCACAGCTAAATGATCATGTAATATTTTATATATGCTGGTGGAACTAATGCCTATGGTTGCCTCAATCTCACAGTATGTCACATGACGATCTTGCAGTATTAGGTTTTGCACAGCATCAATGTTTTCTTGAACAACAACTGATTTTGGACGACCTTCGCGAATCTCGTCGGTGAGCGAATGGCGGCCACGATTAAATTCGTTATACCAGCGTTTCACAGTGGAAAAGGATGGGGCTTCATCGCCAAATGTAGAAGTAAGTTGATCGATGCACTCTTGTATTGATAATCCACGTCGAAAATCGTAAAAAAATCATCGCACGAAAATGTTCACGAGTTAATTCCATTTTATGGTTGTCGCGCAATCTCCAAGGCAACATAAACAACACAAATGAAGCTATTGACAAAACATTTGAAGTACGTTATGGTCAATAATGCCAGACGATTCCGTGCAAACGTCAAATCGCGCCTAACTTCAATCAGTGTTACCAAGGCTCAAAATATAAATAGTGGCCCTCGTACATATTTCTCTCAAAGCAAACACGTTGAAGAGGACGTATAAATATTTTAGCGAAATTGATATTATTTCATGTTCTGTCTCCAGTCGACCTTGTCCATTAGACAAATTTGTTTATAATGGAGTTCACATTGTGTTTCTTTTTATCAACATTTGGCCCCATAATAATGAGGAAGAAACAGAAGAGTAGAGAAAAGAACAAGGAAAGGAAGAAAAATTGGAAGACAAAGAAATTGAGAAACAAAGAGGGAGGGAGAAAGAAGGAAGGAAGAAACAGAAGAGTAGAGAAATGAACAAGGAGAGGAAGAAAAATGGGAAGACAAAACATTGAGAAACAAAGAGGAGAGGGTGAAGGAGACAACGTAAGAGAGTGGTCAAAGGAGAAATTAAGAGATAAGAGGAGAAATAAAAGAATAAAGGGAAAATGAGAGGAGAAGTAAAAAACAAATTGGGTGTCTCATACCTTCTCTGATGCAATTCAGGGGGAACTAAAGTGTAAATCACCAACCCTGAGACCTTCTGTAAACATATAGTCTCACCGATTTGATTTATCACTCCGCGTCAGCTGATTCATGACCGCCGACTACCGCAATCATCTGCTGTTACACTCATAGAACTCGCCATCTTGAAAGTGGCACTACTTCCTTGCTGTTCACATGATTATTTTTAGAAAATAACCAATGTTATAAAATATCATTATGTACACAAAACGCTGAGCTCATTGAAAGTTACAATGCATATTCCTACAAAATGTTCACACTTATCTTGCCTTGCCATGTCACCAAGTTATTTTACGAAGTGCACTATATTTGGCGGAACAAAAATCGTTATTAGGATGCTTGTAAAAGTTTCCAACCGCAATAAATTTTCGAACATTCTTTGACTTGTTTTGATCATCATCATTAATATATTTATTGGACTTATAGCATTGCATATGGCTGTTTATGTCCATTATATATTTTATTTACATAAGATACAATTTACATAAAATCTACAAATAAATTCCAAATACACTCCTATCTATATCAAACCTTAGAAATATACATTACCATGTTATATCATTTTGTCTAAAAAAATGCAAGTAAAATATATTCAATTCGCATGCAAGAAAGAAGCCAAATTTATGGGAAATGATTACTGGTTCAAAGAGTTAACCATAAAGATGAAGCAATAAGTACAAGAGAAAGAACATTGGGCTTAAAGTGAGACGTCATTTGCGGCATCGTATCCCATACTACAAATTGGCCGTTGTTTTACCTTACGTAATGAATCCTGTAACAACGCTGGATTTTCGTGTGGATTATTTTACTTCTATGAGTTTGCAATGCTTTCTGCATGCACGTGGTTTTGTTTACAGAAGGTCTCAGGATTGGTGATTTGAACTTTAGAATACACAAGTTATTGAAATCTATCTAATATATAAAAATGGATATATGTGTGTGTGTGTGTGTATGTGTGTTTGTTCCGCCATAACTCTCGAACGCCTGGAGCGATTTCAACCAAACTTGGTACGCCTATCACTTGTAATCTCGAAAGAAATACTGTGGGGGTAAGACACCACCGGCACCCGTAGGGGTGGGAGTAGGAGGGGGTGACATGTAAAAATAATCGAAAACTACCGATAATAGTGTGGAATAAATAGATTTCGGGGTCGTTAAGATGAATAGTGACACTCCGAATGCCGTTCAACTCCACGTTCATCACCTATCGGGATGGGGGGAGGTGAGAGGGGGGTGAAATGTAAAATGTCAAAAATGACCTAGATTAGTGTCGAATCCAGAGTTCTCTTTGTCTCTAAGCTAATTGGTGACATTCACGATGACCAAACTTGGTAAACATATGACTTACAATCTGGAAAGAAATACTGTAGGGATAAAACACCCCTGGCACCCCTGGGGGTGGGGGTGAGGGGTGGGAAGGGGGCGACGTAAAGATAATCGAAACCGACCGATATTTGTGTGGAATCCATAGTTGTCGGGGTCGCTAAGATGAATAGTGACACTCCCAATGCCGCTCAACTCCAACACACCCCTGGCACCCCTAGAGGGGGTGGGGAAGTGGGTGACATGGAAACATAATCGAAAACGATCGACATTAATGTGGAATTCATAGTTGTCGGGGTCGCTAAGATGAATAGTGACACTTCCAATGCCGTTCAACTCCAAGACACCCTGGGGTGCGCGGTTGGAAGGGGGTTACATGTAAAACGACCGATATTAGTGTGGAGTCCATAGTTTTCGGGGTCGCTAATGTGAATAATGACACTCCCAATCCCATTCAACTCCAAGACAACCCTGGCACCCCTAGGGTAGGGGTAGGGGTGTAAAACGACCGATATTAGTGCGAAATCCATAGTTTTCGGGGCAGCTGAGATGAATAGTGACACTCCCAATGCCGTTCAACTCAAAGTTAATTTTACACTATAATTAGAATTCATTCAAGCAATCAGCTTGTTAATAAATAAATACAGTGTGTATCATAATAGACTAGACAACTTTAAGAAGTTTTCCGACTAAACTATATGAAATAATAGCAATGATATCAGTAGCCTTTGAAGGTTTTATGTATGTCCACAAATGGCTGGCTACAAATGTTCAATGTGGCTTCCATCAGTTATGCGAAACACATCCGATAGAAATTCTAATTCTTGCCTTACTTTTCTCAAGAACTCCTCGTCCACCCAAGCAAGAGCGTTTCTTATTCTCTCCTTTAGCTGTTGCAGGGCATAGGTTGCACGTAGACTGTGTCTTTCACGACTTGAAAAAGTCGCCATTTTCTTTAACGCTACACCAGCGCCACAATGACCGTGTGTACAAAAGTCTTGCGCATGAAAACAAAATGGCGATTTTACAACAAACCTCATTGTTGTGTTTCAGGATTTTTTTAAAAAAAAAACCTGATAAATTGTTTATTATGATACACGCTGCATGTAGTAATTAATTCTCATTTTTGTGGCATAAAAACTCAGGTTTCGCTTTGTCGTAGGTAACAACTGGGGAAACTGCGATGATGGAACATCTGCTCTAGGATGTGGGCCACAAGAAACTTGGGTGAACTGCGCCGACATCGCCATTGAATAAGGCAGGAGCCAACTACTGCAATAGCAAAATGTGACGGTAAGTTTTCAGTGTGCAATAACACTTTTCCAAACCATGTATTAAGATAAACCTAAACCAGGGGGTGCGCGTGTAGGTTCAGCAGAATTCCTGACTAAACTGTGTTCCAAGGATCTCTGGAGTAAGCGAACGAAAATAAGTCTCTCCTCAAGTAGTGACGCGAGACGGCTCCACCAATGATCACGTGAGAGGGAGCGGGGAAAACGACTGCAGTCACCAGTCTTCGTAGCAGCGTGTACTGCTTCGCTCCACCCACTCGCTTTCTCCCCTTCTCTGCCGTTGTGCGCAGTCTTGCTCCATAGATTCCCTGGGCAGGGTATAGGACTTGCATAAGCATGCTCGTTGAGAGTCGTACAGCTAACGTTACGTCCAAAACTCCTCGTAAACATTGCGCAGAAGTGGAGTGTTGCGTGGGACCACTTTCGCTCATTCGAGTCTCCCCACACTCGAGCGTTTACAATGCAATATCATTTTAATGTTACAATATGTTACATGGGTAAATTTCTTATATCCGGAAAACGGCTGAAATTTGCTAGTTCATTTAATTTCAATATTCGTACTTACGTATTCTGCATTGAGAAACATTGTTGAAGGCGGCATTTCGCTTATTTCACGGAAATAAGCTCTATTTGTGACATATCGAGTAAGTTTTCTTAGTATCATTTTGCCTTCGGTAACAAGCAAAATGGCGGTCACAGTTTCACTACCGTAGTCGGCATGCAGTGTTTCCATCCCACTCCATCCAAAATACCTACGTAGCCCCACAAACCATTGACGCATAGCCCCACGAACCATTTTCGGTAAGGTTAGGTTAGGTTTGGTCACGTTTAGGTTAGAATCGTTAAAAGTTGGTTTAGAAAAAAAATGCGTAGCCGCACACACCATTCTCGCATAGCCCCAAGAACCATTGACACACAGCCCCACAAACCATTTGCGGAAACGTACCTTCTTCAGTTACAAAGACACGTGATTGGACACTGACCGGCATTACGTCATCACACACAGGCAACATCCGGCTTGAAGGAAATGGATGCAATAGCTTTCGTGCATCGGTCACACATTTATATCGAAAAATAGATGATTTACCGGCAAAATTCAATGATCGATGCAAGAAAACACTTCCCCGATTTCCACAACTATAAACAAACTGCATTCGGTAAGTAATTTCTCCTGTAAATTTGAAAAAAATCCGTTTTCCGGATATAAGAAATTTACCCAACACAATAAATTTAGTTTTAAGAAGTATTTAGCTCTCAGTTGAGAACTACTTCTGCGCCTTTTAAGCGTCACGACAATCTAAGCAATTCTTAGAGTCAAATAATATGACAATAGTAGATTTCAACTAAATTGTATATCGTCTTTTAATGTTAGAGACAGTCTACTCTTACATACTAGCAAAATGGCAATTAAAGATAAAAAGAACCTTACCTGTGCTACTAAGTACAGTTAATCTAAACGCTTCCAATTTGATTTGTTGAAATTATATCAACTTGTGAAAGTTCAACAATTTTATTTGGACGAGTAGTCTCAATTCAATGCAAAGCATGACAATAACAGTTATCACCCAGCTTGGAAATTACAACAATAAAAGATTAACAACACGGTAATTAATTGCCCTTCTTACACGTGCATAATTTAATTAACACATTCAACGATTTCCATCTTATCGTCGGACAACAAATTGTACAAATATAGATTCAACTCTACGTACGTTCAGCAACTAACATTACTCTTCCATAGATCATATTGAATTTATATTATTATTATTATTATTAGTGGTTCTTGTAATATTACGAACAAGATGCTTCTTAAGTTAGAAGGAATGAAAGAAGTTAATAAGTGGAAGGCTCTTTTTGGTTTTTATTTTTTTTATTTACGTCTTCGTTATTTTGTCGAACCGCGACAAAAGTTTAATATTATCAGTTCATGACTATTCAGTTCGTTATAGTCATACAAAGGTTCTTATCTCGCTATCGATGCATTAATTGGTATGATGTTACAATACCGGATCCTTCTCCAATTTCGTCCATATTTCGCATACTGACTAATTTAGGGCTCCTAATCACGAATCTGCAGTTAGAATTTGGCGCTCTCGTGTGGAACTTTCAAAACAACGTGTAGAAGGTTGTGATTTTACAATACCAAAAACAGGCATAATTTCGTTAATAATGCTAATACTCACTAATTATGGAGTCCTGATTACGTATCTGCAGTTACGATTTGGTAGTCACGTGTAGAAATTGTAAGTTAACGTGTAGAAGTTGTAAAATAGCGTTGTGAATTACCACGGTGGTTGTCGATACATAAACAACGAAGAAGCCATGTTTTCTCATGTGAGCAAGTGATGTTCGCAACTAGTTACGTTGCGTTCAGAAGGTTGCTAAAGTGTTGTGCGATAAGCGAGATCCGTTATTCGTTACGTTGCGTTCAGTACACAAGAAGGTTGATAAAGTGTTCTGCGATAAGTGAGACCTTCAGTTCGTCAGTTGTTAATCTCCAATTTTCTTCATATTTGACATACTTGCTAATTGAGGCCTGCTAATCACGAATCTGAAGTTAAAATTTGTCGGAAACGTCTAGAAATTGCAAAATAATTGCGAACCATTGACGCTAGCCCCACGAACCATTGGCGCTAGCACCACGAACCATATAACCATATGAACAAACTATATTTCAATTTGATGCATTACCAGTAACTACAGGAGAAATTGTATATTAAATATTCTAGGAAAAGGTCCTGTTTTGAAATATTTTCTGTAGAAATCTACTACTATTGGAATTTCCCAATTTGTTTTGTAATTTTTGGGTTGTGTTTGGTAGATATTAGGATGAATACAGATACTATTACTAAATTTTGCTATAATTATATATTGTCTATGCTCCGTTAATAATTATCTCCACACTTCCAAACACTGCCATCTGTTTCTATACAGTAAACCCAATAATCCATTTGCTTCTGTGTAATAAACCATGATTCCCCCCCATCCAACCCTGTATATGGCCGCGGTGGCTCAGTCGGTAACGCCCACCCAGCGTCGAATAACATGGGTACCTGGGGGATGCTGATCACATCACCCCCACTCACGACCGGATCAAGAAAGTGTGGGGCGTTACCCCCACACCCCCTATACGCCTTCATGGCGTGGTGCTATGCACAGGGGAGCACTTTACATTTACCTTACCACGAACCATTGACGTGTGGTTAGGTTAGTTTCGGTTAGGTTAGGCAAACATAGTTAAATTTTGGGGTCGTAGTAATATCAGGAATATATATATTTCGCGCTTTAAGTATTCGAAGCGCAAAAGCTTGCGATAAATAATGAGCAATTGTGCATTGCCGGTTGCGATCACTGATCCCCTTATTTTGCAAGTTCCAGACGTGAGCGCCAAATTTTAACTTCAGATTCGTGATTAGGAGCTCTAAATTAGTGAGTATGCGAAATATGAACGAAATTGGAAAAGGGTCCGGTATTGTAAAATTGCTCCCGTTAATTATGTTCAACACAATTAATTATGAACTTGTTTTACGCACGCACGGTATCACTTAATTCATGAAAATAGCAACTGGGCTAATAGGGAATCACAAAATTTTAAATACATATTTTCTTACGAGAATTTTGCAAATTTACACAGTATATGTGGGCACTAACGATACTTATTATTGTATAGTCTAAATACACTATTAATCACTTCATGCAAGTACTGTCGTCTTACTGCATTTAGGTTAACAACGACACAGTTTATTGAAAGACGTAGGTATTTTTAACTACACAGTCTCGGAAGAGAATAAGGTCAAATACCTGTAAATTCGATAGCTTCTAACGCGTTAGATCCAACAGACAATCCTTCCTTGGTACCAATGCACAATATAGGTACAATCACGAAAATGGCGAGAGCTATACAAACTTGTGCATTACCGCACTATGCGTAAATGTCGATGTGTTCTTTTCCATTTTGCACAAAATTGCCCAATCGTGTAGTTCTCCGAGCTGCAGAATTGAAGACGTGCGAGGCACATGACGTATTACTCAAGTCATGTCTGGTCGGGTTGTGCCAAGAAAGCACTTCCGTGTCTACACTGCAGGAGGCCTTAGAAAGAGCGCTTCGCGGGCTAACAGCAGACGTCGATCGCACACTGTTGCCGATACTCTCGTGTCGTCTGCTCTTCAGCCGAACAAACAGGCCGAGGTAGCAACAGGCAGAGGTCACTCACCCTTCCAGAAGGGTGCAGCGAGCTAGCTGTGACAACCGGGCTCGCTCATTCGCAGACCTGATTGGTTCTCGCAGACACACCCGCATATTGTCGTCTGCTGCAAGCCCGCGAGGCGATCTTTTTAAGGCCTCATGGAGTATAGTTGCAAGCGAGTGTCGAAGGACGACTGCTGTTGCGGCATTTGCGGAAGCAGACCAGCGAGACTAAAAGTAGGGTGTGCGCGGAATTAATTAAACAAAAGAAGAAGAATAAACGCGCAAACATTCAGTGGCTGAGAGAAAGACGTAGTTGTGACGATATCTTGCGAATAACTTTTACCAAATTACTTATGTTATTTTATCTCGCAAGAATCCGTCACAAATAATCGTAGACACACACATGTAAAATACCCGTCTTGGCAGTTTCAGCCCACAATCATCTATTTCCATGCATCACTTTACTACATATTAATATGGAAATCATCACTATGTTCACTTAAGTTTCAATTTCACTGCGTATTTCACCTCACGATCCATATTTGAGACCACAGACAAATTAAGGTTATATGTATACTATTGGGCTTCGAGTGTATACCGCTTGTTTTGCCCGTTCGAGCGTTATTCGCTCGAGCGAAGAAGCTCTCAATTCCATACGCGAAGAAGCTCTCAATTCCGTCCGAACTATTTGATGTTTCAGCGAAATCCTTTTCCCGCACAGGGCTAACGAGCAAGATTCGGCCATTCTTGCCAGTACTGGTCACATCATTGCCTCAAGAACCGATTTGCTGATAAAATTATCATGTGGTGGAGACAATTACTGTGAAAGGCAAGGTTGATACTAGCCAGAATGCCTACTTCTCTGAAAAAAACAGAGATCAATACTAATTACAACATTTTATCTTATAATCAATGTTTATACATAACAGTGACGACACTAAAAGTACACAGGATGCGCAGATACATCACCAGTCAGCAAGACTGTCCGCTTTACTCCACGTACAGACACAGAAGTTGGAATTTAAACAAACTTTCACCAAAACTATGCATTTATAGAGTGGGATCCATGAGTATTACCAAGCAAATTGTCCATCACCAAGTTCACTCTCTTTTTTTTACGCAATGAGAGATTCAAGAATTCGAACATAACGATAAATAGTCTACTGGCAACCTCTGCATAAGTAAATATTCATTCCTTAAAAACGAACAGGATAGAAGAGAGAAATTAATGAAAGTATCCATGGACAATTTGCCGAGCAATGCTTGTGGATCCCACTCTACGTTACATTTAGTATGTAATAATATATATATATATAACAAAATATATTTGATTTATTTATTTCGTTATTTGGCTTTTCTGCTACTTTTGTCTATTCGCGAAGATGAAGTTGATTTATGATGTAACGAAATTGATCAAGGGACCACTCATAAGAACACCAATACCCAGGACGGGATTCGATCCCAAGACCTCTTGTGTCGTAGCGTTTCTGTTATGCCACTGCTGTGTGAAATATTCTTGCTTTGTTCGTTCACAAGTGAGACACGTGTTGTTTCGCTGTGAAAGCTCCCTAAGAGAAAAACGCTGGAAAATACGATCAGGGGGTCAAACGACAGAATACGAGCAAAATATGCCGAAAAAGAGGCCTATCTAGTTACTTGATCACAGCTGTTCTGTAGCATCACTTCAATTCAAGATGTCTGGTATGTACCCACGTGGTCAGTGCATATGAAAATATAGCTATGCATGACAAAAATGTACAAGTGCTAAGCGAATTTGGTTTCTTTAAACTCTAAAACTTGAATGGTTTATAAATATAACTAGTTTAAAGTTGATATTTAAAATAATTTGGAACTAATATATTTATCTGTGTTATTTTCTTTCAGACTTCTACCATCTTACAACTTTCGACTTCTACAACCTTGTCTACGAAGTGTGAAGACCAACCAGCTGTGGACAACACAATTTGGTTACAGATTATAGAAATGTCTTTATCTTTTTACTCTCACAAAGCTCTCTTCAAATTAAAACAATATTATCAACTTTAAAGTGTAACATTTATTAATGTTTCCTATCCAAAATACGATTCTGAAAGCATATAGAGGTACTCAACAGTTTCAAAAGATTTATTAGAATATGTTTGACTCATCATACTGTTTACTGAAGCAGCAGTTTTCGATCCTCTCGATGGCGGCGCTAGTATACAGACTGTCTGCTTCTTTTGTTTGCAGTTCAGATATTTTGTAGGAAATATTTATATGTGCTTTCATAGGATTTTTTCTTTGTTCGCCATGCAAAAAAAGTGGATATCATTATGAGAATTCCGGAAACATTCAGACTGGTAATTCATATATAATTTATATTCGCTGTGTGTTCTTAAATCCACCTTAAAAAAACCGAAAATGGTACAGAATTTCAGCTCAAATGTAAGCAAATCAAGATATTTTGGATGTGGCCCATCCAGGATGCAAGAGTTTAATCTACTCCATCTGCTACCTATCTACAAAATTTGGCAGGTATTTGGTGGACTAAATATGTGAAAGACCATTCCTGAAAAACTGATAAATTTGACTTGGAGCATTTTTATACTCAATGTATCCAAACTTGTCGTCCGTGAAAACCATTGCAATTTATAACCAGGCTTATTGAGATAAATTAACGATTTCTCACAGACTACATACATGTCATGTTTCGCAAGCAAGCCCAATAGCATGTTCCATAAATAAGTAATCTTTTACATATGCATTATCAATCTAAAGCATTTCACATGTAATGTAATGACTATCACAAACTGCACATAGTTGTTAACACTGTAATCCAGAAATTATGATTATAGCTTTACTGCTATTGCGATAAGTATGATTACTTGGAGTGTGGAATTCATTGACAAAGCAATGTCGATTAACTATGCAATTAACTAAAGTTTAGAAGCAAGAAGTCATTAAAACCTCTCTGATTCTTTGTCTAGAGTGGCATCACAAACAAATTACAACAGAACGCTACACCTATCGCTATCCAAGGTAACGATAGCTTTGAAGCCTAATTTGCATCATCCTATCATGAATTCTTCATAATCCACATGCAGTGCTTGCGTCCATGTCGATTACTGAGTGCACTGTTCTCCAATCAGCTCGTGAGTGATTTTGTGCAAGTCGAAAGTTCTGTTACTCCCACGTTAAATTGCTGTACTTCGGTCATTTGAGAGGCAAATTGTTCAAATCTTCTATATACCTAATCCTAACTGTAATACCTATCTTTGCATGCAATTGGTAAGTAATGGATGGGAATACGTGAGAAATAATTATCATGAAAAAAATACCCCTAGTTATCCTAAAGTTGCACCCTAAATTGGGCCCCTTGTGTTGTTGTGCAACACGCACAGAATGCGTTCTCGCCCACATTCTAATCATGGAATTCTGGTACAGGTTCCAATAGAATATATATGACGAGAACAGGCGAGAAACTAAGAATGTGGAATCAAGATAACATGGCTATATAGATTCTATACGAAAGAAAACAATGATCTTGAAGAAAGCTTGTAATTTGTCTGTTGAACATTTCAGAAAACATTTTATGTTATTCCACAGCCTTTCATGTTTCGTATTTCAGCTTATATCCCTATAATTTATGCAGTTGCTGCTTTTAATTGTACTAAATATAAGTCGGCTCCCTTTAGGAACTTTTTTTCCAGTTTTCAAAGTGGCATCTCTTCGAAAAAATCGAATTTTCACAATGAAGCCATTTTCTTCTCGCTATGGGAGGATGCATACTAAATAAGTACATAACCTAACACTTCAGGCTTTAGTACCGTCTATCTTGGCTTCATGGTTTCCTTGATAGCCTATGCCCAAAAACAAAATGGGGGCCCACATTTGCTACACTTCCTCTATGTCTCATAAGAAAGCCAAGGAATATTATGTTAACACGCAACGTTATCATTCGTAAGCTATGGATCAATATTGGGATATCGTTTCTTTCTACTCCCCTCCCCCAAGATGTAAAATCTCTCTATTACCGTATATTTAGCGTACACTCCAAGGTATGTACCTTGCTTCCATACGGAACATGAAACTACAGTACACGTATCGTTGGCAAAGTTTGTACAGATCAATCATCACCCAATGAAAAGCCGCCTTGCTTTACGTACTGTGAATGTCGGAAAAGGGAAACCCAAAATTAAGTTGGTTTGCATTGATATAGAACATCAGTCACGAAGCATGCGCAAAGCCAACAGTGTGATAATTAAACACTGATGAATATTAGCAAGGCATCTGCTATGAACAAACCAATACGACCACAGAACCAAAAAAGCAATACCTTGCGAGAAACGCCTACATCGTTATGCAACCCAAATAACACTGTACAGCGGGTAGCATAAGTTTCAGGATGCACTTGGTTTATGGTGGAGAAGGAACATGCAATTCACAGTATGTGGTTTACCCTTCTGTTATTTTACATTGCTTTATAAATTCTCATGCTTATTCGCGGCTATGAGAATTGGGGATGAATTCCAATTGCAAAGGTCTATATTTTCAAGAAATTACTTAAAGTTTCATTGGTTATGTGTCACCAGAGATTCAAATACATAAAACAAGAAAAAGCTTTAAATAAAACCCAAATGCACACTTATTATGGTATTTACTGGCATGTTAAATGTGACTGCATAACACAAGATATATCCCCCACCCGCTGCATCCTCTCATTTTCTGGCTCCGTCACTGGTGAGTGAGTATGTGTGAAGCAAAGTGAGTGAGTGAGTGAGAAGAGAGAGAGAGAGAGAGAGAGAGAGAGAGAGAGAGAGAGAGAGAGAGAGTGTGTGCTTGTGTCAACTCAACTCTATTCATCTTCTTCTTAGGATATTTTGTGTGTGTGTGTGTGTGTGTGTGTGTGTAGCAAGAAGAAAAAGCACGTAAACTAACCCGTAAATAATTAAGCTTTCAGAAATAAATTTACCAGAATGAGATTCTACGCAGTATCTTAAACGCATCGCTTCCATTGAGGAACTCTCTCTTCCCCAAGTGTACTCGCGACTCTGAAGATTAAGTGGCTAAATCAATGATGGGACAAACGTCGTACATCCATGCCTTATACAGAATTCGAACACATGACTGTGCAACGTGATAGTGCTCGGAATACCAGACGTACGTACTGTACATCCTACGCAGAAAACAAAAAGAGATACTTAGAATGAAGGTAGTGAAACGAAGTTGAATTAGTCAGAACCATGTATGGTGCTACGCTTACTATGAAATATGCGATGTGTATTCAACAGAAAAAAAATACATTTACTTCCATATTTAATTTAGTCTCGGACACAGTAACACATATTATTTGCTATTTTAGTACAGTAAATACACAAATGTATTTTTTTATGTATGTTGTAGAGTTACACCTAAGCTTACGTTTCATTTACATGAAAATACAGATTAGCTTTTTGTTTAAAACTGGCCATCCAGTAGGTTAGACAAGATTTGATTTTCCATCATTAGCGTCGCTTTTCTGACACTTTTGGCTAATCGCAACGATGAGGATAATTAATGAAACTGATGAATGGACACTCACAAAGAACATGTATGTCCCAAGTAGTGATTTGATCCCGGTACCCTTGGTGTCGTAGCGCGCTATGGTAACCACTCCGCCTCGGAGGTGCTCCAGTACATTAGGACACGGCACAGCCCGGAGCGATTGCTTTGCTTTCAGTTTCAAATGAACTATTCTGTTTCTATTGTGTTTCGCAGACATCGTTTCCCCCTGCACTTTGTATGCTGTCATGACGGTAGATACAGTATCTCACGTTACCCCTACTAACTATGCGACCGTTGTTACGGATGCACCAACTAATCGGGCACCAACAATTTGCCCTCGTTGGAAGTCTGTAAGGTCAGACATAATGGTAGCACAACACGAAGCCGTTCACAGGATTGCTGGTGGCTCGTACCTCTAGCAGAGGGATCGTAAGACACGGAGAAAACAAAAGACGCGTTCTGTGCGTGCCAGTGTAATCAGCAGACAACTCCGAAAATGGGGCTCATCTAATCGGGTGTTCATATTATTTTGTCCAACCCCTGCAATTTCCCTCATTGTCTTCGACTGTACCAACGCTGGGACAGTCTTCCGATTCCACGCCAGAAGCAACTGATTTGGGGCTAAGGACGTCGTCAAGCAAAGTTTGAAGAGCATTTTTGTTACCAAATGCAACGATCCTGCTAGATCGTTACAAAGTTACGCATTTGTTCTTATTATTGTTGAATAGCATTGTGTAATCTTATCTGTTTGTTACCGCTTCTGCATAGGATTTCACTGCTATGCTTGGTAGAGAACGAAGTTCTACCATATCTCACTAGGGATCGTTTTTGTTCTAATAGTTCTTTGTTAACCTGTATAGATGGCACTCAATGTTAAGCAGCGCTCTCGTAGTTCACGAGTATCCACTAGAGGCGCTGGCGCTGCGTTCAGAATTGTATATAAGCAGCGACGAGGCTCCGGCCAGATAGTTCTGTGTTGACTCTTCGAAGACTCTTGGTCGAGCTCTGCTCCCGCAAATAGTTCAGCATTGCTAGCACAAGGCTGCTTAGGGATACAAGAGGGCTTTTACAGTGTGGCCTACTCTGGTAGATTATACAAGCGATAGCAATATTTCTTGGTCTACCAGGTAGAACATACGCATTGTTCTAAGCTACGGTGTAGCTCGTGGATATAATTACTGTTGGGAGATGGCCTACTAGTAGATTATACATTTCACAACAGTCGATTCTGAAATGATTTCATCTTTTGATCTACTCTGGTAGATTATACGAGCGATAGCAATATTTCTTGGCCTACCTGGTAGATTATACGAAGGGTGATGTTCATCGATAGTCAATTTTTCATTAAGTGAAAAATAAGCAGTGTTTAATTACTGTCTTTAGCTTAGCTTATTAAAGTAATAAATTAAAGTAAATAACGTTTAACTAAGTTTCATCCATTATAAGCTTATAATAAATATCAGTTAATTGGTAATATTACTCTTTAATAGGAAGGTAGATTTAATTGTTCCTTGAGTCGTTAAATTAATGCCCTATTGTCCCCATGTCAGCACAGAGGCGACCCAATGCCATAAAAGAAAAATAAGGTCCCTTATTCCCCACTGGAGGAAAAATTGAATGGTCCCTGTCCTCCCTCTCCAAGATGCCTGCAGAGGAGATTCGAACCTGGAACTTCAGGAACGACAAAGTTCAGTGAAATCGTATCAGGAGATATTGTGACTTTGTTTTTTTGCGGACCCGAACCCTGAGTGTATAAGAACATCATATCTCCGGCTAGAGAAGAGCTAACATCATGGGTAAAACTGAATAATGTTCATCGTCACATCGTCGAACCCGGTGCGTTGCTGTCAAGTACGATTCTGAGTTTACCGCAACTGCAACGTTGTGTCGCGGGCGTGTGTGCAAACAAAGCACTGAATATTGGTGGATTGAAAGCTGAAAATATGGAAATCTGAGGGCGCAAGATCGGCGAGGTAGGAAGGATGTGCAATAACGTCCTAAACAAGCTCTTGGTAGCAGCTTTTGCCACGTTAGCGGATTGTGGGCGTGCATTATCATGTTGGAGCAGCACTGGGTGCAGCCTTCCTGGCCTACTCACTTGATTTGCGTTGTTTTCACTCAAAGCGTGCGATATCCTGAACCTTACTCATAATGTTAGAGTCGTATGATGATTGAATGGAATTGCTAATTCTCGGGTCGACTGACGTGGATCTTCGTGGACTAAAGCGTTTAAACTGTCTTCATTATAGCGCTATGGTCTTCCTGAACGTGGAGAATCATCCAAGTCAAAATTGCTTCTTCTCTTTGCCGCGGTAGCTCAGTCGTTAGGGCGTCTGACTACCATGCGAGACACCCGGGTTCGATCCCCGGACTGGGAGAACCGGGATTTTTTACACCTGTTCAAGCGGCTCCGGCGCCCACCCAGCGTCGTATAAAGTGGGTACCTGGAGAAAATTCTGGGGGTTAAAGACGGCCAGGGGCGTGGTGCTGATCACATCACCCCCACCTTCGGCCGTGATCAAGAAAGTGTGGGGCCCTAACTCCACACCCCCTATACGCTTCATGACGTGGTGAAAAGTACAGAGGAGCACTTTATCTTTCTTTTTCACCTTTATCTCTTTGAAATGGTAACAAAACCATTTTCTTCCCCTGCTTTAAGTTTTACATTTTGGCATTATCCCCGTACAAGACACAAATGTTTTCAATCGCCGCCTCCACCTTTGCTCCTGTGTTAAACAAAGACAGAAGAATATGTTTATTTTTTGCACCTGACACTTATTGTTCTTTAGCCCAAAAATAACACCGTCTTCCTTCAAACCTGCAAAATTCAATGTGTATTCACAAGCACAACAATGCCACTCCAATTTATGAACATTAAACGATAAACAAACTTCTAACAACGCAGTGTTGCCATACCAAACACAAACGCTACGAACATATCCATCAACCCAATAATATAATAATAACCTATTAAGGAAAACTACATAGAGAATGTTATCTACTTAAAAGCATAAAGAAATTGTTTTTGAAGATTAATTAAAAATACTTATTGTATTGCACATAGGATTGTCAGGACTAGATCTACAGTGTGAACTTTCCGCGCCTAGAAGCAATAACAGCCATTTGTTCTCATTGCCAACTCTTAACCGAAAAATTAATCCAGTAAAGTTAAGAACTTTTCTGGCTATTTGAGAATCAAATTGCAATAGTAATGGAACCAACTGCTTCGGCGAGGAATCATATTTTAAAAAATCTACTACTCTCTGTCCTACACGTTCGCCGCCATCTTGAAAACATGGCGTCAAAATGACGTTGAAAATACAAGCAAATAATATCTAAAAACAATGCACTACTCACAAAAAACTGAAGATTAAACAACAAGCACAGATGTTATACTAATTATGATTTTTTATTTTATAGTTTTATCAAGAATAATAATGCAATTAGAAAGCTTAAAATATTAGCTTTTATTTCTAAAGTTGACATACAAGTTGTTCCCTGACACCAATAATTGTTGCAAAATAGTTTAAGTTCTAATACTACTAAATTAATTTATAGATTACGATTTTTTATACTGAATGGTCTTTCTCTCAAGGCTAAATTGTCAGGGTTTCAGAAAAAATCACTTTTAAACTCAATGTATTGAACCGTCATTGTCGTTATTGGTTATATTAAAGAAATACTAGTTTCAAACAGTATTAAAGTTTGATTGAACTTTTAAGTCCAATCTATGTACAGGAACTGGATCTACAGTTCAAAGTGGGAGCCAAGCCACTATGTGCCTCCACCAGGTATCGAACCCGTGTCCTCTTATTACAAGACCACTACGGTACCAGTAGGCTATTGGAGAGGCCGCAAGACGGGTCAAAGCACCGCATATTACACACTGATTTGACATCACTCACATGTTGCTTGTAGTATAGACTATCCTGACCTCCACACGTACAAACAAGATGCTCAAACCTGTATCAACCAGAAAATTTGTGGATATTAAACATTACCAGGTTACACACATTTGAAAATGCGCAAAATCCATTAACGTTTATGCGCCATGTGCGATAACTACGACCATGATATGAAGCAAGTTCTAGGTCGCACTTAAGATTAGATCAATAAGAACTATAAATAACAAAGTAGTAATTGTTATCACCAGAAATAATAAATGGACACGTGTCAGAGCACACGCTATCGTCGAGTGTGCCTTGAGCAACAATCGGATTGTTTCAAGTGCCACTTTATTGGTCACATGTAAGAGAAGTGTATTTTTCCTTCTTTGGTAATATCTTGGTCAATGAAGCAATTCCCGAATTGTATAAAAGGGCTTCACTTCAGGTGATAGCATTATCCTCGCTCCAGAAGATGTTCCGTTCCGGTTTGTTGTTGGTCAGTGCCCTTCTGTTGGTCCACCAAGTGGTGGGCCACGGACACTTGGCGGATCCTCCCATGAGGTCCTCCATGTGGCGGGTAGGATTCAACACACCACCAAACTACGATGACGATGGGTTGAACTGCGGCAGCATGTCTGTGAGTATATGTTGGACGATTTTCCATCTTGTGCAATTTCCCAGAGTCGATAAGCCTGATGGTGAGACGTGGTCGAGTCGAACTCTTGCTTCCCAAGATCGTTTGTAGTCGTGCCGATGCTGTAGATAGGCAGTGAAGTCTCCCTGCTCCAATGTAAGTGCCTGACTCAGTTATTGTTGTGAAGTTTTGTTTTCGTGACTTCCATTGGCGTTAGCTGGTTCGCGGACTTTCTTCCAGCAGTATGCCATGGTCTCCTTAGGGTCTGGCACACTCAGCTTGCAACAAACGCTAAAAGCTCTAAACCTGGTCTCCTAACCTAACAAGTCCTGACCTACAATGTCGCTTACATTAGGACCAGGTTGGCATTTAGGTGTGCCCCGCACCAGACCCATGGTCCTTACAAGGACCGAAAGACTCCTCACAGCAGTTTCAAGGGTCTCAGGTTATAAAGCGATAGAAAAGTGTAACACTAACAGGAAATGTAATTCAGCTGATCCAATTGTGCTTTAAAGCAGAAAATAATTTCCATCTGCTCCTCTTCTAATAAAATGCACAAATTAACATTTTACCTAACCATTGGTTTTAATTCAGTTGCTAAAAAATCTCATTTCGTAGCTATTCTTCCAAAGTGCAGGTGATGCCATCTATGACTAGACTTAAGTGTAAACAGGAAAAACGAATTTTCAAGGATATATACACTACGGTTTTCTTCAGGGGTGTCAAAAAGGCGCCACAGAAACAAGTGATAATATTTTCTGGGGGAAATAACATTTAGTATAGATCAAAATACCATGCAAAAAAATGCATATTTGGACTAAAAAGATCCTTTACACATATATCTAGTTTTTCACGTTTGGTGGTGGCATGAAGGGGGGAGGGTGTTCGACCTCTGCACCTTCTGCTGCCGTCGCAATTATAAATATACATTATTGTTATAATTAACGAGAGCTAGAAGAATAACATATAAACAGTCACCTGGACCTTCTGCCATCAATTATTCGGAAATACTAACTTGTCCTTATTTTTAGGTCATGTGGGACCAGAACAACGGTATGTGCGGAGAATGCGGTGACGCCTACAATCTTCCGCGTCCTCGTCCCAACGAGGCTGGTGGAAAGTATGGGAATGGAATCATCGTTCGGGAATACCGAGCTGGAGAACAGATTACAGTTCAGCTGAACATCTCGACCAACCACCAGGGCTACAGCGAGTTCCGTCTCTGCCCCGTGAACGACCCTACCAAGCTCACCACCCAGGACTGCTTCGACCAGCACCTCCTCACTCTGGCCGACGGATCGACACGTCTCGACATGTCCGACAGCAAGTCACACTACGACATTGGTGTCAAGTTACCTGACGGTCTCACGTGCACGCAATGTGTCTTGCAGTGGTTCTGGAGATCTGGTGAGTAGTTTCTCGCATCCGCCACAAGATGGCATGGCAGTATTTAGTAGCCAAATAACTACCTAATATAACTAAGCCCCGCGACAGGTTAAGTTTGCAGCAGATTTCATGTATCAATCCACTCGAGAACGGCACTCAGCATCCCCGTGCCAGTCTCGCCCTAACCGCTGAGCTGTTCATATCACAGACAGTGAGAAAATCCGCAGTATTACAGCGGAACTATATTCTGCACGCACCTTTGGGCCTATGTATGCGAAAAGTTGCTGCAAAGTTAACCTGTAGCGGGGCTTACACTTACATTTTCAACATCCTATGACTTACAACATTGAAAGTACAAAAGGAAATTTTAAAATACTTAACGGCCACATTTGTCGTTTGCTTCAAGAAAATCTTGAATAATTCCTACGTGTAATTCTGGCATACGCAATTCACTTGCATGTGTATATAACATCAAAAATTTCAATGTATAGGGAGGGACCTTTGCGTGATAAATTGCGGGGGCGGGTTAGCGCTAGGCTAAATAGTGCGCTCGTAGCTCAGATAAGATGTACATTACTGAATGAGAGGACGGCGTAGGGACTCTTGCGTGATAAACCGCGAGAGCGGGTTAGCGCTATCCTAAATAGTGCGCTCGAAGAGTGAAGTCCCGGAAGTCCTGTTAAGTGCATTTCTCTGTTTTGGGGCAAAAGACAACCGAGAGCAGTTGTTGATTGAATGTAACGTAAAGATGTATATACGGAGAAGGGCAGCGGTGTAAATAAAGGTGTACATACAAAAGAGATCTGTGAGAGTTTTTCTTTACAACAGGTCTTAGGAATTCTTTCATTGAACATATTGTAGTTCCTATTAGCACTTGTCGCACATGTAAAGTTGCAGCGCCATGTTGTATCCTGACCAATACTGTTGCCTTGAGAACTCTGCCCTGTATGAATCACTTAGCTACATAATTGACAAAACAACATCGGCAGTAGTGGCCGGTGTGTTATGGAGTCTCGAATAAGATAGCAATTTATTAATTTTCCGGTTATTTGTCTATTTTATGCATTAACTCCAAAACATATATTTACACAAAGAATTTGGAAACTGTATTTTTCATGCAATGTCTAGAATATGTACATTTTATGTTTTTTCCCCATAGAAATATGTTTTCTGTGCGCTAAAGGTAAAATTATGCATTTTCATGTGAAATATGATTTCGCGGATAACATTGCACCCATATTGTCCGAGTATGGTAAACTTCCGAAACCAAAAAAGATTTTACCTAAAAATCAGCTCCCTAAGTATAAGTATTCTCATGGAATATTGCATTTCAGGCAACCGATGGGGTGACTGTGGTGATGGAACAGGTGGTATGGGATGCGGAGCACAGGAGACCTACAGGAACTGCGCCGATATCGCAATCTCGTAAGGGGATGCGGTTTATGGAATATAAATCTGGTACGTCAACTTAATGCTTTCGTTATAATTTTCAGAGGTGTAGATGTAGAGAAACCGAGAAATGATTGAAATGAAGAAATAAAGTTATACTCACTTTTGCAAAGGGCTCGTTGAGCTTTCAATTTATATTAAAGTGCTTTTCGATACTCAAAAACCAGTTTGGCATGAATTATCTTTGATGGATATACTTGTAAAGCATAAAGTGAAGCGTCAACACATTTTCTAGTTCAGGGTGTCTACCAAAATAACAAATCCATAATTCTTGACTTTTTCATGATTTCTTTCCTTTTGTTGACCATTTTGCCCCTTATTTTGGTATAGTTTCAAATTTAGAAAAGATATACATTTTTATTCAATGAAAACCCCTTAACACAAGGGCGGTTAAGATGAAAACTCAAGCTCTACTTTAACAAGAGACAGAGTGCTTTATTAATGCATGTAAAAATTAATGTTTCAGACTTCATCCTGGATGGGGAATGGTCACATTACTCTAATAATTTTACAAAACTTCACACAAGAATGCAATTCTTAAGAAATGAAGGGAAAATTTTTAACCACAATCAATACAATTTTAGATTTCCAAATATTAAATTTAACAAATCCCAGTACAAGTAACAGGTGGTTATAATTAAAGTGACGGTGTTCAGAGTGGTACAGCACGGGCTGTAATGAGAGTAGCAGTCTGAAACTTCGTAGATATGCTAATGAAGCAATGCGCTCGCGAATTATGCAAAAAAAGAAGTTCCAATTCTCGCCACCAGGGTAAAAAATGGCGCTGTAAGCAGTCAAAACTTGGTATAGTTACAGGAAAAACACTATAAATCGCAGAAAACAATACTCTTTGTAATAAAATATCGCTACAATTTCACTATTCGAATTACATGAACATTACTAAAGGAAAAAGCAACAAGCGTCACCAACAACAACCAGGGAGTTCACACAATGGTTAGGCAATGTCACCGACTTTGACGTCAGAGTTACGAAAAATTCCACGTTTTGACTGCTTACAGCGCCATTTTTTACCCTGGTGGCGAGAATTGGAACTTTTTTTTTTCCTTATTTTTCGAGCGCATTGCTTCATTAGCATATCTACGAAGTTTCAGACTGCTACTCTCATTACAGCCCGTGCTGTACCACTCTGAACACCGTCACTTTAATTATAACCACCTGGTATATAACAATGTAAATTCACTATACGGTAAAAAAAAAATAGCAAAATTCTTGACCACAAGCATACTTTCTTGACTTTATCTTGTCTTCCTTGGCTGGTACACACACTGTAGTTCATAAAAACAAACTGAATATCTAGTTGTAGAAATCATAATTAACATAAATTGAACGCACATGCTATTCTATCTGAAATACCTGGATTACCAAAACGTAAGAGAATTTTCTTTAAGAAATACCTTCATTATAAATTTAAGATATACAGTGTTTTGACCATTAATGTTTTAGAAAATACTATTTCCTATACCAACATGGGTTTCAGAGTCTAACATTTTCGCAAAAGATTTATTAGAATATGTTTGACTCATCATACTGTTTACTGAAGCGGTAGTTTTCGCTTCCTCTCGATGGCGGCGCTAGTATACAGACTGTCTGCTTCTTTTGTTTGCAGATAAGCAATTTTTGGGAAATATTTATATGTGCCTAACGAAAGCCACAGATTGTTAAATTCATAGCCTCGAATTTATCAACAGAAATTTCATTGACTTTTAATTATTTAGGGAACTAAATCCATGTTTATTATTACTTAAAACCAATAAAAGTACGCTGTACGTTCAATTAAAGCGAAGGAAAGAATGCCAAACTGAACATAGTTGCCAAATTTCTTAGCTGTTGTCCGAATGATCTGCCAAGACAATGAATTATTTTTAAGGGGGGGGGTTAATTTCAGTAAGATAATTCATTCTCCGTCCTGTCCCCTTAATTCATCACTGGTTGGATTTCCGCAAACGTACGCTGTAGCTACTATTGAAGGAAAAGCACTTGTGGCCAAGATGCCACGTAGTATGCATCTGAGCGCGAGTCTCATGGGGCTAGAGCCCCACCCGAAATTTTGAGAAAATCAAAATTTTGAATGAAAGCAGTGAAGAACCCGGAAAAACCAAACTGCTAAATACTAACTCCTCTTAAAATAGCCCAATATTACCATTTTTGTCTTTTAAACAACTCTGAAGATTAATAAAGATAAATGCAATACATTTTATAGTTTATTTCGTGCCTACCTAGAAAGCAGCTATGTGGTGTATGCTTTTATAAATCTAGCCCCCTCCGATAACATAAATCATGCTTACGATAGTGATCACAATTCGCCGCCATGTTGGAAGTGTAAATTATTATTCTGCGCATGCGCAGGCGCAACTGGATCTGAATGATAGAGGCTAACAGTGTTGTGTGTGAGTAATTAGAATTGCATTTTTTTAAATAATAATATGTGTTTCTCATTACAGGGCTGCTGCCATCTAGATCCCAGACGCACCAGCGCTTTGTCGTATTCGATAAGAACGCAATTTCATGCTGAAACTGTTTAATTAATAGTAACTTTTGATTTGAAAAATGTGATTATCTTCATTTCATCTAAACTTCTTTCTGTAATTTCCACAATTATTCCAATAAAATGTTAATTAAATTGAGTATGAAGTGTTTTAAGTAAAAATGATAAATTATACACACTGACGTACGTAAGGGGGGGGGGGCTCATGGGGCGACGACCATTGCATAAATATTTCTTTAAAAAAGCAGTGAAGAGATGAGGCAAAACAGAATGGTAAAAACAACCCTTCTTAACATGACCCCTCAATGCCATTTTGAGAGTGGAGAGATCTAGATATATTAAATTACTAAAAATTATTAAATATACTAGATGATTGCTTGGAGTTGCCCGGGTATTTATTTATCCCAATCTTCTATTAGACAGGAAAATAATGAATTCTAATTATAGTGTAAAATTAACTTGGAGTTGAACGTCATTGTGAGTGTCACTATTCATCTTAGTGACCCCGAAAACTATGGATTCCACACTAACATCGGTCGTTTTCGATTATTTTTACATGTCACCCTTCTTCCCACCCCTAGGGTTGCCAGGGGTGTCTTACCCCCACAGTATTTCTTTCCAGATTATAAGTGATAGGTGTTGAAATTGCTTGAGGATAGAAATATCGCACCTTCTGTGTAGGCAACCAACTTCGCCGTGCTGTGTTGCAGGAAGCAAAACTTGCAGGATATAACACGAAAATGCCCCACAACAGAATGCTATTTTATGTCCCCTTCCTCCACCCCTAGGGGTGCAGGGGGTGTCTTACCCCCACAGTATTTCTTTCGAGATTGCAAGTGGTACGTGCACCAAGTTTGGTTGAAATCGCTCCAGCCGTTCGAGAGTTATTGCTGAACAAACACACATACATCCATTTTTATTATATACGTAGAATTATGTACGCTACTCCGATAGAAACAGCTATGTACTGTAGACGGTAGGGCAAAAGTATACAAGTCCTTGATCAGCGTAATGTCCGTGTGCTCCAGTTTGGCAGGAGCATTGCGTGAACTCGGGGGTCATACACCTCCGAGTATAAAAGACCGAGGCGCAATGCTCCTGGCTCCTGATAACGTAGTGGTAACGTCGTCGCCTTGTAATCAAGGAATTCTGTGTTCGGTAGAGACACATGGCTCAGGGTTCGCATTCTACTTTAAACTTTAGGTCCAGTCCCGATTAGCCTTTTTGTGCATAAAGGGTATGATATCAGGACCATCGTTATGGGGGCTTGGTGGGCTATATCCCCCAGAAAGAATCTAACCTGTGGAGAATAAAGGTTTAAAGAAGGGCCACAATAGGAAAAGGATATAACGCAACAATGAAATATGAGAAACAACTAAATAAATGCTCTAGATTATAAATATAGAGAACATCAAGACGAATAACTTTTCTTCAGCAAAATTTTGCTCGTTATCGCTTCGCTTTGACCTACAAGCTTTCAATAAACATCATTTCCTAACTATCGTAGCGTTTCTTCGACAAAGAGACAAATGTGTTTGCCGAAAAAGGAAAGAAAAACGTTCAGTGGTATCTAAAAAGTAAGAGCGTAACATGGGCGCCCCAAACGGGGGTTCGAACCTGTCTACCGACCGACCCCTCTGGAAATTAGCTTCGTCCATAAAAATTACAAAAATAAGTTTCTTCTGATAGTCGACAGTAGACGTAAAGTTTACTTACTTGGTAGAATTAACAAAGGAAAACTAAATCGGATCAAAGGCAAAAAAAATTAATCGGGGGTTATTTTAAGGCCCGGTTTCAGTTACCACTTTGTTCTTAGTTACCACATAGTTCTCCACTGTATTTAATTTGAAAATGTTGATTGTTCTTAAAATTTCGGAGGGGCTGTAGCCCCATGAGCCTCCACTCTGCGTACGTCAGTGTCCATGGACCATAGAACTCACCCCTTTCTTTACTCCGATACGTGTAACTGCCTGTGTTGGTCCAGAAGTGACATGACGTCACATTCTTGTGAAGCAAGAACTATTAAGACTAGATAAAGAAGAGAAGGGTCAAGTTAATCCAAAACCCTCATTCGAAGATCAATGCAAAGCTTATTCCAATATAACTATCATTAATACAATCCTTAAAACCTAAGAACTTTATTTACATTCTAATCAACACTACCCTGGTTTGCAATAGTCATACACTTTAGCTCGTCCCAGATACAGCCCTACTACAGAGTGTCCGAAAAGTCACGCAACCCGGTGTTTACGACCGTATAACGGAATAGCGAAACGGAATTAGAAGAAACGCTTTCTGCCAAGAGAATGCCCTGTATATTGGGAAAATTTAGAGAGACAAACATATGTAAGAACATGCATGTTTTAATAACAAATAAGCAAAGTGTTGCCAAAGGCGGAAAAAAAATATTTGCAAATCGTGTGTATTGATGCACAGAACTCACTGAGGTAAATTATTGCAACATTTCACAATTCCAACGAACAATTTGGATGGCCATCTATTGAATTTGACAGAAAAAGAACTTTGACGAAGTTTCAAAAACATTGCAGAAGGGAATAAATGGGCTGTTCCAAAAATCGATGTTTTCACAATATTACGAGGGACACTGGCAACACTGTTGGTGTCACGTGTCACTAACAGACGTGTTTCACCTCAGGCTATCACACTAAGTCACTTTTAACGACAAAGGAGAAAGTTGGTTATTCTCGAACAACTAACTCTAACTAACTAACTCTCTAGCCTTCTTAAACCCGAAGGTTCATGGCTGCAGCAACACAGGCCTTCCATCTGTCCCTATCTTGAGCAAGATCTATATACTCTTTTCCATCCCTACCGATTTCCCTTAGGTCCATCTCAACGTTGTCCCTCCATCTTCGTCTTGGCCTTCCTACAGGTCTCTTACCATCTGGTTTCCCAACAAGAATCCTGTAAACTCCTCTTTCCTCTCCCATTCGTGCCACATGGCCTGCCCACCTAAGTCTTCTTGATTTAATTATTCTAATAATATCTGGACATGAGTACAAATTATGTAGTTCTAAATTATGTAACCTTCTCCACTCACCTGTCTCCTCATCCCTTTTATGTCCAAAGATTTTCCTAAGGATCTTATTTTCAAATACTCTCAATTTATGTTCCTCTTTCAATGTAAGGGACCAAGTTTCACACCCATATAATACTACAGGCAAAATTACTGTTTTGTATATTTTAACTTTTAGTTTCTTAGATATTAAACGAGAACATAAAAGTTTATGAAGAGAGAAGTAACATGCATTTCCTGAATTGAGCCTACTTTTTATTTCCTCTTTAATAGAATTTTCATTTGTTAATATTACTCCTAAGTATTTGAATTTGGAAACTGGTTCAAACGAGTTGTTATCAATAATTAGATTTTGATTATTACCTAACACTTGGTTTCGCCCTGTAAGCATATATTTAGTTTTCTCTTTGTTAACTTCCAAACCTATTTCTTTAGCAGTTTTGAAAAATATTTTAGCATTATTCTTAATTGTATTCACATCATCCCCCAGTAAGTCTACATCATCTGCATATGCTAACAACTGAGTCACACCATTTAATTTTAGTCCTTCTTTAGTTTCTCTTACCTTCCTTACAGCATATTCTAAGGCAAAATTAAAGAGCAATGGAGATAATGCATCTCCTTGTTTTAACCCATCATGAATTGTAAATTTGTCAGACACATTATTACCCACACGAATTTTACTTTCTGTTTCACTGGTGCATATTTTTATCATACTAACAAGCTTCTTAGGTATTCCAAACTCTACTAATATATTATATAATTTATCTCTTTTGACCGAATCATATGCTTTTTTGAAATCAATGAATAGCTGATGGACATTTTGATTATATTCCCACTTTTTTTCAAGTGTCTGTCTGATGTGAAAAATATTCTCGAACATATGCAATAAATTACATACACCTTGTAACCCTGAAATGTGTGTTCAGAAGAACGTGTATCAATTGTCATGTTTTCTCTGCCTTAGGTGGTTGCTGTTTGCCGCGAACGGCATTCCAGATTGTGTCTACTTATGCTGACGTCGTGTGCGTGTTTTTAAAATGCCATATTCTACACAGGAAAGAGTGTTTATTGTTGAAGAATATATCCGAACATCGTCATATTCTTGCGTAAGAGAAGCATTTAGGGATACCCACATTTCAGGGTTGCAAGGTGTATGTAATTTATTGCATATGTTCGAGAATAACCAACATTCTCCTTTGTCGTTAAAAGTGACTTAGTGTGATAGCCTGAGGTGAAACACGTCTGTTAGTGACACGTGACACCAACAGTGTTGCCAGTGTCCCTCGTAATATTGTGAAAACATCGATTTTTGGAACAGCCCATTTATTCCCTTCTGCAATGTTTTTGAAACTTCGTCAAAGTTCTTTTTCTGTCAAATTCAATAGATGGCCATCCAAATTGTTCATTGGAATTGTAAAATGTTGCAATAATTTACCTCGGTGAGTTCTGTGCATTTATACACACGATTTGCAAATATTTTTTTTCCGCCTTTGGCAACACTTTGCTTATTTGTTATTAAAACATGCATGTTCTTACATATGTTTGTCTCTCTAAATTTTCCCAATATACAGGGCATTCTCTTGGCAGAAAGCGTTTCTTCTAATTCCGTTTCGCTATTCCGTTATACGGTCGTAAACACCGGGTTGCGTGACTTTTCGGACACTCTGTACTTTTAAAGATTTTATAACAAATAGTAAGTTTTGGGTTTTTGAAAGATTGTTTTAATTACTACATTGTGAAGTACTTATAATACGATAAAAAGCTTTTAAGGAAATATAGAAAAATGTAATGTCACCGTGGTGTTCAAGTCGCTGCCTACATGTGGCGCTGAAGTGGCAGTTATTGTAGATCTCGCAAGTGTACTGCCATCTTTTCCCGAAAGATTACAATTAATATAGGGTCAATCCATATGAAGTCATACAACATGGTTGCTTGGCCATTTTTTAAAAATTTTATTTTTTGTGTGGTGTGAGCTTCATATGTTGACAGTTCAGAACCACTGTTATTTTATTTTCACTATCACAGATTTGAAGATGGCGGTCATTTTTTTATCATGGCGCGCGTCATTTTCTCCATTCGTAAGCATCAAGCGGCAACTTCTTTATCTCAGCTCTGGTAAGTCCTACGACAATGAGACAAAATCTGTGATGTTAAGCACATTATAGGCTACAATTATATTTCTGTGTAATTTTCTAAATATTATTCCTTCATAATAAATTTTAAGGTCAAAACTGTGTATTTTAATCGCTCAAAATGACATTTTTGGACATTTTTTTTTGGTGGGGAAGGCAGTTTGTTTGACACTTGAATTTTTTGTGCAAGTACCTGTGTACCAATAGTGTTTGCCAAAATTATTTGAAGCTTGAGACTTTATTAATCCTTTTTTTTCTACAGGGTCATAAACATGTACTTTTTGTTAAAAAAAATCCAAGTTCAGGGTTAAATATCTCTGGTGGGCAGTTGTTCAAAAATATGAAATTTGTACACAATACAGTACTTCATGATAAGTAACTTCAGTAAAAATTTTGAGCTTGAGATTCAATTGGTTTAAGAGATACGAAACTCGTGAAAAATTCAATATTTTGCATTAAATATGTTTTGCCTAATTTCATTTCTTATTAACATTTTGTGTTAAAATTTTGCAAACTGTAATTTGGAATGTCAATGAACAACATTACAATCCTGAAATGGATCTACAATAAAATACATATATGAGGGTGTGCTGAAAAGTAAAGCTTCTTATGTTTTTCTCTCCTTTGTTACTTTGTAAACGCATTTTGGATTTTGAGCAACCATACATTGCACTTATAAGACTTTCCTGCTTCTCCATTGAAGGTTTCAAACTTCTATCGCCAGGGGGTGCTGAACTATTGCGAGGCAAATGGCAGCATGTAACCATGCAATGTTGGTGAAGCGCCTGAATTAGCTTTCAGTGATCGAGTTCCTAAACGCAGAAAATGTGTTACAAATTGACATTCATCTAAAGGCATTTTATGGAGATGAATGCGTAGACATGAGTACTGTGCGATCTTGGGCTATTCATGCTCGTAAAAATAATACCCAGCTGAACGTGATTCCGATGACCTTCATCAGTTGCAGTTCGCGGCCTTCCACTCCATTCTCTCACATACGCTGAGAATTCTTGAGCTTGGGATTAAAGTCTCAAGCTTCAAATAATTTTAGTACACACTATTGGTACACAGGTACTTGCACAAAAAAATTCAAGTGTCAAACAAACTGATTCCTCGTAAAACAAAAGTCCAAAAATGTCATTTTGAGCGATTATAATACACAACTTTGACCTTAAAATTTATTATGAAGGAATAATATTTAGAAAATTACACAGAAATATAATTGTAGCCTATAATGTGCTTAACATCACAGATTTTGTCTCATTGTCGTAGGACTTACCAGAGCTGAGATAAGAAAGTTGCCGCTGATGCTTACGAATGGAGAAAATGACGCGCGCCATGATAAAAAAATGCCCGCCATCTTCAAATCTGTGATAGTAAAAATAAAATAACAGTGGTTCTGAACTGTCAACATATGAGGCTCACACCACACAAAAAATAAACTTTTTAAAAAATGGTCAAGCAACCATGTTGTATGACTTCATATGGATTGACCCTATACCATTAGAATAGCCTTAAATTTAAAAAAAACTTCTTTAAGAGTTGGCCTTGTGACCTGAAGCGCTCAACAAATAATGCCACAGCAGAACGTTCTAGGTTCGAGGCCTGGTTCAATAACGACTGTTATTTTTAATTCGTACCTTCATCAGCTTGATGTAATCGTCTTTAAACAAAATCGTCGCGATCAACTTAAGATAAAATTAAAGATACAGGTTTAAAAATAAAGCTACCCCTGCATATTACAACATGCATACGGAGGAGGGGGTAAAGTGGAGGTAGGGACCCCTTCATTCACATTCTCGGCCATCTGCAGAGATGGTGTGATCGGTACCACGCTCTCCACCGCAAGAGGCTGAGTTAACCCCAGAGCCGATCCATGCATATTCGTTGCTCCAACCGAAATCACGCACACCGGGAATCGAACCCGGGTCTGCAAAATAATAGTCAGACACAACAAGACCATCGTGGCAAATTAAAAATATATATGTTCAAAATACCATCGTTACATCTGCTATTGTTAGATCTATTAATAATATACTTTTACTGCTTGTACAACCATGTTCAAGAATGGTAAGAGAACACAAATTGGCTTCAGTCATTGTCAATTGTTTTAATGCCCCATCCTGTGAGATTACACGGAGTGATATTGTACACTCGCCTCACTTAGTACTCCGCAAGTATGTTTCTTTACAGTGTGTATTTGCAGAAGATACAAATCAACCTACAAGTGTATCAATATACGCTGTATAAAACACAACTTATTACTAACTTCGTTGACCCTGTACTAGTAAGGTCCTTGAGGGTAGCCTATGATTTGGTCACTGTTCTGTTTCAAGCAGAACCTCAAGTCACACAAATAAAGTAGATGATTATGATTATGGGAAATTTGAGTGCACATATCTTCGAATTGGACCGTACACCTTCCTTTCCTGTTGGATTAACAAACTTCGTATTATCACTAGATATAGATTCGGAAGAACTACATTGTCTTATGCCGTGTTCGAACCAGTAGTTGCTGTCACCTAGAGCAGTGTTTCTTAACCGCCGGGCAGCGAGACGTTCTCCTGAAGTTTTCGACTTGCAGCCCCAGCTGGCAACCACCTGGGAAAGTGCTGGTGAGAATTCAATGTCACTGCTGAGAGGAGACAAGTCACCTGTGCAGCCACCAAATTTGAATTTTAAAGGTTGGAACATCCTTGAGTTAGAGGCGTGAAGCTACTTGCAGCCCCAGCTGGCAACTGGTGAGAATTTAAAGCAACTGAGAGAGGACTGACTCCCGCGCAGTCTCTAAATTTGAATTTTAACGGTTTGGACTTTCGAGTTACAGGTGCAAGACTGAAGAGACTTTGCAGCCCAAGCTGGCAACCACTTGGAGAAATGACCCTTTTTTGGGTTTCGACTGCGATAACATGGAATGTTTCTGCGACAGTGCTTTTGAGCGATAAAACCATTTAACCGAGGGGCGCCTCCAAATTTGGAGGTTGACGTACGGGCAATTTAGTTTGCGCAGCAATTTTTATTAACAAATATATTGAAGTGGAAATTCTGATTATGAAATTTTTCAGTGTCCGGAATGGAACATTCCAATGAAAGTCAGTACTCGCCAATTAATTTAATGATAGCTATAGACCAGAGGAAAATATAAGATTCCATTAGACCCAGTCATTATCAACTAATTTAAACCAAATTTTATATTTGTCAACAATCCTAGACATAATCGAAATTATACTGTCTATGATTATGCCATAATTTATTTATTAATATGAAATTTCAAGGGTACATATTAATTAACGTATAAAGTAAAAAAAGGAAGGTATTTACGAGTAAAATTGTCGGATTCGTGCCATTGAGCTTTAAAAAAACGAATTTACCGGACAGTAAGCTCACGAAGGTTGAGAACTTATATCGTAGAGCACCGTTCCACCCCCTGAATCCCCGCATTGTTATGGTCCGACTCCGGGAAATATGGAGCGTTCGAGGGCAGAGGTAGACGGCGCCACATGTGCAAGTTTCAATTCGCTGTACTCTTACGTTCGGCAGACAAATTGCATTTTCTCTTTGTAGAGGCAACGTCTACTTAACAGACGATCTACTGAACACATTATATCGATAACATTGTATTCAGAAAACCAGTAATAGATATCAGTGGAAATATAATGATGTTTGGTTGGCTTCTGCCTGCGCAGGTGGGCGATGTTCGAACTGACACCTGGTGGGAAAAGTGACAACTATACTTAACTATTCGGAAACTTTTCGACGGCCTAGGAAAACAACGGGAACACAATGGTGCGCTTGTGGATACGCACACCTTCAACATCGTCGGCCATCTTTGCAGTGTACACTGTTGCCAGTGCGTGACTACTTACATACCACTAAAATGCATGTTACATCACCCCTTGTACAATTTGACATCTTTACACTTATGCTGGTACATAACCATTAAATATTTACAAGAATGTTTACTAGTCTGCCATATTTAATAACATAGATAAAAAGGCTGCATTTTATCATTGGTTTTTATATTATTGTGATTGTCAGAAGATTTCACATCATTATTTGCCTCAGTTTCTGCTTCTTGTACATCATCTAAAGTATGATCAAATGTAGAAATGAATCTTGTTTCTTCTATAAGCAACTGAGAATCTTCATCTCGGTCAGTATATTACTTTCGCAAGGTCTTGTATTAGGCGAATCCAGAAAGTAAGTTTCCCTGGGGTCGTGCACAAAAAGGGAAACATTATTTCATTCAATGATTTATTGCCACAGATACAGAACTTGTCCCGTTACTTGTCAACATAATTCCCGCCGGAAATCAGGGCACTTGTCTTAGCGTGGGACCAACTTCTGTATACCTGCGCCGTAGAAGTCCGCCGCCTGGGCTCCGAACCACTGTGTGACAGCCGTCTGAACCTCTTCGTCGCTGTGAAAATGTTGACCGCACAGGAACTTTTTCAGGTGCAAGAACAGGTGGTAATCACTGGGAGCGAGATCCGGGTTGTAGGATGGATGATCGAACACCTCCCAACCGAACCTGTCCAGAAGGGCTGCAGTGCGCCTAGCTATATGCGGCTTCGTATTGTCGTGCAGCAAGATCACCCCGGCACTGAGCTTACCGCGTCGCTTATTCTGAATGGCTCGTCGCAATGTCCCCAGTGTTTCACAGTAACGGTTAGCGTTCACAGTCTCACCTCTGGGCAGAAACTCGATGAGCAGAATGCCTTGTCTGTCCCAGAACACCGTGCATATCACTTTTCGCGCCGGCACATTCTGTTTGAACTTCGTCCTGCATGGAGATCCACTGTGACGCCAATGCATGGACTGCTGCTTGCTTTTTGGGGTGCTGTATGTAACCCACGTTTCATCCCCTGTGATGATCCGGTTGAGAAAATCGTCATCATCATGGTAACGCTTCAGAAATGTCAGCACCGTGCCCATGCGTTTTCCTTTGTGTTCGGGCGTCAGTTGTTTCGGCACCCACCGGGCACACAATTTCCGGAACAAGAGGCGTTTGGTAACAATGTCGTGGAACAACGACCGAGAAATCTGCGGGAAATGGCTGCTGAGTTCCGTGATCGTGACGCGACGATCCTCCAATATGCGCTGCTGCACCTGATCCACAAGCTCGTCCATAACGGCCGATGGGCGCCCACTGCGCTCGTCGTCATGCACATTTTGCCAGCCTTCAGTAAATGTCCTGCACCAACGACGCACCATCTGCTTGCTCGTGACGTCTGGCCCATACACCTGGCACAGCTGACGACGAATTTCGATCGGCTGTATGTTTTGTGCGTTCAAGAACTTGATTACCGAACGAACCTCTCACGCGGCGGGAGATGGAATAAGAGCCGCCATGTTTCATCAATGCCGCGACGCTACTGTGGACTTTCGGGAGGCGTCTTCTATGACATTCAGTAGCCAGGGCATGCGCCTCTCACGCATGCGCAAAATCGGTTTCAATACGCATGGCCTGCCACCTGTGGGCGACTGGGAAACTTACTTTCTGGAAGCGCCTAATAAATCGCTTGCATTTGTTGAGGAGCTTGAAGAGATCACGTTCGGAGCGATCTTACCACCTGCATTTGAAGCCCAGCAAGCAACAGAGCAGTAGTGGGTGAACCGGTTACGTTGAGAGAGAAAAAGTACTGCATGAAAAGGCGCCATCTTTCTCAGGGATGACTATAATGATTAATTGAATGATTGGGTTTATTTAACTTCGCATTTCTGCAACTTTGGTCTAATATTGAAAATGAGCATGTGATGATACGATGGAATTGATGAAGGGACACTCGCAAAGAACACCCATGCTGGGATTCGAACCCGTTACCGCCATGATTACAATGCTAGCTCTGAGGTCTCCACGTGCACACGAGAGCGTTCTCACACGAATACAGCGGGTTGCCCAGTCCTGGCTTACAGCAACTCTTTATGATTGGGTGTATTAAGAAATCATGTTCCTACTCCACGACTCATTAGGTTGATTGGCTGATTTTGTTATTTTACGTCACATTTCTGCTTATTTTGGCTAATCGCTACGATGAGTAATGATATGACGAATGTGTTAAAAAGGCACTTACAATGAATACTCATGCCAGGTCGGAATTCGAACCCAGAACTCTTGGTGCCGTACCGTACCGTGCTGACTATTCGCCAAGAGGCCGACTCATGAGTATATATATATATATTTTTTTGGTAATGCAGAAACGTTGCATAAGTAGAGAGGAACTTGATTTACACGTAAGTGAATTAATTGCAATGCCTTTGTTAGGGCACTTTTTTTTTTTGCATGTTTTGACCCTTTTTGGAGTAAAGGTCATTTTGTAAACTTTTAAAACAGTTTAAGTCACTTTTCGGTCATTTAAAAGTTATTTTATGCATTATTTTACATTTTGGTGAAAGAAGGAGCATTTTACATGCAAATGTAACCCTTTGAAGGAGAGAGATTCTCGACTCTCGTCTCATTGTCTTCAGCGCAGTTCTGAATGACTGTGTTCGAAGAAACAAATAAATTCTGTGCAGTATTGTTGACACAAGCTGTTGTGTAACAATTCAGCTCAAACAATGTGATTTTCCCCTCTATCAGTAAATATATTGTCCCAAGACGAATTGTTGTTAAAAAAAACAAGGGGTATAAAGTTTTGTGCTCTGTATCGGACATTTTGTCAGGGAAGCAATTTGCACTCTATGGAATTGAAAGTGACTTTTTCCGTGTACAAGGCTGTATTGTCCGAAAACCGACATTCACTTTTGAAAATTTTCATATGATTTTCGTTGTGTACTGCAACTCAGTACGTAAAGTGTAAAAGAAGACAAAAAGTGAACTTTCATACTTGTACTACCATACGCAATGAACATGTGACAGATAATGTAACGTTAATTTGTAATTTGAATTTCTTTTGGTAGTTTGTAAATTTGTTTTACAAATCTTTCAGTATTTCTAGCTCATTTTTCTAAGTTTATAGGGCATTTTCTTGCATGTATTTGGTCATAAATACATTTTTAAAGGTCAATTTCTGGCAATTTTAAGGCCATCAAAATCCTAGTCCTACTCATTATGATCTGAGGTGGTGTAACATTTAACACCAAGACTGGATAAAGAGCTACGTGACTCACTTAACACACACAGAAAAAAATATTTGTAATCACTGAACATATCGTCAACACACCACACTTTGATAATTAATAAGTGCAGATAACTCACCAGCAAACACGGATTTTACCATGAGTGTACGTACAGAAATGATCAACAGCTAATGTGCTGTGTCAGCAGATAATATATTTTGTTTATATCCAGATATTATGCCCCTGAATATCTTATCTAATTCAATCTTCACTATCTTGTTATTGATGCAAAGAACAAAGACACAACGCTGACCTCTGTTATGCATTCGGGAATATGCTCATATAAATATGCCGCCAAGCGGGACAAAAGTTGTCAAAGATGGGTCGTTTGGCTTTGTTGAGTGTGGTCTGCGCCACCACAGCTTTCCTCTACATCCACCAGGTGGTGGGTCATGGGGTGCTGATGGATCCACCAATGAGATCCCTCATGTGGCAGTTCGGCTACGACACACCCCACAATTACAATCCTGGAGGTCTTAACTGTGGCGGATATGACGTAAGTAGTAAGGTTGATGCAGTGGCGGGTTTATCTTGCGTGTATAAGAGCCTGTGCACTGCTTATTTGTATTACGTGTCTTAGGCGAGGCTTGGTTATCTACTAAATCTTCAATCTGTCTCGGTAATGTTTGGAGCAAGACCTCGCATAATGGTAGAGAAGGGAAGAAAGCGAGTGGGCGGTGTAAAGCAGTACAAATGGCTGCTAGCTCCAGTCGACTTTCCCCTCCATGCACTCACTTCTCTAACACCTTCATAGGCCGAGCCCTTCAGTGTCTTACTTGTTTTCGTTCGCTTGCACTAGAGATTCCAAGGATAGAATGTAGATGTCTCTAGTGCTCATTTCAGAAGCAAAGACGACAAATAGACAAACAGACCAACACATCAAGCTCCCATTAGATATTTAATATAAAATCACTAAATTTCGTAGTAGCTTAGTTTGGAAGATATCGAAACTTTAAAAAAAAAAATATTTTTGACCATACTATAGTCAGATGGACAGATCAATTGAAATAATTTCTAACGACTGAAATTACCGTTATCCAATTACAGTTTTGTAGGTCTTCCACTTTAAAAAATTGTAGGTCTTTACCTTTGTTAGTTCCTGAGATACGGACAGCGTATATTGAACATTGGAATCAGTGCATCCCTTCAGAAGGAGACTATTTTGAAAGTCTAATTGAAATTCAACTGAACCAGTAGTCTTAAAATAACACTATTGGGCATGTTTCTTTTTGATACACCCTCGTATATACATTTAAAGCATGTTTTTTTTTTAATTCCAGGCCCAGTGGCAAGATTTCAACGGCGAGTGTGGTGAGTGCGGCGATCCGGTGAACGTGGCCCGCCCTCGGCCCAACGAGAACGGTGGCGAGTATGGGAACGCCATCATCGTGAAGGAGTACAAGGAAGGGCAGGTGATCAATGTCCTTGTTGACCTCTACGCCAACCACGGGGGTTACTTCGAGTTCCGCCTCTGCCCCGTGAACGACCCAAAGAAGCTGGAGGACCAGTCCTGCTTCGACCAGCACCTCCTGAAGACCGTCGATGGTTCAACCCAGTACTGGTCCAACGGCAATGTCGATGGCAACTACACTGTCAGCCTTCAACTGCCAGAGGGCCTGACCTGTAGCCAGTGCGTCTTGCAGTGGTACTGGCGCTGCTGTGAGTGTTTTCATATCAAAGTTCTCTGTTACTATGGTTCTGTATTAACGTGCAATGTTATTTGCACATTGTCCATTCTCTAGTACTTTTGTTGGGGCTGAACCAATACCGCTTTTTGGGTAATGATTTTTAGATTTATTTTCTTTTTGTGCGAGCCATAGGCTATACGCACTACATAGTTTTTATTTTTCTACAATATTTTGTTACATTTAGTTTTATTTTAAGCTGCCTCTTACTCTGTCCCTTGTATACACATTCTTCCCCTCCCTCAACAGTTCTTCTTCCAGTCTTTCTTCCTTCTTCCTCGCCCCACTTCTCTTTTCCTGCACTCTCACCAAAAAACGCATACATTTTACTTTACACACACACTTGCACTATAAAGATGGCTCGTCTGGAGCATGATCACTCATTTCGCTGCCTTCTCTGATATCTTTCCCCCGCCGTTCTCTTACTTCTCTCAGGCATTTCCCCACTTGCTGCCCCGCTTCCTTTATCTTTATTCTGTCTACCACTTCTATCACCTCCCTCCCTGCTAAGTTTTTCATCCATTTGTCCCTTAGGTCACGTGTAGAAGGGCAGTTCAGTAGGATATGCTTGTCCGTCTCCTCCCCTGCTTCGTTTATCTTTCTTAGTTGTTTCCATCCCCCTAATCTGAACCATGCCAGAGCGCGCGCCTCTTTCATTTTTTCCCACAACCTGGATATATTTCGCTTCCCCCATTATCCTAATCTTAGCTGTTCCCTGATTGAGGTGTTTGTTTGGCAGTCTGCTATTATTTCTTGCCTGTCTATGTCCAGTAGCTAACCTGTCTCCGATTTGATTTTCTGTTGAGATGCCCCCCTTCCTCCCTCTTCATGCCCAACCCATTCTGCTATTATATAAGAGATTTTTCACTTCCAGACCTCAGCTGTAAACGTGTTCCTCCCTTGTCTGTATTTCCAAACATTGACCCCTCTGTCAACACTTAGGCTATTTGCCGCAGTCACGCTATACGGGAGAACAGGCCCTTACCATAGATAATATAAACACTTGTCATCGAGGACCAAAATCTCCTTATCTAGGTTAAAAGCTGAGGCTGTAAACGAACACTCAGCACATACAACGACAAAGCAAAACCCTAAGGAGTATTATGCTGGCCGTAGGTTCAGACATCATATCCTCGTCAGCCTGCAACATTGAAGATACTGGGGTGTACTACGTGGATACTACCGATACCCACCGATACCGATGCTTGACTAACTCTCTAGCCTTCTTAAACCCGAAGGTTCATGGCTGCAGCAACACAGGCCTTCCATCTGTCCCTATCTTGAGAAAGATCTATATACTCTTTTCCATCCCTACCGATTTCCTTTAGGTCCATCTCAACATTATCCCTCCATCTTCGACTTGGTCTTCCTGCAGGTATCTTACCATCAGGTTTCCCAACAAGAATCCAGTAAACTCTTCTTTTCTCTCTCATTCGTGCCACATGTCATGCCCATCATTCTAAACATATCTGGACATGAATACAAATTATACCGATGCTTGAGAATTGTAATAATTAAATCAATTGACTTTTATTATTTATCGTAGCTTTTCTGCCTCTTTTGGCTAATCGAGACGACGTATGATGTATGATATGATGAAATTGATGAAGGGACACTCCCAAAGAATACCCATGCTGGGATTCGATGCTTAAAACACGTCCGTGCTAAATGAAAGGTTAACAACCACAGTTGGTTACAATTAAACACACATGAGGTTAACGAACACATTTATTACTGGCAGGGTAGATACATGGGGTTATCAAACATTGAAACGTAACCTAACACACCGTCACCTATTTGCATTTGTGTTGTTCTCCGTCTCATTTCTGCAACGTTTGGCTGATGATGATGATGATGAATAAATTGATGAAGGTACACCTACACAAGAACATCCATGTCGGGACTCGAACCCGCGTCGGTGGCGAGATCGAAAGTCGACCACTAAACGCTCGTCTCGTCATGTCGAGTTCTGTTCCTTGGACTTTTATCCGAATGCGCTGGGGGCAAAAAACTACCTCCTGTTTCTTCTGCCATGATTGCAATAACGAGACCGACGAAGCCCCCTTTCCTCCCCTCTTACAACGCTACAGTACATCTGGTCGCTCTACAGTCCATACGTGAATACGAAAGCACTATTCCACAAATTTGCTAGTTGACAAGTTCTGCTTTAATTCATTATGAAGTCTGCTTAGTTTTACAAGGAATTTGTTGTTTAATGTACATGAATTGTGGAACGTGGTATTTACAATAAGTTTGTCTTTCTCTTTTAGCCAATCGCTATGGTGACTGCAACAACGGAACCATGTCAGGAGGCTGTGGACCGCAGGAAACTTACAGAAACTGTGCCGATATCGCCATTCTTTGAAATATCTTCACTGACAAGGTATTGGAGAAGAAAGACAATTATCATGCTTGAATAAAATATATATATCACTGCATACTTATTTTCTTGTTTCTAAAACCATTCTTGAGTGTTTTACAGGGTGTTCGAAAAGTTAGCCAAATGTTAAAATTGACTGTCTTTCGTTGCGAGACTGGCTTTATACCACGCTTTCGGAGCACTAGACAGGTCGCATAGAACCCGTTGAATGGTTCCCACGGTCACCGGATGTAAATCCGTTGGACTTTCCGTTCCCAGGGCTATCTGAAATCCCGGATGTGCAGTCACTTCTAACGATTCCCTCGAAAGTCAATGGATTCGGAGATCGAGGCAGCTATATTCCCAGATTTATATGCTCACCAACCCGCGATTACGGCTACTGACTTGTGTAGAACTTGATGAAGGACATATTGAACAAATGCTGTGATTTTGCTTATGGATCTGGACTTTCTTGGACACCCTGCAGTACAGTTCAATGTTTTCACAATACAGTTTCCCAGTCTCACAAGATCACAATTACTATACGCGTTCGCATTCGCCTCTTATTGTAAACCAGGATTCGATACGTACAGTGGTATCCGTAAGTATTGCTCAGCAAATTGTCCATGACTATTCTCGTTGGTTTTTATCTTCATCCTACGTATTCTTAAGGACTGTATTTTTATGTATACTGGTTCAGAGGCTGTTTGTATCTTGAAGCTCTCATTGCCAAAAACAAAGGGAGAAAACATGGTGATGGACAATTTGCTTGGTAATACTTATGGATCCCACTGTACGTTCTGTCTTAAATAGCCTATGCGTGTATAAGAAGAACTTAAAAGTTTTCAAATGTTATACCGCCATTCCATCCATTGATCTAACAATATCAAACTTGTTTTTTCCGTTCACAGATGGAAGCACAAGACTGTTACTTTTAGTGAATCACAGAAATCAAATAAAATTAGATAGTTGATGCCTACTTTTATAATTTGGCATTAGTAATAATTCACCCTTGAAATCCAACTATCCTAAATAAAGAATCTCCACGAATAAATTGGAAAAGTTCTGAACTGAAGAAGCCTCATGTAAGCGGATTAGCTGCTAGTACAATTTAGTCAGGCGTAGGAACAGCTGATACTAATTTAGTGCCTTCCGTCTAAGTCTTGAGTTCCGCAATAGCTTATCCACATTTCCAACTGGCCTTAGTGCCTTAGTTTGCCCCAGTACTGAGCTTTGTTAATCCGGCATATATTTTTGTAGAGGGTGTGATGTTTCATTTAAGTCACCCTACAAATTAAATTCCGCCTTCCTCTTGGAGCTTCCAGTCCGACCCAACTGATTTGCCACCAAACGAGGTGATAGCTTATTGGTACGGGTCGCAAGTTGACGACCTAAAAAATCTAAAAAATATATCTATAGAATAACCTTTTTGAAATGACCTAAACATTTTTTTTTAAAAAATTACAATAATAATTTTTGCTCTTAAAACGAAAGTTCTATTTTTTTCATAAAAATTACGAGAGAGTGGTTGAATAATTAGATAAAACCCGTTTTGGTGGTTTATGCTACCGAACAAAATGAAAATATATATACAGTAAAACCTGTCTATCCCGGAACATGATGGTTCCGTGCAAAATTTTCCGTCTTAATAGTTTTCCTTCTTATACAGGGTTGATTTTAAATACAGTATAGAGCGCTGCAGGAAATAATGGAAAGACAGATTTACATTTCGCATTACTTATAATGTAGAGTACTAATGCATGTACGTACATGAATAAAAATTCGATACAGTCGCAATAAGCATAGCAGAGATTACAATTATGTAACTACACAACATGTTGGTACACTTTTTACAGTATTGTAAGAACGTACAGTACGTTCTTATGTATATTTTCGAACCCGGGACCCCTGTCGTCGTAGCGCGATGTGCATAGAGAGAAAGAGAAAGATTGAAAGATGGAATAAGAGAGGTGAAGAAAGATTTAGATAAAAGTGAAGAAAAAATAAAGAAACAAAGAGAGATAACAAGAAAAAATAGAAAGATGGCGAAAGAACAGAGGAGAAATAGACAAAGAAAGGTGGAGAAAGAGGGTAAGAGATGAAAGAAAGAAACGGAATCGTAACAGCTATGAGTATTGTAGCGCATTCTTTCGTATCGACAATGTTACCGATAAGCGAGTGGCAACAGAGGCGTGTTCCACTTACAGTATTGCATTGTTTTCTTGCGAGCGAAAAAATAAAGGAAGAAATTTCCGTCTTACTGAGAATAAAAACATCTCGTTGGTCTTTAAATGGTGTTCCGTTTCCGTGTTCAGGAGGTTTCCGCCTTAAGCAGGTCATTTTCAGGCATAAAATCGGTCCGTTCTGGGGACATTTTTCCGTATTTACAGGTTTCCTTCTTATAGAGGTTCTAGGATATGCAGTTTTTACTGTATATATATATTTTTACTTCAAGGTTATACGTAAAATACAGCGCAAGGTTCTTTTTTTAAAAAATAAGTCATTCACTTGTTTTCATAGTGGACTTTGCAGAATGCAGTAGTCGGGCAACATATCAAAATAGAGTTGTATATTGGCTTGCATCATGTTATGACTTTATTTTATCCTGTGGCTAATTTTTATTTAAAACGACAGATAAAAGCGATACTAGTGGCCAGCAAGGGAACTTCAAAGTAGGCTTGAAACAAAATATCTTAAGTTTGCTGGTGGAAAAATCAATTTACCACAATTAACCCATTGCCAAAGATTTCAGTAAAAAATAATATTGTGCTTTTACATTGACCATATTTTCAATTGATCGCGCACTTGTTATGAAATTTCAATGTGTAAGTTATGCTAGGGAATGCATTTAAAACCGGGGAAAAGCAAAAAGAAACTTAAAAATGATTACCTAAATTGCCTAAATTATTTCAATTCGGTCCAGGAACCTTTTTCCCGGATCAATTTAAATCCGGTCCGAGTTCCGTACCGAAATGAAACAGTACGCAACTTCGGTCCCGTTTCTGGACCTTCCACAACCCTACTTTCGAAATGTTATCTTAGAAAAAGTGCAGGCATTAGATTGTCATTGATTTGGTGTTTTAAGCCCACTGTATCCAGAATATGGTTAATCAGGACTGGACCTACAGTTTAAAGTGGGATCCTAACCACTATGTGCCTCCACCGGGCCTCGAACCCGGGGCTCCTTGATTACAAGGCGACGACTCTACCACTGCGCCATCGGAGGGGCCACTGTAGGCATTAGACAATGAATATTGTCCACTTAACATACTGCTAAAGATGATGCTGGACAACACCAGTTCCTAAGTAACACCAAAAATGGTGTTTCGTTACACCAAGCCTGACTACTCTTGGTGTTACTTTACACTACACTTTTGCCTGCAATGCTCGTTTACCGTCTACAATAATACCCATATAGTTTATGGACAATAAGGAACATTCGCTTGACTAACACAGAACATACTTCTCCAGGGGAGCCCACAGGGGGGGGGGGGTATTATGGCGCAGGTTGCGTCATCGAGATATATATATATGTAAAGATTTTACACCTTAAATGCACCATATTTTACCCATTAGATGAAGAAAAGAAAGTGTTAATCACTATCGAAGATATCAAACTTTTACATATTACGCCTTAATTGACATGTGGGTTCTGGGGGGATTCTGAATTAAATTTTGGGGGGGGACAGTATCCAACTCCAGGTCTTAGTAGAATATGGCGGGTATTTTATTTAGAGGAGGGATGAGTATTAAATTGAGGAGATATCCAATTCTTGTGCATTGCTATTGTCTTAGACTGTTGCGGAAATTCTGGTGTGGAGACTCAGAATTTTTTTTTTTGTTGGAGAAGGCAATGTCCACTCTTCAATATCAACAGTAAGTCTAAAATTGATTGAGTATTAAATTTAAAGGGGGAGATAGAAAGCTCTTGATAAAGTGTTAAATCTTATTGTCAAGGGATTTCTGTAGTGGAGAGAGAGTTCGAACATTAAATTTTGGAGACTGTATTTAGCGATATGGTATCCACATGTTTTTGATCCCGAACGTGCCAAAGGAGAAGCTGGAAAAGACTACGAAAGTATTGACATCCTATTAAGTTAATATTCTTGAAAGCCTGCAAAGAAATGGATGTAAAAATGTTCTTGCTTGCTTTGCTGGCAATCTTCTATTCCTAGGATGCGTGTTTGGCGCTTTAATGAGGTTAATGTCAAGCTTTTATACTATAGCTGCATTGCAAGACAAGCGATATTCTCTATTATGATCAACGATTTTAGGGATAGTCTTGAGTGATGGGCTCCCTGTTTAGGGAGGAGGGGCAGATTAAGTATAGTGTTCTGTAAAGCTAAGAAAAAAGTTACTTTCGGTAGACACGCTGTCGTAATTAAATACTTTGTGTGGATTACGAGATGGTTTGAGGAAGCGAATGATATTATTTTGGGGGGGAGCATGACATGATTTACGGAAGGATGCGCCATTGGCCTTGGAGGGGGGGGATGGACACCCCTGTACTTCTCTACGTAGCTATCTGGAACGACATTCCCACGAGTTTCTTATCTCTAGCTTTGATTGCTGAAGTTATTCAGTGAGAATCACTGCTTTTGTTACTAAATTGCATATTGAAATGCTTGAATAGACCTTGAAAGATAACATCAGATATTGGAATTACAACGTCATCGCCACGCCTAAATCGATAATTGGTTACAATTGAGCGCTCATAATCCAACACGCTATGATACACGTGAGATGTTGAAGTGCTTTCTTTATCGCACCTGCAGTAATTGCGTTCTAAAATATTGGTATAGAGCTGTGAAATAGGAATTTATGTATCATCATTCAGGTCAGGTCATTCAGCATTTGAATAAAGTAACTTCACCAATTTATATTATTTTCATTCGAGTTAGTTTTATAACAGTATATGTAGACCTCGGATTTTACGATTTTAACCTATTTTTTCCTTTGCAACAACTGATGAAGTTTTATAGTGCCTAAAATAACAACCTATTTTGCTTGTTAGAACCTAGGGGAGACCGGGGTAATTAGAACATGGGGTTATTGGAACATGTTAATGTAGAATAATTTAAAACGAAAAGACTGGTGTAATAACATTTCATACCTATGTACCTACACTAAACCTACATGCAGAAAATTTGTTATTGGAATAACTACACAAAAGTAAGTTTTATTTGACTTTCATTATACACCTGCAAAAATGATGTGACGCATGCTTGGTGTTTCTCTGCTTCTGCATATACTGGATGTGAATGAAAGAACCCTTTCAAAATTTTCTTCACCCCTATAATAAAACATAAGGGCACACATCATTTCATGTGAGTTTGGTTGTCTATGGGCAATTTGCCTGGTTTTTATAAGCAAAGTTCTTATTACCCCAAAAATTTCTGCAAATGGGTTATTAGAACATTGCGTAATTTGCTTGATTTCGCTTGGGTATACTAGATTGTACATGTAGCTATTAGAAGTTTTTTCTTTACTACATTGTAGAATGGCCTGTAACCTTTCAAATAAATCATAGAACACTGATTTTCATTCACACATATTTGCTTCACAGCTGGGAAATTGAACTTTATGAAAAAAAGACGTTAACTTGGGATTTTATTTAAACAAGCATTGATAACTCCAGAAGAATTAGAGCTATTGTGTTCAAATTTGCAGGGTAAATGGGACATTTATATATGATGTTCGTATTACCCCAACAGCAATCTAAACCTATTCAGTTGAAATTTCTAACTTATGTTCCATTAACCCCAAATGGGGTAATTGGAACAATTTTATGGTGTCATGACAATTTTTTTTTTTTGGACGAGTATTTGCAATGCAGGTATGGTCATTATTTTTTTCAAAAATATGCAAAAGATGTCCTTTTAAATGGTAGAAATTTTTAAAAAATCCATCAGTAACTTTCTGAGTAATTTACAGTGGAACTTCTACAGGCTGTTTCCTGTTCTAATTACCCCGGTCTCCCCTATTTTAGGTTTCTATGCCTAAATCAAACCTTTTTAAAGGGTTTTTGTATATATTTTAAGGTTTTACATTATTTTTACATCATACAGAGGTATTTCTTCTGTTTGTAATGAAAAAGTTCAATGACTACTAACTTGTTTGAAACATACTCGCTTCCGATTTCCCTTCTCAAAGTCCAGAATGTTTTTTTGAAGCTCTAAACAAAACAAAATGTCTGGCGTCACTGTTACACAAACTTCTCATCGACTTACTTTCGGTGTTTTCTAGCATTCAAATTTGCACCATTGACCAAGCATCTGTTTAAAGATCATTTTCAGCATATAAGATGATCCTCACAGATAAAAGGTGGGTTCTTGTCTGAGGATAATGTGAGAAATATTGTTATGTATTGTGCAAAAATTATACATAATTCATTTATCATATCGATAAGTAACTTTTGCTAACAGTACAAGTGTTAGTATTACAATAATTAGTGAATCATTTTGAAAATTATGCATAGAAATGAAAATTTGGTTAGAAAAGTAATATTTTTGATGGATACATAGCTATATCTATTAGAATTTCTTTTAACAATTGTACCTAATTAGTATTTTTCAGGATCTTTGAACAATTTTAAGTTTTTTGGAACCTACTTCAGGATTATTTTAGTCTAATTTAATGTTTTTAGAACCTATTTCAGGATTTTTAGAACCTATTTTAGGATTTTTAGGATTTTTAGAAACTATTTTAGGATTTTTAGAACCTATTTTAGGATTTTTAGGATTTTTAGAAACTATTTTAGGATTTTTAGAACCTATTTTAGGATTTTTAGAACTTATTTTAGGATTTTTAGAACCTATTTTAGGATTTTTAGGATTTTTAGAACCTATTTTAGGATTTTTAGAACCTATTTTAGGATTTTTAGAACATATTTAGGATTTTTAAGATTTTTAGAACCTATTTTAGGATTTTTAGAACCTATTTTAGGATTTTTAGAACCTATTTTAGGATTTTCAGGATTTTTAGAACCTATTTTAGGATTTTTAGAACCTATTTTAGGATTTTTAGAACATATTTAGGATTTTTAAGATTTTTAGAACCTATTTTAGGATTTTTAGAACCTATTTTAGGATTTTTAGAACCTATTTTAGGATTTTTAGAACATATTTAGGATTTTTAGAACCTATTTTAGGATTTTTAGAACCTATTTTAGGATTTTTAGGATTTTTAGAATCTATTTTAGGATTTTTAGAACCTATTTTAGGATTTTTAGAACATATTTAGGATTTTTAAGATTTTTAGAACCTATTTTAGGATTTTTAGAACCTATTTTAGGATTTTTAGAACCTATTTTAGGATTTTTAGAACATATTTAGGATTTTTAGGATTTTTAGAACCTATTTTAGGATTTTTAGAACCTATTTTAGGATTTTTAGAACATATTTAGGATTTTAAAGATTTTTAGAACCTATTTTAGGATTTTTAGAACCTATTTTAGGATTTTTAGAACCTATTTTAGGATTTTTAGAACATATTTAGGATTTTTAGGATTTTTAGAACCTATTTTAGGATTTTTAGAACCTATTTTAGGATTTTTAGGATTTTTAGAACCTATTTTAGGATTTTTAGAACCTATTTTAGGATTTTTAGAACCTATTTTAGGATTTTTAGGATTTTTAGAACCTATTTTAGGATTTTTAGAACCTATTTTAGGATTTTTAGAACATATTTAGGATTTTTAAGATTTTTAGAACCTATTTTAGGATTTTTAGAACCTATTTTAGGATTTTTAGAACATATTTAGGATTTTTAAGATTTTTAGAACCTATTTTAGGATTTTTAGAACCTATTTTAGGATTTTTAGGATTTTTAGAACCTATTTTAGGATTTTTAGAACCTATTTTAAGATTTTTAGAACCTATTTTAGGATTTTTAGAACCTATTTTAGGATTTTTAGAACAAATTTAGGATTTTTAGAACCTATTTTAGGATTTTTAGAACCTATTTTAGGATTTTTAGAACCTATTTTAGGATTTTTAGGATTTTTAGAACTTATTTTAGGATTTTTAGAACCTATTTTAGGATTTTTAGAACCTATTTTAGGATTTTTAGAACCTATTTTAGGAACATAAAAGAACATTTTTAGAACCTAAAAATCCGACGTCAAGTTATAACTCTATCAAATTCTTAAGGAAAAAATAGTTATTTAAACACATATTATATGTTATATTATCGTATTTCTCTTTTCTGCCACTTTTAACTGATCGCGAAGAAGAGGATGAAAGGTTATAAGATGAAATGAACAGAACATAACACAACTTAACCCCCACAGAGGATTATACTAGCTGTGAGTTCAGACGCCAGAGCCTTGTTAGTCTGCAAAATGCAGTCCAGGGTCTATAGTAGAGGTTAACATTTGAGTGCCATCATAAAGAGTCACCTCTTACACCTTTTATTTTACACACACACACACACACACACACACACACACACACACACACACATATATATATATATATATATATTATATGGCTCTACCGTGGTCCAATTGGAAAGGCGCCCGAGTCTCGGGTTCGATTCCCGAGAAAGGAAAGTCGATTGCAGGTGGGAACTGTTCACATCATGTCCGCGCATAAGGTGACTCTGGGGTTCACCAGCCTCGAATAAAATTGAGTCAACCATTGGAGGTTAAGGCACAGGGAGCATTGTGCTGATCACATCCGAGATAACGAATGTGTGGAGCAACCACTGGTAGGTGGACCATTGCAGATTATTTTTTTATGATTTCACTTATGTATTTTTAAGTCAAAACTGATAACATTTTATTGTTATCATGTCTGTCTTAGAAATGGCAGCCATGTTTCCATAGTGAATATGCGCCATTACGCAAATATGAATATCTCTGAAACTGTAAAGCTTACACACTTGAAACAGCAAATATTCAAATTAGCATATTCTGTAACACAATTCACGTTATTATAATAATTACAGTAAATCAGTAACTTTTCTGGGTTGACACAAAATTGTCACTTATTGCATGTGAACGTTGAAACTTTTTTAATGTTTGATCATGCATATCTGATGGAGATGTTTTCATTTAATCTTGATTTTATACACTGTTGGTATATTAGTACAGATAAATTGTCAATAGGAGCGCTGTAACAAGAATTTACATAGATCATGTCTCATTTACTATCACACTAAAAGTTAAAGACAAAAGTATATAACAAAATTGAAACACATATTTTTCAAGTAAAAGAAGGTATTTTTTCACAGAACAAAACTCAGTTCTAGCACATTAATTCAATCCTTTTTCGACTCACGCCTAAAGATTTTTCATTACTATTATATATAGGCATACACTTTGTTATTATAATAAGGCAACCAAACTATTCTGAGAGCTTATCCTTACGTATCCTAATTAGGAATTTCAAAATATGACAGACGCAAAATTCCACGGGCGATAAAATGCCTGCTTTGTTATCTGTATGCAGCAGTACGTGCAAACTTCCATCTGAACCATAGTTTACCCATAGGTGATACGGTTTGCAAATGTAGCATTTTTACCCACATAGATCGCACGCAAGCAAAAAAATCTTGTAACATTATTTAGCTTTCAACATCTTCCTGAATCTGTAAGCGTTTTTGTACATTTGGAAATATTAAATGTATTCTACTGTACATTTTCTTGACTTCTTGAACCTTTAAAATTGTTTTAGAAATTTTGGAAAATATCCAAAGCTCGCAACAGTACTAACGCATTGGAAATGGTAATAAAGGGACGAAAGTAATGTTTTGTAAAAAGAATTCTGAATTGTCTTAATCTCTCTTGTAGGTTTGAACGTAGTTGGGGGTCTTTGCGTAACAAGCAGTAGGTGACGAGATTACAGGTGGTTAAGAACGTGTGTTTCCACACATCAGTGTTCCAATGATGTCAATGTAGCACGTGATGCAACCAAAAGTTTGCAAATGAACCTCGGGACTCTATCTGGAATCATTGGAGCAAGGCCGCGCACAACGATACAGAAGGGGAGAAAGCTAGTGGGCAAGCGTAAAGCAGTACACGCTGATGCAAACAGCTGGTAGCTGCAGCTGTGTTTTCCACTCACGTCTCTCGCGTGTTCATTGGTGGAACCCTCTCGAGTTACTCCTTGCGCAGAGGGTTGTCCATAGATTCCCTGGATAGACTTCTTCTTTGTGAGTTTCTCCAAGATTCCCGTGGTGCAAAATGCTTTACACATATACGAAAGACTAGAAACTAAGCTAGAAGAATCTGAAACAACTAAATGATTCATTGATTGAAATAAAGGTTATTGGTGCGTCAGCAGTTATGCTATTTGCACCCATCACACTATACGGCGTCAAGCTCCTTACCATAACTCAGACCAACAAATGTCTCTGAGGAATTAAATCTCCTTACCTAGGTTAAAAGCTGACGCTGTAAAGAGGCACTCAGTACATACAAGGACAAAACACAGGACAACACATAGTCCTGCAGTCCTATTGACTGTAGGTCAAGACGCCAGAGTCCCGTTTGCCTACAACAGTTACCGTAGCAACCTACATGAAAGCGAGGTTGATTTTTGAATGACGTCTGTAAACATGACCATAGTTCCTGTCAATATCGGACATACACCGATGAGCTGTTATTATGACCATCCCGCTCCGGGAACATTTAGCGCACCTGGAGCACGGAGGGTAACACGTGACAGCTGACAGCATGGTATATATTGGTCAGGTCTACAGGCTCGCTGTTGGTAGTGTCTCCGGAGTGAGAGAATGGGAGAAGCGGCCGATCGCTCCCAGTTTGATGGAGGTCAAATTGTGATGGCACGACACCTTGGTACCAGCATCTCTGAAACGGCACGACAACTTGGTACCAGCATCTCTGAAACGACGCAGCTTGTTGGCTGCTCTCGTGCCGCTGATGTGAACACATAGAAAGTGGTGCAACGATGGGCAAACAACGACACGTCGTCCAGCCATGTGTCTACAGCTGCTCATTGATGCCAGCGGAGGCTGTCACGCATTTTTCGGAGCGACCGCAGGGCCACACTGCGAGAAATCGCCCACAGGTACAACAGTGGTGACCACGACAATGTTTCAGGACACGGTTCATCAAACACTGCTGTGCACAGGACTTCGGACATAATGTGATAGCTCATTAGGTAGGTGGTCATCGGTGTATTTACAGCAAGGTTACAACCACGTATTGTCACCAGAGTTAAGAATAGCTCTCATCCCATAAACATGTGAACAAGTTTACCACAAAGGACTACATCACATGGACAACATTCCTCTGTCATTCAGCTCGCACCAAAATCAAAATTTCGGTATCTATGATTGTAACAGATAAGAATATCTTCCGTTGAAGATAAGCGTAGTCCTGAAACAATTGACAGGAGGCTGTATAAAAGTACATGTTCCTTTAAATCTTCACTGCAGTCAGTTCCACCTGAGGCAAGATGAACAAGTTCCTGTTCTTATTCGCCAGCTTCCTTCTCTTCGTCCAGGTCTTGGGCCATGGTCACCTTGCCGACCCCCCTATGCGTTCGTCGATGTGGAGGGTGGGCTTCAACACGCCCCCCAACTACAACGACGATGGGTTGAACTGCGGTGGATTCAATGTAAGCATACTATGTATGATGACTCTTTTATCTTTTTATCCTCATGCCGCACTTTCTCATTTAACAATCGCTTAAGAGACTCACTTTGAGAGCTAGCGTGAAGAGCAGTGAACAAGGGGTTTCTTAGGAACACGATTTCTCGAAAGTCTCTTGGGTTATTACAAATGATTGGAGCGCTTTCATGAGTTTGACATATTGCCATGAAATTTTACAGTAATATAGCAAAACTCAAAAAGTTTTCTTCCCTTGCAGGCGTGTTTCGGATTTCTGTCGGGAGAGCGCAGCACTGAGTAAAGATGGCGACAGGCGCTGAGAAAGCTTATGATGTGCTGGAATTTCATGCATATCGGTTGGTCAAAACAGTGCAACAATTTTCTTACAAAAAAACATCCTCTTCCATCAGTTGACTAAGAGACTTCGTCGACTTCTATTGGCTATGTGTGCAACTCGCTCGCACGCGCTCAAGAGTTTCATCACTCACTGCTCAGTGCTGCGCTCTCCCGACAGAAATCTGAAACACGCCTGCAAGAGAAGAAAACTTTTTGAGTTTTGCTACATTACTGTAAAATTTCATGGCAGTATGCCAAATATTATAGCTACAGCAAACTCATGAAACCGCACCAATCATTTGTAATGTGTGTGTGTGTATGTTTATATATATATATATATATATATATATATATATATATATATATATATATATATTGGTAAATTAATCACAAGGGTGAATCTTGACAGTAAATGTTTCAATTTTGTTACTCCTATCATAGTACTTTAGAAGATGTTTGATTGGTCGTTTAGTAGTAGTTAAAGCTTGCAATAATGAAAACTTTCCAAGTTAATGTTATGCTAATCTAAAACTTGAAACTTTCTTAGTTAATGCTATGTTAATACAGGGTGGCGCAAGAGTCAGTTTACCCAAACAACACGTTGATAGTGTATGTGCTTCTTCTGCTAAGTAATATTTTTAAGGTATACGGTTGGTAACATTGTCGTGTGACATTGGCAATACTGCACTCGTTATTCTTTTGTCGACAGTTGAGTCTCTGGCTTGTAGTGTGGTTGTTTGTTGATAGATGACACATTTGAAGAGTGGGCGCCGTCGTATTATTGTGATTTAGGCCATCATCACTGGCAGATTTGGATGCACTGAAAGACTCAACTTATCAATGCATTTCATGTCATCAACAATGATACAAGTTTACTGCATCGTACTTGCAATTCTGTTGTTGATCGTTGCACACAGTGTATTGCAAACAATTGAGGACACTTTGAACAAAACCACTGAAACTGGAATTTTGTGTAGGCTGTCTACTTTTTTATTGTAGACTATCTATACCTGAATTTGTGTATGGGTAAACTGATTCTTGCTTCACCTGGCATAAAAATTGAAACTCTCTTAGTTAATCCACGTTAATGAAAATATTATTATCTTTAGTTCATGCTATGTTAATAGAAAAATATAATCTTGTTTGGTTAATGTTACATTAATATAAAAACTAAAATTTACTAGCTAATGCTATCTTAATGAAAAATTAAATCTTTATGAGATAATGCTATGTTAATGTAAAAATTAAAACTTTGTTAGTTAATCGACGTTAATGAAAAATTAAACTTAATTATTAATATAGAAATAAAAACTTTGTTTGTTAATGTTACATAAATATAAAACTTAAAACTTACTTAGCTAATTCTATGTTAATGTAAAATTTTAACTTTGCAAGATAATGCTATGTTAGTGTAAGAATTAAAACTTTAAAACCTTCCTTGCATACTTTCTAAGTAAATTTGTTCTATTAGAATTGAGTAATCCAATTGTGGAGTCCCTGTTTTAAGTCCACTTTATACTCGGTAGGTTAATCGGGACAAGACCTACAGTTTGAGTTTGATCCGAAACACTGTGTGCCTCGACCGGGTATGGAACTCGGGGACCACCAGGCTGTCCCAAACATTAATACCCCATCATGTTCTGCATCATACACTAAAATCATGTTGTTGAATGAAACATTCGCTCCTAATCTACCATTGTTTCAAGTCGCCATTCTTTTGTTTTGATTCTCTAGGTACAGTGGGACCAGAACAGCGGCCTGTGCGGCGAGTGCGGGGACGATTACGCCCTCCCCCGCCCACGCCCCAACGAAGCGGGCGGTGTTTACGGGAATGGGATCATCGTAAGGGACTACAAGGTAGGGGAGGAGATACAGGTGATGCTGAACTTCTCCACGAACCACGGAGGGTTCAGTGAGTTCCGCCTCTGTCCCGTCAACGACCCCAGCAAGCTGTCCACCCAGGAATGCTTCGACCAGCACCTTCTGGAACTGGCCGACGGCACCGGCACCCAGTACTTCCACGACCAGCACCAGTATCCCTACGTCTTTGGTGTCAAGCTTCCTGATGGACTAACGTGCACCCAATGCGTCTTCCAATGGTACTGGAAAGCAGGTATGAGGCGACCATATTTGTATCGTCATGCATTATTGTTTTGCAGTGTTGGAAATTACACCGTGGTCAGTGGCGGCGCTTAGGAGGGCAGTGACCCCCGCACTATGCTAAACCTTATCTAGAAAGGGCAATATACTATCTTTGCCCCCTCCCCCCAGTTTTGGCACTTTGCCCACCCACTGACCGTGGTTCAAAATAACACCATGCGTGATCGAAAAATACTCAGACTTGGTTGTAACAGAACATCATTGGTTAAATGTTAAAAGTAAAACCTTTTTTATGATTGCCGTTATTGTACAGCGTGAACAACAAGGAACCTATACTCTGTCCAAAGAATCTATGGAGCAGACCCGTAGCCAGGATTTTATTTCGGGAGGGGCTCATCTCTTATCAGCAGCCGCCATCAGAAGGCAAAAAAGTGAGGGAGTAGAAGTCCTGAAGATGAATTTCTTAATATATTACAAATTGTTGTAAAAGATGTTTAATCCTACTAAGGAAGTAAAATTAATAACCACTATACACTATTTAATTAGATATTTGTAGGATTTCGGAGGGGGCTTCGGCCTCCTTAGGCTCCCACCTGGCTACGTACCTCCTGTGGAGAAAGGTATAAGTGTTTTATAGTTCCATATTTTAATATTTTTGCTGTAAAACTGATTTTCAGGTGATGTAATGCAAAGTGCCAATTGTAATATGTATTTGATAAGGATTTGTTGGTAAGAGCGGCACGGGAGGCCGACACGCGCCCGCAAATTGAAGGCGATTGTACACTCCTCACAAAAAGCTTGGAATATTGTTATATTAGGCAATAGGTGATAGGCACGGTGACATGTAGGCGAAAACTCAAGAACGTCCAGCAGGTGTTGCATTCCAAAGCTGTACCTATCACCTAATGCCTAGTATAAGCATATTCACAAGTTTTTATGAGGAGTGTATTTTGTTCTATTCAATTGTGGGTTCTCTGAGTTTGTGATTACTTCCACTTTATGCACAAATAGGCTAATCTGGATTGGGCCTACACTTTAACCCGAGACCCCTTAATTACAAGGCGACCACTTAGCACTACGCCATAGGAGAGATCAGTACCACTTTTGGTGTTAATATGGAAATGGCGATCTACAGTGCCATCTCTTTTTATCTTGTTCCACCATTGGTTGTCACCCAACACATTTCTCGTTGTCATTGCAGACTATTTTTCTAGAATGTAGGGATTGGCAAGTCACAAAATATAATCAGAACATTTTTTAGAGGCGGATATATATTATAGTGTGCAAGGATCCTAGTGTCATATTCTAAATGGCCCTAACTGAAAGGTACACAGGAGCAGAACTGTAGCCTACAACAAATCTATATTAAATATTTTTTCTAAATGGTATTTTTTTATGCAGTACCTGAAAGGAAAGAAAAATAAATTTGGTACAATTTCACATTATGTGCAGATACGCTTAGGGCGACAGTTTATTTTGTCAATCTAATTTTGTTATTTTTGTTAAATAACAAAAAATAATATTTGGGCTAGAAGAGTATATATTTGTCTATTTTCCTGTTCTTTTCTGAGGGTTGCAAGAGGGACGGAATGAAACAAAGGAGGGGCGTTGACCCCCTGCCCCATCTGACAGCGCCATTGCTAGATTCTGTAAACCCAAGGAATACATTTATCAATAAATACAGTTGAGAATGTCATGAAGGCATGGTGGGTTTGAGATACGGTCACACACATTCATAAGCTAGGTCACATTCAGAGGTGATGTGATCAGCACCACTCTCTGTCAGCCTTTACCCTCCCTCAAGTACCCATTTATTACAGGCTGGGTGGGTGAACCCCAGAGCCGATTCTCGCTGGAACGTTGCTGGAAAAGTCCCCATCCGAAACCACCCACCCCGGGTATCGCGCGTGGCAATCAGATGCACAAGAAAAATAATAAGGCAAAAAAAAATAAAAAAAATAGTTAATTATTGTTATTAGTAAATGGATAAGTGAATATCTGGCATCAAATGTGTGGTCTAATGCTTTGTTGATTTTTAGGTAACCGATGGGGAAACTGTGGTGACGGAACCGAAGGCATGGGATGCGGACAACAGGAGAGCTACAGGAACTGTGCAGATGTTTCCATCTCATAAATAAAGATGTTTCCATCTCATAAATAACGTCACTAAATTGTAAAAGAAAGTAACTAAAGTATAAATCACCAACCCTGAGACCTTCTGTAAACAAACCGTCTCACCGATTCGATGTATCACTGAACACGGAGACCTTCCCGCACGCATAGAACTCGGCATGTTGAAACTAGCACTACTTTATCGCTGTTCACATGATTATTTTTAGAAAATAACCAATGTTATAAAATATCATTATGCACACAAATCTAAGCTCATTGAAAGTTACAATGCATATTCCTACAAAATGTTCACACTTATCTTGCCTTGGCATGTCACCAAGTTATTTTACGAAGTGCACTATATTTGGCGGAACAAAGATCGTTATTAGGATGCTTGTAAAAGTTTCCAACCGCAATAAATTTACGAACTTTCTTTGTCTTGTTTTGATCATCATCATCAATATATTTATTGGACTTACAGCATTGCATATGGCTGTTTATGCCCATTATATATTTTATTTACATAAGATACAATTTACATAAAATCTACAAATAAATTTCAAATACACTCCTATCTATATCAAACCTTAGAAATATACATTACCATGTTATATCATTTTGTCTAAAAAATATGCAATTAAAATATATTCAATTCGCATGCAAGAAAGAAGCCAAATTTATGGGAAATGATTACTGGTGTAAAGAGTTAACCATAAAGGTGAAGCAATAAGTACAAAAGAAAGAACATTGGGTTTAAAGTGAGACGTCATTTGCGGCAGCTTATCCATACTACCAATTGGCCGTTGTTTTACCTTACGTAATGAATCCTGTAACAACGATGGATTTTCGTGTGGATTATTTTACTTCTATGAGTTTGCAATGCTTTCTGCATGCACGTGGTTTTGTTTACAGAAGGTCTCAGGGTTGGTGATTTACACTTTAGCTAGTACTGAAAGTTTCGAGTATAAAAAAACTTACATCATAATATCCGATATTGAATTTCTATACATGTTCCTACAATCAATACTTTCTTTAGTGGTACTGACAATATAAGTCTTTCTTATTTCTGTACAATAATCCATGAAATAAACTATGTACTTATGTACCTACTGGTGTGTTTGTCTCTTTAGTTCCTTGGCTTCATGTGACGAAAGATTGCGCCTTAGCAGAGTAAAATTTTACTTGTGTCTAGCGAAATTAAATGTATTATGACACCAGGCTTGGGCAATTCGCTTGATGTCTCGCTCACTTCCTTCTTCCCTCCCCTTACAACACAGTAGACAGTGGCGTAAATAACACCCCCGCAAGCCCGGGGTGCGGGTGGGCGCATGAGCTTCGGGGCGCAATTGAAATGCTAAATTAAGAAAAACCTTTAAGTTTACAAAAGTTTTCCTTTCCTTCGACGTTAAAATATATTTTCAACCAAACATTTATTTTTATGCCCCTACAACTGCAAATAGAAAATGTTAATCACTAGAAAAGTACAAAGTCAATTACCAGATTAGAAGTAAATCTACAGTAGTCGAATAGTTCAAGTCATTGATTACGTCGTCGTAGGATAGACGATAGCAGTGCTGCAATGAGCGTTTCTCGCTCGAGCGGCAAATAGTTCGCACGGGCAACGCTAGATGGCATGCAGAATTGCGAGTTCTTCCGTTCGAGCGAAAAACAACCGAACTAGCGAAATACACTCGAACTATCGAACCCTATTAGTACACATATTTCCGTAATTTGTCTATGGTAGTAAGCCCTCAAATATGGATCGTGAAGTAAAAGACGAAGTGAACTGAAAAGTAAGTGAACATAATCATTTCTATGTTAAAATACAGTTTTGTGTATCTTACCGAGATATGTGAATATAATCGTAGAAACATAAAATTTCAGTCTAGGTAGTTTTTAAGGTTTATAGTTTATAGTATATGTGAAAATGAAATATTTGATTATGGGCTGAAAATACCTAGACTGAAATTTTATATTTCTACGACTATTTTCACATTGAAATGATGTTCGATTGAATGTTATAACTGCATTGTATTATTTCGCAGAATATGATTATCCTTTTCGATAAGTGAAGAATGATGAACCCGTACTTGTTGCACTGTGATACGATATTTGTAATTGCTTAGGCAGGTCTGTCAGCATGTGTATCCATTTTATGTTTCGGTCTGTAGATATTGCATACTTTCATATGTGCTGTGTTTGAGTCTTACATAACAATATACGGAATTATTATTTAGAATTGCAATTGCAGAGTGGTTTCCTTTCATGTGTGGGTTTAAGGTTGACAGTACTGCTTGTTAGGCTCTGAAATACGGGGCGATGCAAATCATTCCACTACGAGTGTGGTACGTTCGAGCGTGGGAGATTCGAACGAATTGGAGCGAGCGAAAGTGGTCCTATGCACTACTCTAGAAGACAAGCATGAAAATGCGCTGGCAAAGCTGATATTCATCCTTCTCCGCCTCTACTCACCGCCTGCGTTTCAGCAAGATTTGGTGAAATTTTGCTGTTCTTAATTTTCTATATTTTAGTTGTTGTAGTGGAATCCGCTACTAATTTATGGGAGAAATGTGAAGAAGATGTATCTTGCACTACAGCTACAGAAATTGTTTGTTTTCGGAATGTAGTGTCAACTGAAATCAAAAGAAGAGACGTCGTACATCAGCGAAGATGCAATTCCTCTTTATATAAAACAAAATTCTGGATAGCAGCATTCCCGACACATGCATTAACAGTGTATATTCACAAATAATTAATTCTAATATACATAATTTTTTACAGTTTGTCTGTTGTCTTAACCTTTCGTACCACTTTTTTCACATTGATTTAAATTGCATGTATGTATTTTCATATTTGTACATACCTAATATCAGGAGTGTATATTCCAGGTCAGCTAGGCTATCTGCGAAGCCTGAAGTCTAGAAAGTAAAGTACTGAAGAAAAATTGATTAGGAACTGTGAATTAGCCTGATTTCAAATAGAAGATAATGGCGATATCTGAAATTGGCAACCTGAATTCTTAGGAGTTGGCAACCTGAGTTCTTATGAGTTGGCAGCCTGAGTTGTTAAGAGTTGGTAACCTGAGTTCTTATGAGTTGGCAACCTGAGTTCTTAGGAGTTGGCAACCTGAATTATTATAAGTTGGCAACCTGACTACCGTTGGGATGGCAACGTGGCTTCCTTGAAGACATCAAGAATGAGCCTAGTCTTCTCCCCTCCTCCATAGCCTAGGACCAGTCAGGTGTCGTACTGAGCTACTCCAGGTCTTAGACTCAGCATACGCCACTGCCTAGTATAAATGTAGAAAATAAACCTTTTTATCTTCCTTATGAATAGTGGCGCACAACTGAGAGTTGCGGGGTGCGGAGAGCGTATTAGTTACGCTACTGGCTGTAGAACCACTGTTCACTCTACAGTGCATACGAGAGCGAGCTTCAACTAATAGGATTAGTCTATACTAACCATGTATAAGATTCCTCAATATCTGGGAAAAAAACTTCTAGAGCAGCGATTTAAATAGAGTATTGAGAGCGGAAGGTGCTGGGAAACTAAAGCAAGAACGATTAACAACTGAATCATCTCTCTATAAAGTTTCTTGAATATACAGGGTGACCCAAAAGTCCCGCGCCATAGGCTGGATTACAACGTTTGTTAAATATGTTGGCCACCATTGTTAAAACACAAGTGTAGGCGGTCACCCATCCCTGGCAGAATGTGGGTCATCAAGTCCGATGATATAACATGGCACTCAGAAGCAATTCGCTTAAACAGATGCCGTTTGTTCTGATTTTCACACTGTACATATTTTCTCTTAGTTAGTCCCACACAGCCACTGCAAACTCGACGGCACTGCGACGTCCCTGTGACAGTAGTCTTTGCGTCCACATAGCCGAATGATTTCTACCAGCTCTTCAGTATTCGACATGATTCACGCGCAAGAAGAAATGATGCAGAACTTTTGGCCCACCCTATATCATTATACTTATTAATACAAAGTCTAACTAACAGGTGGCATTACCATCTAACAGAATTGATACAGAATTAGAGAAGAATTCCCCTCTCTTCAGAATAAGTTCAACACTATCAATATGTTAAATTAAGCCATGCTTTAAGAGTTATAATTATGTATGGAGATGGTTGTTACAAAATTACAATTTTTGCCATCTCTCCGTCATTCCTACGAATTCTCTACTAAAAAGTTCGGTACTATTACAGTATGGGGGTGACACCTATAAATCATATATTTCGCACTTTTTTACATTGCTAACGGACTATTTTGGAATGCGGAACATTTCCTAAGGTGAAATAATGCATTTCTAACTAAGATAATGTCTATTTCTTACATTTACGAGTACATACTGTTACTTGTTATTTCTATTCTGTATCACATTATGGCGGGCTATAGCGTACTGGTTCAGGGCGCGTTGTGCGAGTGTTTTGTCGATTTATGCAGTGTTGCAACCTCGTTCACCGGAAAATACCTACTTTCGTGCCCGGATTTGAAATTATGCTAATACCTCATAAACCATTGACGTTAGCCCCACAAACCATTGACGTTAGCCCCACAAACCATTCACGTTAGCCCCAAAAACAATTTTCCGTAAGGTTAGGTTAGGCAAGCATAGTTAAAAAAAATATAAAAAAAATTAAAAATACTCGACACGTCATTATCTAGTGAAAACACGGCGAGTTTGAAACCCTGACTACGGGGAACATTGTGCTCTCGTGCAGAAAGCAAATGGCGGCAGCAGAATCAGCGTGTCGGACAGAGATTTTCGCAGAAAACAACATGTATTCGCATTAAAATGGATCAAAACTACATTCACGAACTTCCACAAAGCTACAGAAAATGATTTCCGTAAGTACTTTCTCCTGTAAATTTCAAGAAATCCGTCACCCCTATACTATAATGTTACCAAAAGTTCAATGAATAATCCAAATCGTGCCATTCAATTTAGAATTTCTAAAATACCTTACAACCCTAGACAGGAGTCGTTCAAAGGAACTGCAAATGCAATCTTATAGCCACATCATGTTTGAAATTTGATGATTACTGGTGAATATAATCTTTAGTGAGGTGAGGAGCACACAATTCGAGAATAAAGAAGCAGATGGACTGAAGGAAACCAATAAAGTTTATCTAAGAAGACACATTAGTCTACTCAATATTATGCACGACCTTGCTATAGAAGTTTCAAGGTTGTATTATTGTAAAAGAAAAACCAACATTATAATGGCAATAGTTCTTTTAGATACAAAAACCATAAATCCAGGTGGTGGAGTTAATGCACCTTGAATAACTTCACCAGACCAAAACAATAAAAAAAAAGAGGAATAGTTGAAGTCCAGATTCGAACTTCAGTTCTGTATCTTTGGCATAGCTCGAGAGGAAGCGGACCGGATGCGTATCTGTTTCTCTGAGAAGCGTTGTCACTTTTACCTTCAATGATTAGACATCCATTCATGCACTGTGACGCTATACTCTCAAGGTCTCCATGTTGTACAGGGACCGACAGAAAAAGCTTACGTTTTTTAAATGTGTTTATAAATAAAACAATTAATGTAATGCAAGGTTTAATAATCAAAATTGCTACAAAAGTAATTGCCATTTTCAGTTCTTACATTAATTTTTCTTTGTTTTGAAAATTGTGTCCCATAAATTATGACCTCCATTCCTTTCATTATACACTTTTGATTTGAGGTAGCCCCAGAGGAAATAACCACACATAGTCAGATCTGGGGAGTGAGGAGGCCAGGGAACTGCTCCATCTTAACTGAAATGGCGTTGAGAGATGAAGCCAATGAGCACTTCCCCCATTTCGCCGTTGAAAGACCTCACACAACAATCCAATTGTGTCAAAGGGAAACACCATTTTTGAACATTTGAACAACAATTGGTGATCTCAAGTTAGTTATTCGGAACGAAATAGCAACAATTCCGAATGAAATGCTCGTGAGAGTGACGTCCACGGCAAGGCTACATGAATGTGTAAGGAATGGAGGTCATCATTTATCGGACACAATTTTCAAAACAGGGAAACATGAATGTACAATTATTTTTGTAGCAATTTTGATTATTAAACCTTACATTACATTAATTGTTTTATTTATAAACACATTTCAAAACCGTCAGCTTTTTCTGCCGGTCCCTGTATAAGAAAAAAACAGAACACAGTAGCACAACCTAGCAAAGATGACCGAAACCTCACGTTAAGAAATCTCGAAAGAAACTGAGTTGGCAACATCGTATTTACTCCACTACCACGTGGACTTAACAGACAAGTACTGTCATTTCTTAAACCGTGGAAAACGTTTGAGAGGTGAATGTACTAGACTCCACGTGGACTTGACATTTGGCTAGAGGGAAACTGGTCTTTCGCAACTTTATTTGAAGTAAAGTGGCGTTCGAATCAGTACTTCAACTATAGGTATTTTGAGGTTAGACCTTGCAGCTGATTGTGAACAAGAAAACTGACAAGGGTTCTTAAACTTACCATAAGATCTTTACAATGGTCTAGATTAAGTTAGGTATGGTAACACAGCTCACCTAACTTCACTTGCAAATTTAGAACAATAAAGGTTTCTTTGATTTGCATGCTTGAGCAACACTCCGTGCGGTTCGAACTTACCGCCTGCACACTTAACCTTAAGGCCAGTAAGAAGCAGAGCAGTTGAGGAGCGGTTTGCGCACACATAAAACTAAATGCATCATATCGATTGATGTACCAGAATGCATCGATTGATTCACTAAAGTGTGTTTTATGGCTTCTTCAAAGAATCAGATTCACATTTGATGCATTTGGATGCATTTTTGTATGTCGTGAAAGAAACACCAAAGTGAATTGATTCAAGTGAGGATTTCTATCAGTCGAGATGCATTTCAATGCATCAGTTGATGTTCCTTGATACACCTTCCTGCATCTTTTTGGATGATGCATTTAAACGTTTGGTCTGAGCTACAGAGTGTATTTAGCTCAGACGAAACATTTAAGTGCATCATAAAAAAAAGTATTCTGCTGAATCAAAACGCATCAACTGATGCATTGAAGTGCATATCCACTGATAGAAATCCTCACTTGAATCAAATGATGCACTTTGGTGTTTCTTTAACGACATACAAAAATGCACCCAAATGCATCAAATGTGAATCTGATTCTTTGAAGAAGCCATAAAACACACTTTAGTGAATCAATCGATGCATTCTGGTGCATCAATCGATATGATGCATTTATTTCTCTGAGTGCGTGGAGAGGTAAAAAAATAACGTTTGGAGAAAGTGACCTTCTTACCACGAAATTGCAAGAGTCGTTTTACCGCCTGATATAACATCTACCGTGCGCGTCTTTTCGTGAACATAGTGTTTATTTGAAATGTTTTTGCCCATAACCTAACTTCATCAAACGTAATCTTATTCGTTAAGCCGTTCTTGGATAACATTGAACATCCGGTAGCTTGCACTAACGTACGCAATTTTTTTTCCGAAGAGGACTGGAATTTCAAAATTCGATATCACTTAGCTGCGTTCTAAGTAGGGGTGGGATACACTTTAAAATATTTCGTAATTATCAATTTTAATCATTGTTTTTACAAGTTGATCAAAGACAAAAATGATAATCGGGGGCAGTGGCGGCGATTGGGTTCCAAAACCGGGGAGGTGGCAAGGACAGTATATTTCACTTTGTAGATAAGTTTTAGCATAGTGCGGGGGCAAAAGTGGCGAAAACTGGGGGGCAACCGCCCCCTCGCCCCCCTAATCGCCGTCACTGATCGGGGGTCACTTTAAGGGGACCTCCAGATTTCTCTACTGTTTTCATTTGAAAATTTTGAGTTTCATAAAATTCGGGAGGGGCTGCAGCCCAATCAGCTTACCCCTGCGTGCACAAGAGAGCTTGTACAGCCAACGTCAAAAGTAACAGTAAGCGAAATGCCCATCTCTACTTTCATTCATTATGTTTCTCGTAATGCAACGATCTAAATTGAAATACAAACGTCAACAAGAGTATAACATCTGCTTCGCATCAACAGAATTCCATTTCTTAAAACGACACAGGAAGTAGAATAAAAAAAGAATTAAATAGAGATGGACAATTTGCCTACTGTTATTTTTGCCGTTGGCTTCACTACGACTTCTCCTCGTGGTGTTAAACAAATGCCACATTTTCATTTTCTTTGTTCACTTCATATCTTTGGTATAACTTGCGGATTTGGAGGGTCCATAGGCGTGCGCACGGGGGAGGAGGCAGATTTTATTTTTGTTTTTTTGTTTCTTGAACATGTGCTGCATTTACCAGCATCGTGGTGATATAAAAACTGTTGATTGATAACTAATTACGACTCTTGAGGTCAGTTCGTGCTAAAAATAAAACTTTAATTGACAAAGTGTAAACGTTTATCAGTAGCCAATAAGGAATACAATTGAAAACTCCGATGTCAACACAACAGAGCCCTCTAGTAGTAGGTAACACGTGCTTGCCCTCACAGAAGAACCATGCTGATAACAATCTCCTCTTGAACAATAACTCGAAAACAGTGTGGCAGATCTTATCTGTTGTACCTGGATTATCAGGGAAGAAATCACTGCTCTATAAATGCTAGAGTCGTAATTGTGAGGCTTGTACTGCATTGCCGTTGCGTCAAGATGGTCAGCTTTGGAATCCTACACCTGTTCAGCTCGTTGGTGCTTCTGCACCAAGCGATGGGGCATGGCTACATGTCGGATCCTGCAATGCGTTCGTCCATGTGGCGCTTCGGCTTTGACACTCCTCCCAACTACAACGACAATGGACTCAACTGCGGTGGATTCGGGGTAAGAGAGACCTTGCAAGCTTTTCTGGCACTGGTTTCACATCTACGTCTATTTTTAGCCTTCGCACGTACTATGGGCGTTCAAGTTTACTCGACACGAAGAGACTATCACGCAGGGCTGTAAAAGGTCTAGGAATTATAAATAAATTCAATTCCGGTCCGGAAGTGAACGGTCCAAGTGCGGTATTGAAATTAAACAATACGCAACTTGTACCGAATTTAAATTGTGCAAGATAAAAGGTTTCGATCCTGTTACGGAACCAAATACAGGGTGATTCAAAAGTCCCTTAACATCCCATATAAAATGTAAAGGAGTTAGACTTGTTACAAATGGTCATGATAGAAACAGGTTAAGCCTAGCGGGAACCATATTGGCGTGTTTCTAGCGGACGTCCGCCATATTGTTGGCCGCCATATTGAATTCATTTCAATTTTTTCAAATGGAAAGAGGGTGTTGTGATATATCAAATCAGGCTAGAATTTCACAAGAAATGCAATGGTGAAGGTTTTTTCGACGTACCTTTAACCAGTAAAAAAAATAATGAATGCTTGTACCCCATTTCCTCCTTTTCGAGATTTCGGAGAGAAAGCATTAACAGTCTCTAATGCGTAAGTATCGCACCGAGATCATACTGACGTCTAAGGTGAGACGTTTACCTGCCATTGCACATGATTTTAATCGAATACATCCCCAAAGAGTTAAAACTATACATTGTCACCCATAAATATATCGCTCATCAACTCTAGTACAGAGTAATAAAAATTTGTGTACGTCTTCTCTCTTGCAGTCCAACGACGGCAAATGCGGAGTATGTGGCGACCCTTACAATCTACCCCAACCCCGACCCAACGAGAACGGGGGGAAGTACGGCGTGGGGATGATAGCCAAAGAGTACAAGGAAGGACAAGTGGCTCCCGTGACGCTTACCATCCAAGCTAACCACGTGGGCTACTACGAATTCCGCGTGTGCCCCCTGAGCGCACCAGATCAGCTGGAAGATCAGTCCTGCTTCGATCAGCACCTGCTGGAACTGGCCGACGGTTCCGGGACACAGTTCCACGTCCCGGACAGCTCCGGACAGAGCTACACCGTGGAGGTCAAGTTGCCGGAGGGACTAACGTGCTCCCACTGTGTCTTGCAGTGGTACTGGAGAACAGGTAAGAGCTTTTCAAGTGTCAACCCTTGAATTGAATTGTTGTTTTAAGTCCACTTTATGCACAGAATGGCTTATCGGGACTGGACCTACAGTTTAAAGTGGGATCCGAACCACCATGTGCCTCCACCGGGTATCGAACCGGGGACCCCTTGATTACAAGCCGAGGACGCTACCACTGCGCCATCGGGGAGGCCCTATGTATTTGAATAACGTGAATTTACTTTTGTATCATGACTAACACCTTTTTTTACGAGCTGCCTTAGCAACTTGGAAATACATGCTAACTGCACCAAACCTGACCTTCCTAACTTAATCCATGTATGCTTATAAGAGCTTAAATAATCAAAACTTAACCTGCCTAACCTATTTACATGCTTATTTCCGCTATTGCATGCCTTCGTGAATAGGTTAGGCAGGTGAAGTTTGTTGCTGTTAGAGTCGAATTACTTTCGGAACATCTCCAGCGGACTATGCGAGTCTGTTTAGCGAGCCTAGTGGGCGTGTAGATACTGAGCGGGGGGCTTAGCGATAGGTTCTGGGTTGAGATGACGTCAGCGGCTCGCTTCGTTGATTGGCTGCTTCGAGAGTTGTGACTCCTTCCGAAGCTTCAAATGCATAACAGCCAAAGATGTTATGGAAATAATCTCCCTCTAGCATATATCTCCCAAGTTGCTAAGGTTGTCACTAGCCGCTAGTTTTTGTTTTTTTGGCTGACTTATACATTTTCCCACCAGATGGTGCCTAAAAGATAATATCAGATTTGTGGTGTAATTAAAATTGTTTTCTGCTCAATACGAACGTATTTAATTAAAAAAGCACTTCTTTTTTTAAGGAAGAGTCATGAATTACTTCTATTGTAGTCTTCTTTATGAAGGTATATTATGTAAACTATAAGATAACGTAATCTCTATGTAGCTTATGTGTATAGACAACATATGTAGAGGAAGGCACATTGCTGATTTTGAGATGTAGACATTCAGCGTCATATTTTGGTTCTCTACCATCCTGGGTTACTCTATATACTGTTGCAAAATTTGTCTTCACATCCGAAAAGAGAACCGTATTTAGACAACCAGTCTAAAATTTCAGGTTACACCTTAATAGTATGGTAAAAACGCCTACTTTTGGAATAAAAATTATAGATACTCGAGTTTAATTAAAAATTAACGAGTAGACCTACATAATAAAAAGTTACATCAAAATTAGCTTATTCAATTCTTCATGTTAAACAATTTTCTTTCGAGTATTCCTTCTATTTTTTTTATCGTCCTGAGAACAAAAAAAAGTACCGTTTGTTTTAGTTTTGTAAACGATCGCTCTTTGAAATTTCATAAATAAAAAATGGGTGGTTCGATCGTGATCGGTTCAAGCAGAAAGGTTTTAAACACAATTCGTAATTTTCGGATTTTTAAAATTTTGTCAGAAAAGACCGCACCGCAACACCCGCATGCACTGACTCGCAGCTTCAACGGTTCAACGGACATCGCTGTGTACCCTGTTCCTACGTTCCGCGTACATCTTTACTTCGTTGAATACAAATCTGTATAAAATCCGTTTACAAATATGAATTTACAATGATAATGGATTTTAAACCTACTGCCCACTACCGTTACCGCGGCCCCGCACCCGCTCCGCTCCGGCAACGCGCGTTTCTCTATAGAGTCCCTTTTAAACGCATGTTAGTAAGTACGTAAGTAATTTTAATGTTATAAAAATGTAAAAAACTCCCTTTCTTAGAAGAAACTTCAGTTGGGACGAAAATATTTGAAATGTGCTCGAAATCGAGGGTGGCGGTTGTGACCACGGAACCGAACAACCAAATACTAAGAAAAAGTTGTTTCGTAAAATTGATAACGGTTTTATGTACAGGTAATAATCTTAAAGTGATTGTCGTTTGCTGGATTAATTAAAGGTACTTTCTACGGCCAATGTGACGATGGAACTTGGGCAGTAGGTTGTGGACCGCAAGAGATATACTACAACTGTGCTGATATCGCCATCTTGTGAGCAGATCAACATACCTTGTAAGTACCCAGTATATCGTACACATAGGTACGATACAAGTTAGGAAACAAGAATATAACATATTAAATATAACATTTTATTTTGTACTTCGTGTCCATATTTTAGACGAAAAGGACTTCAATAATTTGCAGACTACATTAGGCTTACATCAGGGGAGATATTGTTTTAGCTTTCCTTTTTTCTTGTAAGTGAACAGAATTATATCAAAGAGCTATAGATGTCGCAGTTTTATGAAATTATAAAGCTGAGAACTACGGGACAGATTTTTGCTTTAATGCTTGTTCCTTTTTCAAATAATTATTATATATAGTTTAAGGAAAATAATGCATTTTGATTTATTTGGATTACTTTGCGAAGGTTTATAGTTTATGTGATCTATATTTGATCTTTTCATCCATTCAATTGCATTCCTTGCAATCAAAATCGAAGTTTTAGTTTGTCATGATATCTTAAGTTATTATTTAACATTAGAGATTAACTTTTGTTATTTTAGCTCGTATTCTTCCTTTTATTTATTTCAATTTTTGTTACATCACTTTGGTTTGACCGCGACGATGAGTTAAATTGGATGATGGAACAAGCACAATGCCCAGTCGTGCCGTGACCAGATTTTCTAACCTGGTGGGATATGAGGGAAGACATTCAGGTACGACACCCGAAAGTCAACCTCATTTCCACGTACAACAAACACTCCTGTAACTGATTCTTGCAGGCTAACGAGGCTCTGGTGCCTGGACCCACGGCTAGGATCAGTGGCGGCGATTGGGTCCCAAAACCGGGGGGTGGGGGCAAGGTACCAAAACTAGGGGGGCAAAGACAGTATATTCTCCTTTGTAGATAAGATTTAGCATAGTGTAAGGGCATGCCCCCCTCGCCCCCCTAATCGCTGCCACTGGTTAGGATATTTCCTTATCTTATTGTCCAGTGCTTTTCCTCATGTGTGCTGAGCGCCGCTTTACAGCTTCAGTTTTTAGCCTAAGGAATCCTGAGAGACAGTTTACTTTAGTCCTTGTTAAATAATGAATGAATGCATTAGTTTAAAAAATTGAGTTAAGGAAGTTAAGGCATATTTTATTTACTTGTCAGTGGCCTGTCACAGGGTTTTTGTCAATATAACAAATCCAAAATTCTTGAATTTGACCTTTTCTTGACTTTATTTTCCACTTATTTCTTAAAATCTATTTTATTGCCCCTCTCCGCTACTTAGGTGCAGTTGCAACATTAAGAAAATAGATAGTTTTATTCAATGATTAACCACTACGACAAGGCCGGTAAAGATGAAAACTGAAGCTGTACATGAACATGAGATTTAGACTTGCTTTAATTATTAATGCATGTAAAAATTAATGCTTCACACTTCATTCTGGATGGGGAATGCCCACAGTACTTAATTTAATATTTTTACAGAACTTCACGCATTCAAGAATGTAATTCATAAGAAACAAAGTGAACAAATCTTAATTATGACAATACAATTTTAGATTTCCAAATATTCAATATTATCAAATCTCAGTACAGGTATATAACAATGTAAATTCAATGTTAAAAATAGCAAAAATTCTTGACCAAAAGCATAATTTCTTGACTCTTTCTTGACCTACCTGCTGATTACTTGACTTTTTAATGTCTGGTAGACACCCTGTAGTCATTTCAGTTAAAGGGATTAACCCCGTATTGTGTGACAGGTAATATAGCCTAAGCACTGATGTGCCAGTACTACAAAAATCAATCAATTGATCTAACTTGGGACCTTTGGCTTCCCAGTGCGTTACGCTGACCAGTCTTTGACGAAGTTTAGCTCATATTAATCTGCTTATTAGTGATTTAAGTGTGCATTAATAACTTAAGGATTAGCGATAGTTTTGAATATGGCTGAAGCCTTTTAACGTCTCCACTAGTCCATATTTTTATTGAATGTTCATTGTTATATTTTTTCTTCACAGATTCTTTCACTTCTGTCTTTCTCTTCTTCTTCTTCAAGAAACCAATTCTTCAGACATGTTAAGGACCTTTTCTTCTATTGGTCGTGTTTCATAATAAAGGATTCTTTAAAATGTTCTTGGTATTTTATTTCATTGTTTGTCCCGATTAGTCTAAAGTGGCAGGAAAGCGATGCTCAATAACAAAAACACGAGTCTTTTATTAGTTTGATTTTAGTAACGTCTTTTTGTCTTTTTGCAAATCTACTTTGGAAATAGTTGACCGAAGAAGTAACGTTAATTTAGGCTGCCATCTACCGACAGTAAAATAAGACAATCACCGTTGTTAACCCAAGCATATCCGTGCCGTACAAGAGACTTACTTACCTGAGGGGAGCTCACAATCTCACATTTTTTTTATCACTAAAATTCAAGAAATAATTTTGTTATTGAATCACTGCTTCTTTTGGTGAAGTTAAACATTAATTATAATTGCTACAAAAACTACCATCATTAATAAAAAATTAAGAATCAATTATTGCACAAGTTTCACACACATATTTTATCATTCACTAAACGTCAAAAAACATATTAATGTTGCATCAATGCTTTCTTTGTATATACGTTCAGTTAAATATTAATTATAAAAATTACAAAAATTACCATGATTACCAATCAAATACTAATTCAGACATGAGTGTTAATATAGTACATATCAAAGGGGGATTCACGGGCTGGGCCTATTTACGGTAAATTCAGGATTTATTTGAACAAAAGTAATGCAGAAATATTGCTAACATTTTAGGGAACAATGTAATTTATATTCAATTTTTAATAAATATATTAACAGTTAAAAACTCGGAAACAAAGTGGCGGTGGGCCCGACAGCCCACTCCCTCCCTCAGGTAAGCTGCAGGGCTAAAACATTATAGGCTGTTACGTATTTAACCGTAATTAATAACTGTGTTTGTGAAAATATCGTTATTTGTCCCTCGAGACAAGTTTTTTTGTTTGTTTGTGTGTGTGGTGGGGTCAGTGCTGGATTAACAACCTTTGGGACCCTGAAGCAAGATAAGCAACGGGACTCCCTCCGTCCCCTCTCACCCTTTAATTTGCCTTCCCAGTTCCCAGATGTGCGTGCACTCAAGCGACCAAAAATGGGTATGTGTGAGGTACCTATTTATATTTGTGCGCCTGCCCGAAGGTAGAGTTTAAACACTTAATAAAACTAATTTTGTACTAATTTAGGATTCTTATAGTAAATATGTTTGAAGGAAAAAACACTCACACAACTCATTGAGTAAACACGTTCATAGAAATTAAATATCTTTTATATTTTATGTAGCCTATAGCCTATTTACAAAATCGTTAGTTAACATAAAAAGACTAAAGTCATATCATAATTAATATTGAATTATCTGAAAACTATCACAGTTCACAAAAACTGAACTACGAAATAACCGCAACAGTGAATAGAATTGATATAATTTGCTACGTACACTTGGTACAGCGAGTGAGCGACACACACACAAAGGAAGGCGAAGGCATCAACGACAGTCAGCTGTTTGTCTAGGCGCGGTGGCTTCGTGTCGGCGCGGACATTCGACATTGCTATACCTCACCTCGCCTTCTCACAATCAGACTTCGTCTTACGTAGCAAGTTCTAATCTTGACTAACGAAAATAACGATTTTACGTTAAGGACAACATTTAACAAGCAAACGTCAAAAGAAGGAGCTGTCATCGATATCAACAGTTTATTATATATTTTGTTTTTTTCTGTCCAAGATAACTCTCACACAGGCCCCTGGCGGGGCCCCTCCCGGGGCCCTAAAGCGGCTGATTTCTTTGCTTTATGGTTAATCCGGAACTGGGGGGTATAACCGAACGAAGTGGTGTGGTTCTGGCAGAGATCGAGTGAACATCTACAGGCACACGAAAGCCGTAGCAATAGTCACGCGAGAAATAAGAGAAATAATAGGAAGCAACTTCCTCAAAAATAGTTTCCAACATCTGAAACTGACAAGTACTGCCATAGGCCATGTGATCTACAGTTTAAAATACTAATTTAACAGCAAATTGGAGTTTTAATTTGAGTTATATTTGGCACAAAATTGTGCTAAAATAAAAACGCTAATTTTGAAAAAAAAAAAACAAAGAAAAAATAACCCTTAGAGAGTTGGTGGATCTTATTTTCCCTGTTTGCAAGTTTTTTTTGTGGATAAGACAAACACATGAGTCTTCTTACTAAAATTAGCCAACCTAGGGAACAGATTAAAAGCACAATAAACGTATATTTTTAGGTATTTTTGGCAGAAAAATCTGCTAAAGTAAAATTTAGTATTTCGGGGAAAAAAATAAAACCGAAAACTGAAAGAAAGAAACTACATATGACCTTTCTTAAGTGTATAAAAGACTATTTGTGAAGCTTGTATACTTGGCTATTGGTAATATTGAACTTTTGAGACCCTCGCCATAAGAAGACCATGAATTGCTTGCTCCTTGCAAAAATAATCAATCTCGTTTCAACGCAGCTAGGAATACGAGGGACGTTCATTAAAGATTTCCCCTGAACAAGTTCGCATGGACGGAGATAAACGAAAATTAGTACAGACATTAGTCCTTCTCTACATAGGAACCACCAATGGCCACACACTTTTCCCATAGCTTTATGTACCCGTGGAGACCTTGTTTGTAGAAGTCTGCAGGTTGCTTCAGAAGCCATGGCTTGACCTCAGAAATCAACGTTTCATCGTCGTGGAAGTGCGTTCCCTTCAGAAATGACTTCATGGTTGGGAAGGGTGGAAGTCTGATGGTGCAAGGTCTAGAGAGTACGCGGGATGAGGAAGGATTTCATATCCGCAGGACCGTGCTTCTGTCTGGGCAACATGCGAGTTGTGAACTGGAGCGTTGTCTTGCAGGATGCGGACGCCTTTGGTCAACATGCCACGCCTCTTGGTTTTGATGGCCTTCCGCAATTTCTGCAGCAGTGAAGTGTAGTACGTCCTGGTAATTGTGGTAGCCAAAGCCACGAAATCCATCATAACTACTCCATGCTGGTCCCAAAAAACCATGAGCATCACTTTGCCCACTGAGGGTTGGACACGGGCCTTCTTTGGTGGTGGTGAGTCAGGATGCTTCCATTACTTTCAGTGGACCTTGGTCTCTGGGTCATAGTGATGGACCTACGTTTAACACTGGGTGATTAGTCTGCCAAAAAATTCCTCCTGGTTTTCCTGGCACATGGTCAAATTAGCCTGGGAGCACGTGACTCGTTCCTGCATTTGGAAAGGTGTGAGTAGCCGAGGAACCAATCGGGCAGACACCTTCCGCATGTGCAAATGGTCATGGATGATTTTTTCGACAGACCCCACACTGCTCTTGACATATTCAGCTAGTTGGCGAATGGTTATGCAGCGATCCTCCAAGATGGCGGCATTCACTTGCCAAATGGTGTCTTCGTCAATGGCTGACTGCGGTCGCCCGAGATTGGGAGCAGTTTCTACTGAAGTCCGACCACACTTGAACTGATGATGTTAGTGCCTCACTACGTCATACGATGGGGCAACCTCTCCATAGGTCACTTTTATCTCATCAAAAGTTCCCTTTGGCGTGCGGCCACCCAAGTAAAGAAACTTGATGACTGCTATTATTCCACTGGAACCATCACTACACCTTGTCTGAATTTAGTACTTGTAAGACAAAAACTAAGAGGAGTTCAGAATTTCAAATTACTTCATGACTTATGCACATACCTATCATTACACATATAAAATTTCAGTATTCTACATTAACAAGAACTGGGTCACAGGAAATCTTTAATGAACGTCCCTCGTAATTTAGTACTTTTATATATGTCAATTATAAAAGAATTAAACCACGAGAGAATTCTAAAGAGGAAGAACAAATACCAAAACACCATTTTAAATTTACTTGTTATTCTTTCCATGAACTACAGTTGCATTTCTATCCACTTAGACATTTTCTAATAAATAAAATTCTTACTAAATTGCACCATAAAACATTATGATATTAAAAAAAAATAATTAGCGCCATCTCTTGAGCAAAATTAAAACTCTTGCTTAACGGAAGTGCCCATGAATATTGAGTTGAACACTGTAAAATAGACCCACTGTAAAAATATTTAAAATATACTCACAGATAGGAATCACATTGCATCTACGAAAATATTAATTCATACTGATGATTAGACTCCGGATTTTTATGTAATATCAAAGTACAAGATATGTACATAAATGTGTAAAAATAATTGATAAAATATGTACCTAAATATGTATTATCAAAATAATATGTATCTAAATATGTAGTATCAATGAATATGTAATATTAATAATAATCGAGTATCAGTAGTGTAAAAGTATATAGGACTGGCGCGATAAATGATGAGGTGTTTTGACTGAATAGAAATACTTAAAACTAAGGCAAAATGTCTATAAAATTTTATTGCTACTGTGTAAAACCTACGATTTTTGTAAAAAAAAAGCTTCCGAGAAAAGATGACCCCCTCAAATTGATGTGGCTAATCCTAAATTTGCCAAAATTGCTGTTTATAAATTTGTTAAAAATATGGCTTTTCTCAATATTGTTTTAACTATACTTAAAACTAATCCAAGATGCTCTTAAGAGCTACACCTATACCTATACTTATACATATTTATTTTTTATCTATTTCTGGTTTATTTCTGGTTAAAAATATGCCTGATATTGCCCTATTTTGTTAGGTATAAGTTGTATTTATACTTTTACTTATTACCGAGTGGATATTAGAAAAAACGGCAAACAGAATTTGTTGTTTTAGAAATATTCAACAGATCCATCTATGTGCAAATGTCTGAACTCGGTGAACAGACCCGAGTCGACAAGTCAACTTTTTTCAATACGTCAATATTTTTAACTCTCTCTGCCAGCAATAGGGAATGGTAGTAAGCGCTAGACAAAGTACTTTGGAGCCGAATATACCTTTCTTAAGACGTCGTATATTGCTAAAATATCTTGAAATTTACATATTTCTCATACCGCCGTATCTTGCCCTATTAGACCTCTTCAAAAAAATCGCCAATTAGTGAAAACTAATTGAGCACAACAGCAAAAGAGGATCCTAATAGGGCAAGCATACAGTGATATGGGGATATGTGAATTGTCAGTTTCTTCGATTCAGATAAATGGATCGAATTGAAACTGGGATATTTTGCATTTTTTTAAAATATGATAGCTAATTGAACCGAGGGATAGAACATAGCTCTGCCAAGCTTCGCCAAAATATTGATCCACAGAATTACTAACCTACAGAAGCGATACATAACAGATGCAATTAGGTCATTGCCACATCACAACGTGCCAGTGCTTACATGCAATTGAGGTAGGTCACTGTTTTCTGTGGATCAATACTTATTCTACCTTTGTGCACGTAAGCCATTGGCATTACAATTTGTCATAGTTTTATTAAGTATAAAATTTTGATTTGAAACCTAAGAAATCTGATATTTGTATGAATTTGTATTTGTATTGAATTTTGAATTTTTTCCCGAGAAAATTTATATATAAATACCAGAGCTGAAAAAAATATTATAATTATAACTATTGTTTTTAAGTTATATTCTATCAATTATCATAAGTTTAAAAGTGTTTTTTTCTAGTAAATAGAATCTTATTAAATTTTGAGTTGTATTTTTCCCCGAGAAAATTTATATATATATATAAATACCAAGAAACTTCTATTTAAATAACATCTTGTAAAAATGACAACTTGTATAACCGACCTACCACTTGAACTGCTATACAAAATTCTTGAGTACACAGGTGAGGATGTTGCGAGGCTCGTTGAGTTAAGCAAAATAGCGCCTGAATTTCGTCCACCGTGCGAGATGATTTTTATGGATAATCTTCGCAAAATAAGCGGTATTAAAAAGTTGCAGAATTCTGAGTCTCTTTTTCGAGCTGCAAGCAAAAAATTGGCCGATAGGATTGACGAGCTTTATGAGGCGAGGGAAGGAAGGAGACGATATACGGATGATTGGTATGAGTCAAACGCGGAAACAGACATCATTACACAACTTATCGCATTGACTGAGGCACGAACATTTTTTCTAACCTGACGTGATATATAAATAAAATACTATTACTATGAAACCCAAAGGTGTCGCCCATAGGTGTACTGGTGGTTTGCTTGGCTAAGGGAAATTCTTTCTATTCTAAAACATTCCTATGTGTGTGAGTGTGTGTGTAAAGATTGATGCGCTTATGTATGTGTAAATATTAAGGCATTGACTTGTTAAGAATATTACATCAATAATACTGTCTCGGGAATGTCATAACCCCTCCTCGCCTGTAATAAAGTTACGTGAATTGTGTTGATTGGGAATTCCCTGATTAGTAAATTGAGGTTATAAATATAATACATTCTTACTACTTATGTGCGTCCAATTTCTTACACCACAGATAAACGGTTACACAGTGCAATATTAATTCGTCTATTTTATTGATTTGGTGTTAAGTTTATTTTGTGTTAGTATGTGTAGTATTATGTTCTGGAGCGGTGTGGTGTATGGTGTGAGTTAACTAAACAAATGATGTTTAAAGCAGAGGCAATTGTTGAATTTTTTGAACTTGAATACAGCTATTTGTCTATTTGGTTGAATACAGTTCTGCTGTACCTGCCTGGTGCTGGGATGTACCTGCACTCCACTATATTTCTAAAAGTGCAGCGAACTAGACGGGGCTAATAATTTCTTAATTGCAATTATTTTTCCAAAAAAAGGTAACACACACAGCATAAATTTATTATGTATGCTAATTTACACATATTAATATTTACACATACATAATATATGCTAATGAAATTATATGTGATTATCGATGTGGATTTAAACATAACAGGTCAACAGCAGATCAAATTTTTCACATCAGACAGACACTTGAGAAAAATGGGAATATAATTAAAATGTCCCATCAGCTATTCACTTATTTTTTTTTAAAAAAATGCATATGATTCGGTCAAAAGAGATTTAAAATACTTATAAATCTTGTTAATATGTCTGACAAAATGTACAATTCATGATATATTATAAAAGAAAGATACATCATATTTATTGCTTTTTAATTTTGCCTCAGAATATGCTGTTAGGAAGGTAAAAAAACAAAAAACTAACGAAGTAATGTGACTCAACTGCAGATGATGTAAATACAATTAAGAATAATGCTAAAATATTTTTAAAGCAAGTAAGAAAGTTAGTAAAGAGAAAAGTACAGGTCGAAACTAACTTGTTTAATTTAGTTTTTAAATTTAAGTAATACTTACAAATGAAAATGATATTAAAGAAGAAATGAGAAAAGAAAGCTTAATGCATGTTATTTTTCTCTGTCTTCTCGTTTAATATCTAAGAAACTAAAAGTTAAAATATACAATAACAGTAATTTTGCCTGTGGATGCGAAAACTTGATCCCTTGCATCGACATTGAGAGTATTTGAAAATAAGATTCTTAGGAAAATATTTTAGCCTAAAAGGGATGAAGAAACAAGTGAATGGAGAAGGTTACAAAATTTAGAAGTACATAATTTATGTTAGTTTCCAAGTATTATTAGATTGATGATTAAATCATGAAGACCTAGGTGGGCACGAATGAGAAAAGAATAAAGGAGATTTTACAGGAATCTTGTTGGGAAAACCTGATAGTAAAGGACCAAAACGAAGATGGAGATGGACCTAAAAGAAATTTGTAAAGATTGGAATAGAATATATATAAATTTTGTTCAGGATAAGTACAAATTGAACTGTAACCACGAATTTTCAGAATCAAGAGGGCTAGAGAATTAATTAATTTATTAATATTTAATGTAATAAAGGTAATAATATAGTATTCTTATTGAGAAGAGAATTTCTACAAAACTTATTTTCCTCGTACGTTTACTAATAGCAGTTATATTTGATATGTTTGAATAATTGCGAATCAACGTATGTTGAAATGTTTATATAGGAACATTGAACAGTACGTTTTATCGTTATTATATAAACGTTGAAACGTTTAAGAACGTATAACAACGTTTACCGAAACGTTTTAACATTAATATTCTTAACAAAATTCTTACATCGGTAATATTGATGTAATATTCTTAACAAGTCAATGCCTTAATACACATACATAAGCGCATCAATCTTTACACACACACTCACACACATAGGAATGTTTTAGAATAGAAAGAATTTCCCTTAGCCAAGCAAACCACCAGTACACCTATGGGCGACACCTTTGGGTTTCATAGTAATAGTATTTTATTTATATATCATGTCAGGTTAGAATAAAAGTTCGTGCCTCAGTCAATGCGATAAGTTGTATGATAATACTGTCTGTTTCTGCATTTAACTTATACCAATCATCCGTATATCGTCTCCTTCCTTCCCTCGCCTCATAAAGCTCATCCATCCTATCGGCCAATTTTTTGCTTGCAGCTCGAAAAAGAGACTCGGGATTCTGCAACTTTTTAATACCGCTTATTTTGCGAAGATTATCCATAAAAATCATCTCGCACGGTGGACGAAATTCAGGCGCTATTTTGCTTAACTCAACGAGCCTCGCAACATCCTCACCTGTGTACTCAAAAATTTTGTATAGCAGTTCAAGTGGTAGGTCGGTTATACAAGTTGTCATTTTTACAAGATGTTATTTAAATAGAAGTTTCTTGGTATTTATATATATATATAAATTTTCTCGGGGAAAAATACAACTCAAAATTTAATAAGATTCTATTTACTAGAAAAAAACACTTTTAAACTTATGATAATTGATAGAATATAACTTAAAAACAATAGTTATAATTATAATATTTTTTCAGCTCTGGTATTTATATATAAATTTTCTCGGGAAAAAATTCAAAATTCAATACAAATACAAATTCATACAAATATCAGATTTCTTAGGTTTCAAATCAAAATTTTATACTTAATAAAACTATGACAAATTGTAATGCCAATGGCTTACGTGCACAAAGGTAGAATAAGTATTGATCCACAGAAAACAGTGACCTACCTCAATTGCATGTAAGCACTGGCACGTTGTGATGTGGCAATGACCTAATAGCATCTGTTATGTATCGCTTCTGTAGGTTAGTAATTCTGTGGATCAATATTTTGGCGAAGCTTGGCAGAGCTATGTTCTATCCCTCGGTTCAATTAGCTATCATATTTTAAAAAAATGCAAAATATCCCAGTTTCAATTCGATCCATTTATCTGAATCGAAGAAACTGACAATTCACATATCCCCATATCACTGTATGCTTGCCCTATTAGGATCCTCTTTTGCTGTTGTGCTCAATTAGTTTTCACTAATTGGCGATTTTTTTGAAGAGGTCTAATAGGGCAAGATACGGCGGTATGAGAAATATGTAAATTTCAAGATATTTTAGCAATATACGACGTCTTAAGAAAGGTATATTCGGCTCCAAAGTACTTTGTCTAGCGCTTACTACCATTCCCTATTGCTGGCAGAGAGAGTTAAAAATATTGACGTATTGAAAAAAAGTTGACTTGTCGACTCGGGTCTGTTCACCGAGTTCAGACATTTGCACATAGATGGATCTGTTGAATATTTCTAAAACAACAAATTCTGTTTGCCGTTTTTTCTAATATCCACTCGGTAATAAGTAAAAGTATAAATACAACTTATACCTAACAAAATAGGGCAATATCCAAGAGCATCTTGGATTAGTTTTAAGTATAGTTAAAACAATATTGAGAAAAGCCATATTTTTAACAAATTTATAAACAGCAGTTTTGGCAAATTTAGGATTAGCCACATCAATTTGAGGGGGTCATCTTTTCTCGGAAGCTTTTTTTTACAAAAATCGTAGGTTTTACACAGTAGCAATAAAATTTTATAGACATTTTGCCTTAGTTTTAAGTATTTCTATTCAGTCAAAACACCTCATCATTTATCGCGCCAGTCCTATATACTTTTACACTACTAGTATCCATGCAATTTCAAGTATTCTGCTATATATTTATTTTGTTTGAACATATTCAACATAATTTTAAGGACACAAGTTGTTCAAATTAACATTTGTATCAAATTTATAAACTCAAGAAAGCACAGCAACGTGACCATATTTAAGAGATCATTTTTGACAACTATTAATTACTTTTCACATCGCAAATTATTGTATAATATGTAAATAGGAGGTGTGGCTAGAAAAAAACCGGACTGATGTTGCTGTCGACAAACGACAAGCGCGTCAAGGTCAAGCAGTGCATGAGTGTATAACGTGATATCCTGCCTATGGACTGCGTGATCTTTCAGGGTGCGCGGCTCTGAGTTCGCTGTAGCTTGTGGACGAAGTGAACCGTACATCTGTGCTGCGTTGGAAAAATGTTGTGTGAAAGTGGAACAGCATATCAATTTGAAGTTTCTTATGAAACTCGGAAAATCCGCCACAGAAACTTATGGTTTGTTGAAGGAAGTGTACGGAGATGAGTGTTTATCACGCACGCAAGTGTTTCAGTGGTTTCAAAGGTTTAAAGAGTAACGAGAACTGATCTCGGACGACCCGCGTTCTGAACGGCCTCGCACGTCGAAAATGGAATCAAACATTGCAAATGTCGGTGAATTGATTCCAAAAGATCGTCGCTTGAGTATTCGAGCTATTGCAAAACAACCAACATTATTTCATTACGGTGCTGACAACCCTTCGTGGGCGAGTAAGAAGACGACGACCTGATTTGTGGAAAAGCAAATCATGGATTCTTCATCAGGACAATGCTCCTGCCCACACGGCATTGTCAGTCAAGGCTTTTTGGCCAAGCATGGAATCCCAGTGTTAGAACATCCACCCTATTCGCCGGACATCACTTCGTGCTACTTTTCTTTTTATTCCCAAAGGTCAAATCAGCACTGAAAGGAACCATATTTACGACCGTAGAATGTGTGAAAACAAAACCGTCGGAGGTCATGCACATGGTTTCGGAAAATGATTTCCAGCATTGCTTCCAGCAATGGAAGATTCGTATGGAGCGGTGTATCGATAGTGCAGGGGAGTACTTTGAAGGGGATAATGTTCGTATTGTACAAAATAACCAATAAAAGATTCTGTAGCAACAGTCCGGTTTTTTCTAGCCACACCTCGAATGTAAGAGCTCCTTGTAACTTTCGAAGGAAATTGTAAAAAGAAGCATCTACAAAAGAACAATCGGATGAAAATACATAGCTACTTTTATACAAAAGAACATATTGTGTAACTCGCTATGTTCAGGAAAGTAGCTTTCTTGTACACCGATGCAGTTTCTAGGATCTTTACCTAAACCTAAAAGGGAAACGTTAATATATAACCAGAAGGGGGTGGTGGAGAGAAACTCCAGCATCTTTCTATGAATAACAGTTCCCGTATTACGTTCTTGTCTTCAGCCTGTCTTTCGACTTGCCAGTCAATTTTAGGTAATCGTAAGCGCTATGCATCTCATTGATTAAGAAGTATGACATCACATGAGCTACAAATTTTCTTCATAATGTTTCAGAGATCGAAAATACAGGATAAAGGATGAAGAAAATAATATAATACCGAAATATGTTGTTTTATGTAAAGTAAATTAGCCAAAATATAAAAATTGTAATATCCGGTCAAATATGTAAAAAATATGAAACATAAAACTTATGCAAAATAATGTCAGTTATAAATCGTTGACATTTTACTGTTCAAGGAATGCATCTAGAAAGAAATAGAATGTGTAATTACATACAAATCCTGGCTCTACTGATGATCGTATCACAAAAATATCGAAATGTGTACCGTACAATTGTCGAGTACAGAGAAGAAACGTTTCAATCTGCTTTATGCACATTTAGAGAAAGTTTCAGTCTGCTTTATGCACATTTAGAGAAAGTTTCAGTCTGCTTTATGCACATTTAGAGAAAGTTTCAGTCTGCTTTATGCACATTTAGAGAAAGTTTCAGTCTTCTTTATGCACATTTAGAGAAAGTTTCAGTCTACTTTATGTACATTTAGAGAAAGTTTCAGTCTGCTTTATGCACATTTAGAGAAATTTTCAGTCTGCTTTATGCACATTTAGAGAAAGTTTCAGTCTTCTTTATGCACATTTAGAGAAAGTTTCAGTCTGCTTTATGCACATTTAGAGAAAGTTTCAGTCTGCTTTATGCACATTTAGAGAATGTTTCAGTCTGCTTTATGCACATTTAGAGAAAGTTTCAGTCTGCTTTATGCACATTTAGAGAAAGTTTCAGTCTGCTTTATGCACATTTAGAGAAAGTTTCAGTCTGCTTTATGCACATTTAGAGAAAGTTTCAGTCTTCTTTATGCACATTTAGAGAAAGTTTCAGTCTGCTTTATGCACATTTAGAGAAAGTTTCAGTCTGCTTTATGCACATTTAGAGAAAGTTTCAGTCTTCTTTATGCACATTTAGAGAAAGTTTCAGTCTACTTTATGTACATTTAGAGAAAGTTTCAGTCTGCTTTATGCACATTTAGAGAAAGTTTCAGTCTGCTTTATGCACATTTAGAGAAATTTTCAGTCTGCTTTATGCACATTTAGAGAAAGTTTCAGTCTGCTTTATGCACATTTAGAGAAATCAGAACTGGACCTAAAGTCAGAAGGGAGATGGCTTCAAAGGTTATCGATCATGAAATCTTTGACGCTTTTCCAAGATATCAGTACCTGGCAACCAGAAGGAAATGTGAGGATTGTAATCGCTCTATTATTATTTACGTAAAATGAAGTGGCGATGCAGTGGAATCGACAAAATTCAAATAACTACCATCAGGGATCGAAATCCAGCCACGATTTGAAAACAGAAACTTTGAGGTTCAAAGATTTATTACTTTTTATTATCTGTATGATTTTCTACAGAGGATCTACAGTTTATTAAGTTTTGAAAATTGTGTTTAAAAGAGAGTTTTTTACTTTTATTTAAATATATTTCAAAACTCTTGTATTTTAAAGCCCTTAAGGCAGCTTGTCAAATTAACTCTTATGTGATGAAAATGAAGTTTTATCTTGTTACAATTAATGAGCCACGCTGGTTCAGTCGGTAGGCGCACGATTGGCACGATGAAGATGAAAACCACTGGGACTCACCCAGCCTCATAAAATGCTTACCTGGGAGCAACGCAGGACGTAAAATGGACTGAAGCGTGGTGCTGTTCACGTCACCTCTAGACTGGCAGAGTTCGTGAATATGTAAAGCAGGGGAGGGCAATTTTGTCAATTATCCTTTTATTATACAGCGTGTATCATAACAGAGTAAAAAATTAGCATGTTTATTATTAAAAAAATATCTGAAACACAACAATGAGGTTCGTTGTATAACAATGAGCAAGACTTTTGTAAATATGGTCATTGTGGCGCTGGTGTAGTGTTAAAGAAAACTTTCACAGTTCCACAGACCTTACACCTCTAGACTTCTGCATTTGGGTCTTTGTGAAAAACAAAGTCTATGCGCCATCTATGCCGCAGAATGTGCAACAGCTAAAGGAGAGAATAAGAAACGCCCTTGCTTTGGTCGACGAGGAGTTCTTGGGCAGAAGTGTGGCAAGAACTGGAATTTTGATGGGATGAGTGTCGCATAACTGATGGAAACCACATTGAACATTTGTAGACATTTCCATGCACGTTGTCCCTCTCTCACGTGTTAATTGGCCGAGCCCTCTCGAGTCGCTACTTGCGCAGAGACTGGTTTTCGTTCGATTACTCCATAAATCCCCGGGACATAGTATAGGCGTGCGCAAGGGGGAGAGGGACAACAAGGTTTTTTTCCAGGCCTCCAAACGGGTCATATTACCCCAATACTAGTGTTGCTTCTTAAAAACACCCCTTCAGTTTGAAGTTATCACGTTCCTGCATCCCCATTATAATAATTAAAGTACATAACTCTGACTTAAGTGTTAAAATTATATGCGTGAAATATTTTTTTAGATCGGCATTCATTTTCATAGGGGGACGTACCCCACCTTGTCCCCCTTCCGGATCCTTATCCCTATTACTTTTTACCTAGAAATTTAGTGTAGTGGAACCTTATCGCTGTTATTATACGATATTATTCTTTTAAAGAAAATGAAGTATTTTCCAGCCGCTGAAAGTTCAAAGCAACTACGGTAGGTGGCGCATTGTTTCCAATGTAATTTGACTATCCCAATACGTTCTCTAACAAATTTATTATTATTATTCTCCCATAAACTTTATTCGTCAGTTATGTTGACTCTATGTCGGTACCGAATAAATTGCTCGTGTTTTGAAAATGCATAAAGTATATGTAGTTGTCTTGTATCTGCTGTAAGAAATCATGTACACATTAAAATTAATCTCTGAACTACAGAGACTAAACAGTGTTACATTAACAGTCCATGCAACGTGATCGAGAGTAACCTAACTACCAGTAGGCGTGGTATCTTAGTAACGAGATGGGCGTGTCAATGTAATAGGTGGGGGCAAGGGGGCGGGGGCAGATGAGAACATTTCAAGTCATGATATGTTTAGATATATTGTCTCATCTTTTGAGTGTTCACCAAGATGGCGCTCGTGAAAACAAAACTGTGATCAATGACATCAGAGATTTGTTTAAATTATCTGAGGTTGCCTTAATATGTCGAGCAAAATTTGACCATGCATTATGTGTGCAGTGGCAAACCATATATCTTGAGGCCCTGGGTGAGATTAGAATGCGAGGCTCCCATATGTTCTTTAAATTTGAAATCTCAATGTGAATGAATACGAAATATTTAGGGATACGTCAGCAAATTATATTTAAATAATAATAATTACTGACGAAAATGATATTTAATATTTTCACTCACCCTAAATGTGCCTTTCTCTGTTGTGAGGGAGCTGAAATCTTAAGCTGTATAAAGGAAGAACTGCTAATATCAAGTATTATATATGTGCCTTCCATGAGTTGAAACAGAGATAAGCATTTAATTCCTCACATTTGTTTCGTGGCAGTTGGGGATGCTTTATTAATTTGATAGGTAGTGATTGTTGCCACAACAGTTTTAAGCAATGCGATTGGCTGACGTGACGTGACGTCATTAGTGTGAGCACAGACAATGTGAGGAGGTAATGTTAGGTTAGGATAGATGGAAGAAGAAAAAGTGTTGTGGTACTAATTCCAACCTTATTGTTAACGCAGTAAAATCAGGAGAGATAAAGAAGAAAAGACATGGCAAAGTGTTTTTTTTATACAAGAAAAGAATAACTGGGTAAAAATGTAGTACAAGGAAGTCACCGTGAATTTTTGCATAAATGTTTTACATGGGAAATAAGACTTTTTTCGGGCCCCTGATTTGACGCAGTCATTCAAATTATAACAAATGTAAAGCCACATAAAAATTGCTCACAAAAATTAGCCTTTTCCATCTTTTTTCCTCACTTCTATTTATTATATTTTCATATCAATCCCATGGAACGCGAGGCCCCGGGCGATCGCCCACTTTGCCCACCCATTGCTACGCCACTGTATGTCAGTAACACAATGGTGTTTAAAACTCTTGAACGAACTAAAAGAAGTCTATCATTGTATTTTCGTAAGACTACAGGAGTTGATTCTGATATTGTATGAACAGTGTTTATGATATGCAATATTTGTAAATGTATGTGTATATATGCAGTAGTGAAAGTTTTACTTAAAGAAGAGCGTGAATTTTGTTTCATTTACTTGTACATATGAGTTTAATATCTACGTTAGCGGTATGATTATAATTTTGGCGCCTAATGGCATTTGGGTGGATGCGGACACACACGATGTGCCATACATGCAATAAAACAGTGATAGGTAATGATGTTTCTCTTTCCCCGACTAAAGTTTCATCAAGGCTTTGGCCCCCGCGCCCCCCCTTCAATCAGAGGGTCTGCGCACGTCTATGGGACAGAGTGTAGTTTGTCTTAAATGTATGGATCAAACCGATAACGGGACATTGTATTTGTAACCATGGTTATTAAAGGTCCAGGGCAGGGACCTAAAAATTCTAATGGGTTCTATTGCAGGACCGGAAATTTCTTTCTCGCACAATTTAAATTCGGTCCAAGTTGCCTATTGTTTCATTGAAAAAACGTTCCTGGACCGAATTGAAACTTGAAACATGAACAGGTTCTACACTGTGTAGAACTCATTTACGTTTGCTGATTTTCTCTCCCAGTCCGGGATTGAATTTCTTTACAATTCCTAGACCAGGGTTGACCGATTAAAAGTTGCCTTTTAAAAATATCCGCGAGTACGTTACACATTGGAATGTCACATTGCGGTTGCAGAAACCGTAGCGCAAGGAATAAATCATAACGCTATTGTTCTCTCGTGGGCCCGGTTCAAAAACTCCCTTGTCGAAGAGTTACATAAGACAATGGATTATATTAGTGTGACGTCACATTAAGTTCAAACAAACCCGTCACGTGTTGCTCCGGCATCCCATGCAGGAACAGTGATGTGCGTCTACACGTAACAACGATAGTCTACATTTTACACGTAGACTATTTTATACACTTAGATTACGTAATCTATGTAAACAACATGACGAAAAGTTATAACTTAGCAAAGGGCGCTGTGAAATTAGAAGAAAATTACACTACGTATCAGTTGCTGATGTATGAGAACAACTTTTCATACTCTTTCTTCCAAATTCGAACAATTTCTCACCTAGGAAGAAACCTAATATAGTAAATATTCTAGTGTTTTATGGAGAAAAGACCACTCTTGCCTCACGACTGCCATCTGTTGTTGTTTTTTGCATACTATTTATCTTCTTCCATAGTTGATAATAGGAGAAAAGAGAAATTTGTTGTAAATAGGATTCTTTTCATTTCGTTAGGAACCAATATAGATGAAAATGTCACTTTCCTTTCATGAAAGCCTTGAAAATTAATTTTAATGCACTTTAGATTGTCTACGTAGTCTATGTAAACTACAAACCAATGTAATCTACGCGTAGATTACGTGTAGACAACGCATGAAGACGTAAACTTATAGTCTACGGCACATCACTGTGCAGGAACCGCAGCCAATAGGAGCCGTTGGGGCCTCCCCCATGGCGCAGTGGTAGCGTCATTGCCTTGTAATCAAGCGGTCCCGGGTTCGATACCCGGTGGAGGCACAAGTGGTTCGGATCCCACTTTAAACTGTAGGTCCAGTCCCGATTAGCCTTCCTGTGCATAAAGTGGACTTAAAACATCAACTCAACAATAGGAGCCGTTGATGAGGTAACGTGAGGCCAGAGTAAGGTTGCTGTGTTCCCAGCAGATATCACAACACGGGCAGTGGAACGCGCGCGATGGAATGGGGCTACATAGAGAGGGGCAACGTGACTGCAATGTTTGCATTTCGCTCATTACTACCTTGTACCTTAGATTCTCGAGACAGCCTGCACCTGGATTAGTATTTCATACTCACAAGTAGATAATTGTTTATCGTAGGTCCGTATTCGATCCAAGTTGCGTATTGTTTCATTGATTTGATTTGATTTGATTTAGTTGTTTCATTGAAAAAAGGTTACTGGACCGTATTTAAATTGATCTGGTAAAAAGGTTCCTGGACCGAATTGAAATACTTTACAGATAAAAAGGTTCTTTACGGTCCAGAACCCATTTACGCTTCCTTATTTTCTCTTCTGGGCCGGAATTGAATTTATTTAAAATCCCTGGACCTTTAAAAGCCCTGTTTGTAACTCGAGGGAACAACAAACAGGCTTCTTTATTCACTAAACTGAACTGGGCCTCGTTTCGGTACAATCCCGATTGCAATACACGGCTTATTTCAGACCGAAGCGACAAGCGGCAGCGGGGCTTCACACCGTAGCGACAAACAACACGAGCCCATTCAGTTTTACAGCCCTGCCCTCTTCAGTTGCTTTCGACAACTTGCAAAACCATTTTCAAGTACCAATATAGTTGCTTATAAATGAATGCATAATGTTGTAGTATGAGTTCAAGGCCTGGTAGAAATATATTATGTGAATAATCTGCATCGATTTTTCTTTACCATATGTTGAAAAATTCGCGTATAGAAACATGAAAAAATTGCGCATAAAATAACAAAAATGGCGATAAAAATGGCTAAGAAAACACGTGAAGTTTTGATTAAAATGCAAATGTTTTTTTACGGAAATGTGTACATAAGTCTCTTCCACTCTTACGGCTGTCGACCCTCAATCTGGCAAGGGAAGTGGGGAGCGGGTTATACGCAGCAGACCAACCAGACAACAGCGGTGGCGCCGAGAGTTACGACGTGGCGGGAAGAAGTACTACGTAAACCTTGTACTACAGGCTGCTGTGTTTCTTTGCGCCTGCCTGCAAAAATACAAATAAAATCCCTCCAAATGCATAATCGAAAATTGGTGAACAACATTTTTCGCTATAGTGAAATAGCCAAATAAACACTAAAGCAGAAGTATTCTAACTTTTCCAGGAAATTCGAGCACACGACTTTTTCAACTCCTTAAAGATAAAACATACTCTATGATGCGGCCAAATTTTAACTCCACTTCAAACACTATCTCTTTCATTTTACATTCTTTGAAGATTAAGACAATGCGATATGCCTCTTTCAACTTGAAACTCGGCGTGCGCCAAAGAGACGTGTTGAAGATCACGTGAAAATTTTGCACTGAGCAGGTGACGAATAAGGGAGTGTGCTTTAGAGGGTTGGAACAGATAATGTATTAATGAGAACCATTATCTGCGGTACTCAAGAAACAGTATAATTTCATCTGATACATCTGAAAACAGTTTGAATTCTTCTTTTCAGGCGCAATACTAAGGGTGAGTCATAGCCCGCTCATAATCGAGTTGGGACTTGTTGGCCCACCCTGTCAAAATAAGTACGACTAGCATTTTAATGAACAATAAAATATCAGAATTACTCTATATAAAAATTCAATAATGTCCTAAAAACAAAAAAAAAAGTTTTATAAAATTTTAAATGCTGTCTTGCAAAAACGTTTTTGTGTTAGCAATGCACTGCTAGCATAATACGTAGGTTGTTAAAGCAAAATGATTGGACATATTCTCATAACAAAGACTTTAACATTGAAAAGTTCCTTTCCGCCTCTATCGATACTAGATTGATTGATTGATTTGGTGTTTTAAGTCTACTTTATGCACAGAAAGGCTAATCAGGACTGGAGCTACAGTTTAAAGTGCGATCCGAACCACTATGTGCCTCCACCGGGTATCTAACCCGAGACCCCTTGATTACAAGGCGACGACGCTACCGCTGCGCCATCGGGGAGGCCCTCTAGCGATACTAGATAAACATACTTTAAGTATACTATGTCACCAGCTTGTAAAATCCCTGGTAGTTCTCTAGTAAAGAAATATCCAGCCAAAACATCAGCAATTGATCATAGCATACAAAACCAAAATCATTTTCTTGAATACTTCCCATCCCACTCTCCCATGAACTTTTTTAAAAACCACTTCTCACTTCTGTCACTAAGCCTCTTTGTTTCAGAACGAAAGATTTACCAGATTTCCAAAAACCTTCGTACTGGCAAGAAACAAGTGGAATTAAGATAAGCACTAAGAAACGTCTCTTCTCTCGCGAGAACGTAAAAAATCAAGATAATAATTTCTAACGTTGGAAGCGGCCCCGGCGCCCACCCAGCGTCGAATGACATGGTACCTGGGGGAAACTCTGGGGGGTAAAGGCGGTCAGGGGCGTGATGCTGATCACATCACCCCCACACGTCTTCATGGCGTTGTGATAAGCACAGGTGGGGACTTTATCTTTTTTTTTTTTAATGATTTCTAAAATTTAAAAAAATGCATTAAAATGGCTGGAGACGTCCAATAAATAGCAAATAAATGCAAAGTGAGATAAATGTCCTATCAAAGATGCTTTTTTATTTGTTTGGTTTTGTTTGTTCATGAAACCCATGAACATACATATAATTGAGCAATGCATTACCCTATTCCAAAAAAAGGTGCAAATACATAATCAAAGCTGCAACCTTAATAATAAACAAATTTAATGCTAGAAATAAAATGGAAATATATTATGACGAATATGATGGGAGCTTTCCTCTTTCGGATTGCGTTTGAAGATGTGGGCCACCGCCACTGTTTGTCTTGTTGTTATTTTCATACATTTTTATGGATTGGTTATCGCAGCGCGCTACTACGGCAGGGGTCCTGGGTTCGAATCCCGGCCTGGGATGGATGTTTGTGAGTGTCCATTCATCAATTTCATCATGTCATCACCCATCCCCATATTCGTAAATTAGCCAAAAGTGGCAAAAAAAGCGAAGTAAAATAAAGCAAATCGAATCAATATTTGCGAGTCCCGTCTTCAATTTGATCATATCTCTCAGAATAAGCTTCGCGATTAGCCAAATATGGCAGAAAAGCCAGGTAAAATAAACCGCAATCAACTCAAAATATTATCTTGTGGTGATATTAGACAATTTACAGAACTGTGGATAACATGGTGATTCACAAAGCACAATTATGACTGTCATTGAATCGTACTAAAGAGCTTGCATCACTGATATCACCTTTCACTCGTCACTTGGGACGCCATTACAGAAATCACAATTATAGGATAACCAAGATCTCAATAAAAATAAACGGTGATTACATTAACAAATCAACACTTTTAGTGTAATTAATTTATGTTACATTCGTTATAATGGGACAATAGAATATGATGAAAACGAACCTTACACACTTCTGCTAAGTAAAAAAAAAAAAATTCTAAATTCTTATAGCGGCTGTTTTCAATGAAAAAGATTCATTAAACGTATAGTTACAGCGCCATGAATAACGTAGTGTGGAAAACGACCCAAGAAACTGGTTCCCCAGACGGATGAGAAACATAGATGGCAGTGCGATCAATGTCGGTGCTAATTTTCTTATGAAAGTAATGCGGCTTTGTTAGTTTTTGGAATATATTATGTAGATTTGTTTGTCTTGAAAGGCGGTACGTGAATTGATGGAAACAGTTATATTTGTGGAGTGATTTGCAGTCACGAAATGACATTAATTTGGAAAGAAAAGTAAAATAAAATTAATAAATAAATAGCATGTGTAACACAAGAAGAAACATCGCAAAGTGATTCCGAACGTCAGGTCTTGGACTGTGTATTAGAGTTTATTTTTCTATGTTATTAGAATATAAATAGTATCCTGAGAGATATTTCATACCGAGGCGACAAACCACAAGTGTCGCTTGCAGGCCCGTAGCCAGGAATTCTTAGTAGGGTGGGGGGGCGAAGTCAATCTTAGAGGGGGCAAATTTTTAATATATTGTGTTGCATTGACAGATATAGCAAGGTTCAGAGAGGCACTTGCCGCCCCCCCCTCCTCCAAAAGTAATAAGTAACAGGAAAGGGATGTTATCTTGAAACTCCAACGAACAATAAAAGTTCAAGCAACATCAAATAGCAATATTTCGATTATAACCTCTCGGACTACCAAAGAATACAAAGATAAAGTTTAACATAAATAGGCTAATCGGGACTGTATCTACTTTATATTTACAGGTCAATAATGTTAACAGATGATTAATATGTACCAACAACTTTGGGCTTCTCTGCAGAACTGATTAAGGAAGTCATTTATAAATCGTGCTTCATAATGTCTCCCACTAGTTTCCAGTATGCAAGATTTTTACGCACAAAGGAATCTAACGAGAATCCAACAACACCATTGTGTTGTGTTATGCAAGAAAAATCGAATTAATTAAATAAGAATGGTTACATATTATCTAGACTTTGATGAATTGTGTAAAAAATTGTAATACATTTTTTGTAGGCCTACTTGCTAAAACATTGAAACATGGGTCTCTTACTCCACCACGGATGCTATTTGCTTCAAATGAAAGACTTGCATCACTACAGACAATGATTGCCTACTGGTTACGTTAACCATTTTGCAAAATATTGTGTTGTTGAAATACATGTGTTTGACACCCGACAAACAAATAGGAATCCCTTGATTGATCAATGACTTCTTGGATTACAGTGTCATCATTAATATTTAATATCAAGTTTTATAGAGGGAAATTTTGTATCCTCTTTACATTATGAAAAATACCTTCCTTAATGACTATGGTACGAAACCAAACGATATAAGAGGCCTCCTTCGCCTTACCCCATTTCCGCGGCATGAGGTCTCTGGGCCGCTTATCGTCACCACTTTTTGAGCAGAAGCGTACAAACCCAAAACATCAGTTTCTTTATACAGATACTCTTCTTAGTCACTATTTACTTGTCTAATTCTACTTTCGATGTTACAAGCAATCGAAATATGGCATCTTCTATTCTTAATGTATGCAATCCCATTGATAGCTTCGCAGTTGCAAATGGCATTAATTTTTACTGCCGTTTAAAATTCTGAGAGCATTATATAACATAATATGGAAACGATATCATGCAAACAGTAAGGGTTGAACTTAAATTTTCCTTTATAAAATGGATATCATAACACACACCTATGTTTCTTATCATATTTGATGCGTTTGCATAGAGAAATGATTCATAAGATTTGAAATTGATATTTACACTCCATAAGATGCTTAGTGTAACTCTTATCAAACTACAAATTTTATAGTTTTCTAACCGAAATAATAAATGTGAAACACTATCACATTTTCATCATGTTTGATAATAATTTGAGCCAGTAAGCTGTCCCACATCTTTCATTAGCCGACCTCCATCATAACACACTACGAAGCCAGGGGGTTCCAGGTTCGAGCCTGGGCAATGAGTGTTCTTTGTGAGCAGACGCGAAACCACAAATTTTTATCTGGAGAGGAGGTCAAGTACCAGGACAAACGTGCCAATAATAATAATATTAATATAGTAGTGGTAGTAATAGGCCTAATAGTAGTATTAAAATACGTTATTATCGTCGCAAATCATGCAAAAGGGGGTAGAAGTCGGTGCTAAAGCATTTGTGTTTCAACAAATTATGTGAAATATTAGTCCAACACGTTCAATTTCATATTAGCTAGTAATGGAAAAAGTAGTAGTATTGACTGTACTATGAGCGCAACTTACAAGTGTAGAAAAGGCGAGGCTATTTAGAAAAGGCGAGGCTATTTGATTGAACAATCAGATTTGCTTACACTTAAAACAATGCCAAGATGGGGCCTGTACCCCAATTCTTCAGGTGTGATATGCTCTGATTTTTAAGAAATTCTGAATTTCTAGTGTAGAAAAGGCGAGGGCTCAACAGATAGATTTACCCATACTTAAGACAATGGCAAGAGGGACTTATACCCTAATTTTTCAGGTGTGGAGGTTTGGGTTTAAGTCCTCATAAAATATGAAGCCTCCCCTGATGGCAAAATGATAATATTGTTGTCTTGTAAACAAAAGGCTCGGGGTTCGAGTCCTGATAGATTGAAATACATGTGGCAAAATAATATGTCCACAAGTGAGATTTTGAATAATTACTGCTAGTTGATAGCCCCCAAATCTGAAACCCTGGTAAAAAATGTTTTACAACAATATATTGTATAAAAACTGAATTTCTCAATTTTCTTATTTCCTCATGTTTTATAACCACTTGCTCAATACAATAGAAGAAAAGTGGGTAGGTATAATTAATTGCCTCCATGCCTTGCCGGCACGCAAGAGATAAAATCTACACGCTAGAAGGGAATAATAATGATTTTTCTGTGCGATTCACTGAAGAGGTCATTAATCTTTCTGTGCGTGTAACATGTCTGTAACAAGGAAAATGTAACAAAGATTGAGACAAAGATACATATTTTCACACAGTGGCAATGAACTGCCTCCTCTTCATTCTGAAAGCAATTCTATTCTGATAATATGAGCCTAGGCAAAGACTTAGAAAATATTATGGCAGTTCAAAATCCAATTTTGTCTGTATCAAGGTCTTCAGAAGCCGGTAAAATGTGGGCATAATCCATTTGGAGACGTGCTAATATTGTGGCATTGTAATCAGGGGCTTTGGGTTTGAGTCCTGATAAAAGATTGAAATATATACAACTGCCCACACATAAGATATTCACTGCTAGCTGATAATACAGTTGAGGTTTCAAAGCTGGTAGAGTGTCTGGGGCCTCTCTGACAGCAGAGTGTTGGTATTATTGCTTTGTAATCAAGGGCCTCTGTGTTTGAATCGGGCTTCTAGAATTGCTCCGTGACTCTCTCATTTCTTACATCATAAACATATGATTTTTCGCCTATGAGAATGACACTACATATGGTGTCATCTGGTAAAGCCTCGTGAAATTCACAGATAATTTTAATGTTTGTCCTGTCATTAACCACAACTTGTTTTCTTTTTGAAGTGTTAATTACAAACATGGGTCTCCGTGCTTTGAATTCATCTGGTGAGTAATACATATCAGTACTGCCAGTAGTGACACGTTTGAAAGCCGAAAAAGCCTCATATAATTTAAGAAAATCATCCTTGGACATGTCTAAATTATAATTTTCTCTAGGAAATACCTCATTTCTGCCATTTTTAAGATATATGTTCTTGATGTTGCAGTTATCAAATTTACTTGAATTTTTTTCCTGATTATTGTGTCTTCCAGTCTGAAACAGTACCACCACAAAATCAGGCATGTCGTATCGTATACTGGAGAATGAATTTGTAGCATCAAACTCATAATAGGTACCAGTGGCGGGCTTCTGTACACATTGATATGTATAAAATTGCAGAGGAACCTGTGGATTTTTTAGGATATCTGCTTTGTATTTAAGAGCATAACTGGCTTCATATTCAACAACCGGGATTCTTAACTCCATAGTCTGAATAATGCATTTGCCTTCATCAGGTAAGGTATTAGGCAGAGCTTCCCCTGTGGGGTTTATTGCACTGTACCTCATCAAAGCATTATTATCATTGGCAGCTCTTCTAAATGTAATTCTTAACCCACCCTTCCACATAATTTCTTTGTAATCTGAGAAGAATCCTGGCAACAGGCGCATCGGGAACAGCACTGTGTGGCTCTTGGTTAATATCTTATCACCAGCCTCAAATCCACCTATTTTGTAGTAAGAAGCTTCGGTTTTGGATAATTTTAGAGTGGCCAGAGCTGTGGAGGTAATGCCGGGATAATCCACTCTGTTTATAACAACACCATGCTTTCTGATCTCAATTTCAGAGAACAGATGCGGCACAAAATTGTCTACCAATCTTATATTTGAATTTGCCGGATAATCTGTTCCATCGAGCTTTACGACATCAAATTTGATGTATAGATCTGCTCTGTGAGGGTGTATAAAGCCGTCCCCTACATCAAGATCAACCTCTATTTCTGTGTTGGGTTGATTTAAATTTGCAAATGTCCTCCTGTTTGGGGGGAATGATTGTAGCTCATAACTCTCAATATTTTCCATTGTATGTATTTTTATTTAAATATTAATTTCTATGATTGCAGTTGTTGTGGCTCCAGCAAAATCAACTAATTCTTCTTTTTCATTAGTGACCATCAATTCAATGTAATCTATTCTATTATGGCACACGGGAAAATATAATGTTGGGGATGGATTGTAGATGATTGGCTCCATGAATTCGGAATTAGGTTTGAATGTTGCAATGATGCCGGTTTGTTTGTGAGTGCCTATGCCATTTGATTTGGTGATCATACCCTCGGCCACATTACAGTGAATATTCAGAGTCTCTATGGCTAAGAATTTGGGTATATTCATAGCAGTGTGTTTGATGGCCGGTTCAAGTTTTGTGTTGTTCTCAAAGCCTAACAGCTCTCCTATAGTACCCAGATGCACTGTCTCCGTAGCAGATACAATCTCTACTCTGTGAGTGACAGAATTTTGAGTTAACACTACACCTCTGGGTAATTGAGCATTTAGAGTGGATAGATTATACTGCCCTGGAGTGATGACAATTTTTTGATCCCCAACTGCAATTGTGTTGTTGTGGTGCGTAATATTAGGGATCAGGTACATGCCGTAAAATGCTCTGAGAGCTATTGTTTTGGGATACACTATGTCATCATGCAATTTGAGTTTCAATATTGAATTTTGGCTGGTGAGATGGAATACCCCCATGATGTTTCAGATACCACAAGGCCTTTTGAAAATCTTCAATTGATGGTTTATTTATTTGAGACATATATCTGAGAACAGATAAACACAAATGTCCGCAATTAACATCTTTGAAATTTTGAACACGGGCATTATTGTAATAAAGATTAGCTGATTTTAGATATTTTACTAAATTTTCAGGTGGAACACCTCCAAATGAATCAAACACAAATGCCTTATTGTTTAAATATTTAAGATAACAAATCCAGTGAGTGCCCTGATTTTTGTACTCATCCAAATTAACAATGCCACACTCTTTGTTGAGTGGTTGTTCTGGTAAAGAATCAGACATGTACACACCCCTAAAATTTTTGATGCCCAGTGGCTTGATTAAAGCTTCAATATCTTGGTTTGTAAGCGGCTCTTGTTTTTTTTAAACTTATTCATGGCTCTCTTAACACCTTTGCCTTTTTTCTCCATGGCCAGATTATGGCGCTTCTGCTCATCTAATTCTGCCCTATTTTTCTTGGCATCTATTACTGTTTTTGCTATGGCAGCTGATCCCCCGGCCAAGCTCCCCACAGCCCCGAGTGCAGCTAAGATGGCAGGGATGGTAAATATGAATCCCCCCACATGTGATTTTTTTCTTGATTGCTGTAATTTTTTTAATTGGGGGGTACTAAGCAACAATTTCATACCATGTCCCTTTGCAAGACAAGAGCTTTTTTTCTTGCGCTGCTTTTTGGTCAAAAGACTGTCAATAGTTTTAAGAGATTTGAGACCTGCATAAGGTATTTGATACATAACACCCTTGGCCTTCATTGTAGGTTTATTATATACATATTCACAACCCCCACCCCAGTTTTTGTTTGGTGCTCATAGCTATGGTGGTCCCCAATGCTGCTATTTTCTCACTCAAAGAAGCATCTTTGCTTACAAATCTACCAAATGCAGCCTCTTCTAATTTCTTGTCTGCAACATGTCTCTTGTCTAGATCAGAATGTGTGTTGTATGCTATGTCATGGTCTCTACAAGCAGCATCTAGGGGATTAACACCAGGATCCCCTCTGTTTAATCTATGGTCCAATTTTGTGCCTGGACCACAATACTGATAGCCTGGAATGTGTAGTTCAAATGGCAGCTTGTTTATGATGTCATTAACCAACCCCCGACCCTCAGAGACATTCCAAAATTTAGGTGGTAGAGTATTAATAATTTTTATGAGATATCCAATCCCCTTAGTGTCATTCACTATAAAATTAGACAATTTTGTGCTTATCATGTCCATAATTCCAACCTTTTCATTGTAAAAATTGTGGTTCCCAGCATTTTCCTCCCCAGCTATCACCAATAACCTATCTACAAGTTTCCTGACATCATCAACCCAGACAAATTCTTTAGGCAGGGTGTTGTATTGTTTGATTCCACTGCCAGTCTTGATCTGTGACCATATGGGCTTGATTAAATTGTTGTATTTTGCCCCACTGCTAGACTTGACTCTTTTTTGTGTGGGATCATTGTTCTGGTATAGAGCATCTGATTTTATTAATATTTCTTTGTAATGTTCATAATCTTGATCTGTATAGCTTCCAGGCCTTTTCCTAGTCATCAATTCCCACAATCCAGGTGTGCCGGGGTACTTAACAAAAGCACCTTTTTCTCCGAGACGAGATTCTGAATAAACAATCAGATCATCCCCCATAAATGTTACTCTGAAATTGCCAATTCTATGTATGATACTGCCATCAAGCTCTGTGTCAGCATATAAGCCAAACACCTCATCTTTGTTGTCTTTAGGTGTGGTTAAATATTTTTGAGCAAGAAGACCCAATTCAATAGGATCCTGAGTAGCTTCGATTCTTCTAGGAGCAACAGGACTAGGTGTATGAATACTGGAAAGTGGGGTGAATGGATAATCTAATATGTTCCTGGCAGCTACAGGTACAAGCTCTGTGATCAAATTTTGATTCTGCTCTGTAACAGTTTTGATATTCTTACCTAAATTATTAATAGCATCAATTACAGGCTGTTCTGCTTGTTTGTGTTTTTCATAAATTCCACGGTTCTCTGATTTCCATCCCTTAAATCTTTTTACAAAATAATCTCTTAACTTAAGATCATCAATGACTGGTCGTTTCATGGTTGTTTATTTATGTCTCAACGTCTAGAAAATCGTTGATTTTATTTCTGTATTTGCCAGTATTAGGTGTTCTTGTCATATCAATTGTGACAAACCCATAACTGTCCTGGCTCCAGCACTTGCTGCAAAACTTGGAAAAATCATTGTAGCTCAAGTCCCCACCTACATATTCATCATGTATGTGTTTGAGGTTGGTATGATCTTGATGAAACACACATATAAAATTGCTGTTGTCTCGGATCAGTTGCTTCGGTATTTTTGAAAAAGTCTGTGCCAGGTAGAAGCAATCAATGTTTTTGTGTCGGCCCTGTGTAAAGAAATTTCTAACCTTGTTTTGATTATCCAGTATAATGTCATCAAACACAACAACAGAATTATCGAGACATTCATGAAGTGGCTTAACATCTGATTCAAAAGTGGCAATATCCAATCCATCATATAGCTTCATCAGCTGCTGATATTTTAATTGTTCCAAGCTCTTAGAGAAGATATACAAGTGCCTGTTTTTCCAGTCTAACCAGTTCGGTGCCAATAAAAAATTATCAACCATTAGTGTAGTTTTACCACAAGCAGATGGCCCAACAATAAGACACCTAATATTATCAGGCAGCAAGTTGCCATTTCTCTTATTCTGCTGTTCAGGTTCTGGCAGCCTTTTTATAACATCCCAGGTGCTCATATTATCACTTTGTCTGCATCGATCCAGCTGTTTTCCGGATGACCCAGCCATTTGACAAGTAACTTGTTGCCTTTTCTGCGGATGATTTTTTCTATGAGATATGTGTCAGGCTGTTTAGTTTTGCTGAGCTCTTGTTCATAGAATCGGCCTTTGAGAATTTCTCCTCGATGATCTTTTATTATATATGTGTTAAGGGTCCCGGGTTTAACTTGAACCACTGTAAATAATTCAGTGCTCCAGTTTCTCGTAAAGCCTCTTTTGAATAAGTGCTTATATTTGCTGATTCTTACTTGATCACCCACCCTGTATTTGGCCCTTCTTGTTGTTGGCTGGTATCTAGGATAATAAACAGTTCTGATCAATTTTTGCTCATCAGATGAAGTTACTTCAGAGGGTTTCATGTTGATTGTGGAATGAACCGAGTTGTTATATTTATGTAGAAGTTCGGGAAGAATATTAATCCATTTATAATTACCTTGAAGTGTAAATTGTTTATACATAAGATTTTTTAGGGTTCTGTTGAATCTCTCTACAATCGAGGCTTTGAGATCACTGTAACTCGAGTAATGTTTTATTGCCTGGCTTTTAATAAATTGTTGAAACACTGAATTATAAAATTCTTTGCCATTATCTGTTTGCAAATAGCGCGGGGATCTTCCTGAATGATTGATGATTGTCCTGATGGCTTCTGTAACACATTTTCCAGTCTTGGATTTGAGTGGCACAGCCCAGGCAAATTTTGAAAATGTATCTATCACAGTGAGTAGATACTTGTAGCCCTTGTTGATTTTGTCTAAGTTTTTCAACTGTCCACTTGCCAACTCAATCAAGTCGCTCTGCCATAAATCATCTATGCCCTTTGTGACTACTGGGAGTCTCTTAAAATTATGTCTGGCTTGTCTGTGTAGTTCATCAACAATAATTTGTCTAGACATAATATGAAAACAAGAATATTGCAACTATGGGGGGTTCAGCAGCTGAGACTGCAGGATTTTCTAAATATAATTTGTCCCCTATTTGTATTTTAAATTCCAAAGTGCCATCATCTTCAGTATAGGCTGTTTCTAATGTATTGGGATCTGTAAAATCCTCCAATTCTACACTGGTGATTTTCGGTTTGTTGTCAGCATTTGTTATCGATAAGGTGGGGTAGTGGTGTGCCTGTGGCTGATGCCAATATTTGATCTTGATTGGTCTCAATGTGCCCCCAACAAAAAACTGGTAATAAAATTGTGCAGGGGACAGCATATATATTTTGCCGCCTGGTGTAAATGGTGAATCATATTCTTTGTTGGGGATGCTGTACAATTCAAGAATTACTGAATGTTTTGGATTCTCGATTATGCCTGTTATTTCTTTTTCTGCTGTAAGCAATCTGCTTGTTACAGATTCAAGGTGCTCATTGATGGTCCTAACAACATCATCATGGCCTGGCTTGATCTTTATGTCCACAACAAGTTTTTTGTATTGTTGCACAATTTCTTGAAGCTGGGTAGCAAAAACAGACAAAGCATTTGCTTGATTGGATTCCATAGTCCCTAGCTGTTGCTTGATATTAGCTACAATTTGTTGCAAATTTTCAACAACCGCCAATTTTGAATTTTGAGCAGTAAGATCATGGACCTGTCTTCTGATATCCTCAAACAGGGCATGCAATTCATTAATATGTTGATTGGTTGGTAGAGTGGCCACTGTCTGAGTGAGATGTTTGATCTCTGTCTGGATATTCTTGATATCTTCTGATTTCAATATGCGATTCACTGCCCTCTTAATATTTTTAAGTTCCTGTGATGTGGGAAGATTTGATACTGTATTTTGCAAAAATTCAAGTGCTAATTTTACATTGTTTAATTCAGAAGCATCAGCCACATTTTGCATAGCATTTTGGAGCAGGGCTATATCTGCCTGAGTGGGTGTTGATTGCTGTAAAATTTCAAGCTTTGTTTGGATATCATCGATCAAGTGATGAAAATGAGATAGTTCAGATTCAGTGTTGAGGTTTTCAAGCTTTGTGATCTGTTCCTGGACACTAACAAGTGTGTCTACAATACCAGGCAGGCGGGATTCTAGTACATTTGCCAAATCACTTTGCACTGCTGCTATTGTACCTTCAAGATGGGTTATGGTACTTTGAATTTTTCCAAAATCTTCATATGTTTCAAGTTGCAGCTTAATATTTGCAACACTCCGAGTTATTGCATTCAAAGCATCAGAAGATGGCAAATTGTTCATAAAATTTTCAAGTGTCTCAATTTTTTCTTTAACCTCGGCTATGGCATTGTTCAGAGGGTCCAGGTTAGGTATTTGGAGTGATTGAATCTGTTCTTTTAGAGTGGAAATCACTAGATCAAAATCTTCTTGTGATTTTATGCTTTTGACAATTGTTTGGAGCTGTGCCTGGACATTATTTATCTGCTCTTCCAATTGCTGTTTCAATTGCTCAGAGTTGGTGGCCTGGGTCTTAAATTTGGCTTGAAGAGCTGCAACAGCTTCTTCTAAACTTTGAAAATTATCTAATGTGGCCAAATCAGTATATTTCTGAAGCAGCACTTTGAGTTCTGAGTCAATTTTAAGAAGAGGGTCCATGCATTGTGATTGTAAATTTGTAATTTCTAATTGAAGACTGGCATTGAGTGTGGTTTGTAAAGCTTGTAAATCACTTCTTAATTTCTTGACTCTGACATCAAGCATCAGAATCTCATCACTGTGATCTTCATGCCTTGTATGGCCAAATATATCATTAGGCATTTTTGTTTTACTGGTTATTTATTATAGAGTATCTGATTCTTAATTCTATAAAAAAGGGTATAAGCTTGTCATAAGATCCAGGGACCTCAATATATAAGCAGTCACCAGCAGAAACAGTATATACAGTGCCAGAAACCATGTTTGAGTGCTTAATTCTATAAATATTTCTCCCTACTGAAATTTTAACATCACCCTCAGGGGTTGTAATAAATTGCAATTGCCCACCTACAGGTAATTGGTAATGATTTAAATTATTGTTAAATATGTACAATGTTTTGCCTGTTTCATCATCATTATCTGTAAGTATGCTGTTCAGATGAATAATTAACAAGCCACTCAGTTTAGACAGCATATCAGGAGAGGCTTGTGGTGTGGGCAGCTCCATAATAGCCTGTTTTTTGAACCCAAATAAGTTCATAGGCATGTTTATTTATTTCAAATCATGCTCTGTAATTGGGCATTGTTTCCCACTTTTCAAATCACAATGACCCCAAGGTAGAGTATGTATGCAACATGATAAAATGCATCTCTTATCATCATGTGGGTCCAGGGCCACTTTTCTTACAATATTGCTAGTCAACAAGTGATCCTCACTCTGAATTCTATTTTCTGATGTTCTAATTGAACTCTGTGATTTGATGCAATTTTTATAATCTTCAAATACAAGATCTTTTTCCACAGTAACTCTGCCAATACCCTTGGCCTTTTTGACAACAGCACTACATGTTTTAAAACTGTACACCTTGGCACTTAACCCAGCAAATTCCACAATAACATCACCACATGTCTCATCTTTTAACTTGCCAGGCACCTTTTTGTTGTGGGGTTGAATTCTTGTATGTTCACTGGTATCAAAATATTTAAACAATTCAGGCTGTGCCATATCTTGATAAACATCTTCTGTTTTAATATCAAGAACAAAACTATCCGTGTCCATGTACATCAGTTTTACACGATCACCATAAAAAGGTTTCAACACCTCATAATACAATATTAACATATGTAATTTGGACAATTCCAATATTGCAGCCCCTACATAAATAGGTTTATCAAATTTGATCTTTGTTTTCTTCATGTTGAAAAGTGCCATGTGCTCATCATAAATTCTTCTATAATTGAAGTTGGGCTTTGCAACCAATTTTTTGCTCAGGCTGGGGTCAGTAATTATTTTAACATCGGTATGTTTTCTGACATTTTCAATAGTTTTGCCATACACTGAATTCACCATCAATTTAAACAAGCCCTTATCAAATTGGCTCTTTGCAGATGTTCGAAGCTCTGTATTTGTATCAATGTATGGTTTCAACCATTCTGAGTGCCTGAACCTCAAAACTTTTCCAATTTTGGTCACTTGGACACCATGTTTCATCAGGAACTGGAGGTTTTTGTAATATATAACATAACCTTGTTTCGGCTCCAGAGTCATCATGAGCTTCTTCTGTTTAGAGCCAGGTGAACACTGAACCTCGGGAATTGGGGACAGATCAGAAAATTTGTTGTGCAAATGATCTGGAATTGTCAGATCAACCTCTAAGAAGAGGCCATATTCACTGTCATCAAAGTCCTGAAGATCCTCAATATTGAAATCTTCGACCCATTCAAGCCCTGCATATGGCAATTTATCCATCATAGCATGACCATAGAGGTTGTTTGCATCTACATACAGTATATAATTTGATGGCCGTGCTGGATCATAATCAGGCATATGCTTGTTATTTGCTCTGGCATATCTCTGGGAACATTGCACCATCCCCCCTCTTATACATTTCTCCATAAACAGATACATATCTTGATCGTGGATCAGATCCAATTGCTTTTTGGTGTTGAAAAATGTTGCGGCCCATGCTAGGCCCGGAGCACTGTAAAAATACACTGGATCCAGTTTATAATTTTGCATGGAAGATTTTCTGAATGCCTGCAATATATCAGCTAAGAGGGTGACATCAAGTTTTAAATATGCCATGTGATAATCACCAAATGTCTTGCATTTTAAATTGTTCCACATCAACTGAGCATGGTGATAATCATCATCACTGATTCCAGATCCTCTGAGTTTGCTGTAAAACTCTTGTTGTGGTGGCAGAGCACACTCATCAAATTTAGAAAAACCCGTAACATAATCATATGGATATACACCCTTCCGCCTAATTAATTTCAGGTCCAGATTTGGAAACGAAGCACGTGTAATTTTGAATTGATCATCAGGTAATTGAGTGGCCAGTGTATCCAGGCTAGCAGATAAAAATCTGTAAGAATCAAGAAATCTTATGTGAATAGGAACACCATCAACTTTAATTATCTTGCTAATAGATATATATTTCTCATCATTTTCAGCTAAAATATTTAAATTCTGCTTCTCAAACCCCTCGTATCTGATCAGATGATGAAAATCATAATTGGATGCTCCATGGCAAAATATGGGGACAAATCTTGGTCTCTTGATCTGAATATTACAGCTTTTACACAGGGCCTGTTTATATCGACCATCTGTATGAGAATGGTGATGAACCTTGATATTTGTATCTGAAAATTCAGAATCACATACCAGGCATTTTTCTGCATTGTTGAAATCTTCAATCTGTTCCTCTGTTAAAGGCAACATAGGCTTTGATATTAATAAGATGTTAGATGCTATGTCACGGCACTCATTTTCTATTCTATGTGCAAATATTTTGATGGCATTTGGTCCCTTGTATGAATATTCTTTAATAACAACACCATCCTGTACAACCATAAAACAAAAGCTGGAAGGTTCATGTTGCTGGTATGGTGTAGTTGAAGATTCTTCGGGATCTGGATTGCAGAATGCAAGAGATTTGAGATTTGATTCGGAATCCCAGACAATATATACTGGGTGTTCCAAGAAGGCTTCAAACTTTTTGAATTTGCAATTTTCACTTGGATTGGGCATCACCATATGAACAGGTTTATGGTTCCCACAGTATTTCAGATGCTCAATTAACTTGTTTTTAGCAATTTCTGCATTCTCTTCCCGAACCCCTTTTATCATTTTTTGACCATAAAATACAGTTAAACATCTTCTGCACAACTTGAATATTGTATGAGTTTTGTCTAGTTGTTTTCTGACTAAAGCTTCAAGACTGTGTATCAGAGTGTAATGATATGTACCATCCTTTTCAATTAAGAGCAGATCAATCGGAATTGCAGATTCATCATCAAGTGTACTGATTCTGAGAGGTGCTATCGGGCAATTGCCAGTGGAACAAATAAATACATTAATAGATAATTGTTTGCCATTGATGTGCCTGGCCTTTTTTTCAAATTTATCAATATTCTGAACAGACATTGGATATTCCAAACCCTCCATTGCATCGTCAAAATCGTGCTCATGTTGTTTGTAATAAGTTATTCTCTGAGGATCCCTTGAAACTGGATACAAAGCAGCTAATATACACCACAAAAAGCATTTCTGGTCGGTGTTTTTTATATTGACCACGGCTCTTTTGTTTTTGATATTGGCAGGTAATGGCAGATATGTAGAACCTTTTAATGGGCTGAATTCAGAAATATTAACATATAACTTGTGTGATGAACCGCATAGGCTCCATCCTGACTCTTTTGCCGCAAATTCAGAGTGTTTGATATTCAGTTGATTTATCAACCTGCTTATTATTGTGTCTAAATTTGCGTTTGAATATACCGGTACAGTTTCTGTTACGTGGGGGTGTGTAAATTTTGTGTCATTTGGTTTCTTATATTGTACAAACAATTTGAGAAAGAGCTTATAAGAGCCATTTTGTGCATTAAGAATTGCCTGCAGATTAGGATTTATACTGTTCAAGAAATTCTCAATGCCGCATCTTGGCTCCGATACAAACCGATAATCCCTAAGTTGGGCATTAAAACTGCTACGGATGGGTGCATAGCGTGGCTGCTTTGCAGGTCCAGCATTAACAGGTGCTTCGTGCTTCCTTTTCAGACCAGATGTGGATGGTTGTGAGGGCAATGCTGATGACTGTACATAAGAATTACACTTATGCCATTTGTAATATGCCTTGCTTAATATTTTATGACATCTTGGACACATTTTTGTGGCTTTTCTGCATTTCTTAGAGTTACAAATACGGCAATGCCTAGCCCAATGAGAACTAGATATATTTTTATTACACCGATTGCAATATTTTTGTTTTGGCATTTTTTCTTGTTGTTTATTATATAAGATTTTCTGGGCTTCAATTCAAAACTTTATACTTAATAAAAAATATCAGTTGGGTTCAGCAGTTAGTGGCTGAGCTGGTGCTTTTATACCCAAACAACAGCAGTAACTAGGTTTTGGTGATAGTTTTGCTGATGTACAACACACTTCACCAGGTTTAAAACCTCATCTCTATATCAACTAAATACAATTCAAAATTGGATTTTGAACTGTGCAATAAATATTCTGTAAGTCTCACTTGTGTTTATATTAACAGAACAAGACAAAACCAGAATTGTATTCAGGATTGCATGTTTTCATACAAAAAAGCCATATTTTTGACAAGTTTATAAACAACAATCACACAGATATAGCTTTTACACACATGGCCGAATCTGTCTGAGCAGAGGAGAAAGGAGGTTTTCAGATCTGGGGGCTATCAACGAGCAGTAATTATTCAAAATCTCACTTGTAGAGATATTATTTTGCAACATGTATTTCAATCTTATACAGGACTCAAACCCAAAGCCCCTGATTACAATGCCACAATATTAGCACGTCTCCAAATGGATTATGCCCACATTTTACCGGCTTCTGAAGACCTTGATACAGACAAAATTGGATTTTGAACTGCCATAATATTTTCTAAGTCTTTGCCTAGGCTCATATTATCAGAACAGAATTGCTTTCAGAATGAAGGGGGGTCAGTTCATTGCCACTGGGTCAGAAAATATGTATCTTTGTCTCAATCTTTGTTACATTTTCCTTGTTACAGACATGTTACACGCACAGAAAGATTAATGCCCCCTTCAGTGAATAGAAAAATCATTAATGTTCCCTTCTAGCTATATAGATTTTATCTCTTGCGTGCCGGCAAGACATGCAAACAATTAATTATGCCTACCCACTATTCTTCTATTGTATAGCTGAGCAGGTGGTTATAAAACATGAGAAAATAAGAAAACTGAGAAATTCAGTTTTTATACAATATATTGTTGTAAAACATTTTTTACCAGGGTTTCAGATTTGGGGGCTATCAACTAGCAGTAATTATTCAAAATCTCACTTGTGGACATATTATTTTGCCACATGTATTTCAATCTATCAGGACTCGAACCCCGAGCCTTTTGTTTACAAGACAACAATATTATCATTTTGCCATCAGGGGAGGCTTCATATTTTATGAGGACTTAAACCCAAACCTCCACACCTGAAAAATTAGGGTATAAGTCCCTCTTGCCATTGTCTTAAGTATGGGTAAATCTATCTGTTGAGCCCTCGCCTTTTCTACACTAGAAATTCAGAATTTCTTAAAAATCAGAGCATATCACACCTGAAGAATTGGGGTACAGGCCCCATCTTGGCATTGTTTTAAGTGTAAGCAAATCTGATTGTTCAATCAAATAGCCTCGCCTTTTCTAAATAGCCTCGCCTTTTCTACACTTGTAAGTTGCGCTCATAGTACAGTCAATACTACTACTGGAAAACAAGCACGCAAACTGTATTTTTCAATGACAGAATATGCATGACGGACATTATTCTTTTTGTACGTATGACACGTACAGTATAACTTCCATGTACACTTCATTCAGATCGTTTTGGCTCCCAAGGCTGACTTCCGCCGCCCCCAAGCTATGGCTCTGAACTTTGACTATATGAACAGTAGGAATTTTGTTTGCGAGCGAAGCGAGCAAGAAAATTTTACGAAATGTACTTTTATTTGTATAAAATTTGAAATCGAAGGTGCAATTGCCCCTCTGTGCCCCCTGCAAGTGCCCTTAGCCGTCTGGAAGAAAAGTGCAAGAAAGACTTGAAAATTAATTCCATCTCGAGTATCCATTTGTCCTGCTGTTCTTAGATTCTGCTAGTCATGTTTCTTTACTTCAATGTTTGCCCCCCCTAGATTGGACTTCCGTCCAAGATTGGGGGGACAATGCTCCTGCCACCCTGTGGTTGCAACACTGTTTGTGAGTGTCTCTTCATCAATTTCACGTCATCACTCATTGTCACGATTAGCTAGATGTGGCAGAAAAGCAACGCTAAGTAACAAAAATCAAATATCCGCTCCCTCTCTCTATCACATGAATCGCTATTACCAAAAGGTAGACTTGGGAAACAAAAAAATATGCAGTTCAAACCTCATAGCAACACATCCAAGAAAAACATCCAAACACATTAGGCACCTTTAATACAAGACTACTCAAATTGTCACAACCGTTCTATATACTGAAAATTGCGAAATCATTTCCCGAAGTTTTGAAACTGGAAGGGAATTCTTTCTCCCCAATCCTGATACGACATTCATTATACGGAATCCACCTTCATAAATCACAAAATCAATAAATGTTTTTGTTATGTTGCTAGAGTAATACAGAATATAATTGTAAAGATTAGTGAGAATTCCAGGTAGGAATATATTCTGTATTTTTCACAGGGGGGGGCAAGGCAGGCTCTCAGGGGGGACAGTTGCCCCCCTGCCCCCCCCCTCTAGCTACGGGCCTGGTCGCTTGGAAGCGAGCAGTCCGTAATCAATGCAGCCTTTCGAACCGTAGGGACACAAGCTCTGACTGCACCGTTTCCTCAAGGAGATTTTACACCAAAGCGACACTCGACAAACGATACGAGGATTTCACACCAAAGCGACACGGGTCCTTCGGTCCAAGGCAACTTTCACACCGAAGCGACACATGTTGCTTCGAAAGCCAATCAAGAGCAACATTTCACATCGTAGCGGCATGACGGGAAGCACAGGCCAGCTTTCGGTTGGTGAAATACTCAAGCGATAAGTGTCCCGTGCCCCTTGTCGCTTTGGTGCGCAATCTCCCTAAAGCAATACAGTCATTGCATCGCGCATGCGCGAACAACAAACCACGGCAACATGTTGCAAGCTATTGAGGAAATGGCCCAGTTTGAGCGACGCAGAAGCGACAAAGCGACACGTGTAGCTTATCGTGTCGCCTAGATCTGTTGTTGTAATGTGCGGTTTATCGTGTCGCCTATCTGTTGTTCGCACAATTAGCAGCGAACGCTTGCCAATAGACTGAAGGCACCATGTCGCTTGTCACTTAGTTGGGAACTCCCCCTGTAGCGCGTCGCTTCTGTCTGAGCACCCTTCCTTTAAGGAGCTTTCCGACAAGTAGCACGCGAATACGCCATATGGACGTGTCGTTTGCTGTTTGGACCCTCATGTGCAATGAATGCTATTTTACAGTCTGGAAGTGTGTGTCACTAGTGTGACAGTGTGAACATCCCGTGTCGCTTGTCCCATTGGTTTGAAAGTTTCCTTACACTCACGTCGATGGCACTAAGAAAGTTTTGTGGGGTTCCCCTTGTCGTTTCATGGAATCATCATTATCATCATCGCCGCGATTAGTTTAAAGCGGAAGAAAAGAGACAGTAAATATCCAAAATACAAATACTTCAGTGTGTATATCTTTAAAAGAAATGATGATGATGATAATAATGAACCTAATTCAAACACAAAAATTTAGTTGCCAAGAGCATTCCACGCGTATTTTTTCTCCCGTATTATTAACGAAAGTATGACGATAACAGGACGTGTTCGACTGTCTAGAATGTTCGTTAATATCTTCGCGACCACTGTACCAAATATCATAGCAATTATCACATTCATAGAAATGCTTCATGTAAAAGAATCAGACGTTGCAGCGAAAACTCCATTTACTCCCATTATAAGCAGACGTATACCAAGCACCGGGTTCAACACCAGCGCCTCTAGCGGATCATTTTCGAGTGGAACCAGCCAGAGCGCGCAGAACTGTGCCGTTTTCCACACTACGTTATTCAAGGCGCTGTAGTATAGTGTAGGTGACTTTTTACTTTAACTCATGGTTACTAAACAATTAAGTTTTTCTACAAAAGGTTTCAAAATATTAAGCCCTGATAAAAGTAATTTATTTTACTGAACTGAATGCTTTTGTTGGAAGAGTGTCGCTACCTAGAGACCCGCTAAGAGGCAGGATTTTTTTTACTTTGCTGCAAGACATTGATTCAAATTTTAAAGGATTTTCGAGTTTAAAACGAGACAAATTCCAAGATATGATTTACTCAAGCAGGACCTGTCTTAAAGATAACCCTACCATGATAAAGGCACGTGTTTCGTTACGATAATAACTTTCAGAAAAACGCTTCCAAGTTTTTGGCTGTTGTGAAAAATTATGATGAAGACATTTAATTATAGAGTATTTTTTTAAATTTAACGCTCTACTTTGGTAGTTCCGATATTCCCTAACAACACACTATAGTTAGAAAGGTTTCACATCCAAACTCGAACACTTAAATGATGAGTTGAAACTGTTTTATGGATATCTGAAAATGCAGGTTTTATGGATATCTGGAAATGGAGGTTCTTATGGATATCTGAAGATCCAGGCTTTTATGGATATCTGAAAATGCAGGTTTTTATGGATATCTGAAAATGGAGGCTTTTATGGATAACTGATGATGCAGGCTTTTATGGATATCTGGAAATGGGAGGTTCTTATGGATATCTGAAGGTGCAGGCTGTTATGGGTATCTGAAAATGCAGGCAGGCTTTTATGGATATCGGAAAATGCAGGCAGGCTTTTATGGATATCGTAAAATGGAAGTTGTTATGGATACCTGAAAATGCAGGCTTTTATGGATATCTGAAAATGCAGGCAGAATATTATGGATATCTGAAAATGCAGGCAGCCTTTATGGATATCGGAAAATGCAAGTTTTTATGGATATCTCAAAATGCAGGCTTTTATGGATATCTGAAAATGTAGGTTTTTAGCGATATCTGAAAATGCAGGCTTTTATGGATATCTGAAAATGCAGGCTTTTATGGATATCTGAAAATGCAGGCTTTTATCGATATCTGAAAATGCAAGCAGAATATTATGGGTATCTGAAAATGCAGGAAGGCTTTTATGGATATCGGAAAATGGAAGTTTTTATGGATATCTGAAAATGCAGGCTTTTATGGATATCTGAAAATGCAGGCTTTTATCGATATCTGAAAATGCAGGCTTTTATGGATATCTGAAAATGCAGGCTTTTATCGATATCTGAAAATGCAGGCTTTTATCGATATCTGAAAATGCAGGCTTTTATCGATATCTGAAAATGCAGGCTTTTATGGATATCTGAAAATGCAAGCAGAATATTATGGGTATCTGAAAATGCAGGAAGGCTTTTATGGATATCGGAAAATGGAAGTTTTTATGGATATCTGAAAATGCAGGCTTTTATGGATATCTGAAAATGCAGGCTTTTATCGATATCTGAAAATGCAGGCTTTTATGGATATCTGAAAATGCAGGCTTTTATCGATATCTGAAAATGCAGGCTTTTATCGATATCTGAAAATGCAGGCTTTTATCGATATCTGAAAATGCAGGCTTTTATGGATATCTGAAAATGCAGGCTTTTATCGATATCTGAAAATGCAAGCAGAATATTATGGGTATCTGAAAATGCAGGAAGGCTTTTATGGATATCGGAAAATGGAAGTTTTTATGGATATCTGAAAATGCAGGCTTTTATGGATATGTGAAAATGCAGGCTTTTATCGATATCTGAAAATGCAGGCTTTTATGGATATCTGAAAATGCAGGCTTTTATCGATATCTGAAAATGCAGGCTTTTATGGATATCTGAAAATGCAGGCTTTTATCGATATCTGAAAATGCAAGCAGAATATTATGGGTATCTGAAAATGCAGGAAGGCTTTTATGGATATCGGAAAATGGAAGTTTTTATGGATATCTGAAAATGCAGGCTTTTATGGATATCTGAAAATGCAGGCTTTTATCGATATCTGAAAATGCAGGCTTTTATGGATATCTGAAAATGCAGGCTTTTATCGATATCTGAAAATGCAGGCTTTTATCGATATCTGAAAATGCAGGCTTTTATCGATATCTGAAAATGCAGGCTTTTATGGATATCTGAAAATGCAGGCTTTTATCGATATCTGAAAATGCAAGCAGAATATTATGGGTATCTGAAAATGCAGGAAGGCTTTTATGGATATCGGAAAATGGAAGTTTTTATGGATATCTGAAAATGCAGGCTTTTATGGATATCTGAAAATGCAGGCTTTTATCGATATCTGAAAATGCAGGCTTTTATGGATATCTGAAAATGCAGGCTTTTATCGATATCTGAAAATGCAGGCTTTTATGGATATCTGAAAATGCAGGCTTTTATGGATATCTGAAAATGCAGGCTTTTATCGATATCTGAAAATGCAAGCAGAATATTATGGGTATCTGAAAATGCAGGAAGGCTTTTATGGATATCGGAAAATGGAAGTTTTTATGGATATCTGAAAATGCAGGCTTTTATGGATATCTGAAAATGCAGGCTTTTATCGATATCTGAAAATGCAGGCTTTTATGGATATCTGAAAATGCAGGCTTTTATGGATATCTGAAAATGCAGGCTTTTATCGATATCTGAAAATGCAGGCTTTTATGGATATCTGAAAATGCAGGCTTTTATCGATATCTGAAAATGCAGGCTTTTATGGATATCTGAAAATGCAGGCTTTTATCGATATCTGAAAATGCAGGCTTTTATGGATATCTGAAAATGCAGGCTTTTATCGATATCTGAAAATGCAAGCAGAATATTATGGGTATCTGAAAATGCAGGAAGGCTTTTATGGATATCGGAAAATGGAAGTTTTTATGGATATCTGAAAATGCAGGCTTTTATGGATATCTGAAAATGCAGGCTTTTATCGTTATCTAAAAATGCAGACTACACTCTATCGCGAGCGAACATAAACAAGTCTCTGCGCAAGTAGTGACACGAGAGGGCTCGACCAATGAACACGTGAGAGGCGAAGTGCAGCTATCAACCGTTTGCCGCAGCGTGCACTGCTTCGCTCCGCCCACTCGCTTTGACCCCTTCTCTACAGTTATGCGCGCCCTTTAGACAGAGATCTGAAGATATCAAAAGAATGTAGAATGTCCCAAACCTAAGACAATCGATTTTTCGTCCACCATCTTGAAACCCTTTGACTCATTACACTCAAATGCAATTAATTGTTTAAGTGTATTAAGTGTTTCCGTACTTAAGATGTAGTTTACCATTTCTTAATAAAATTATCTTATTCTTAACTTATCTATATGTGGAATTTATTTACCCAATAATTATCCGTAGAATGATAAACTGGAAAAGGGCACAAATGCTTTAGGTGAATACAACAGAGGGTGCTAATAATTAGGTAATCAACATTAACAAGTTAGTTTCCAGAACTCTCCATAAATAGTTAAATTTATGAAAGTTGTATTTACAATTATAAGTATATATATGAAACATTGAAGCTAGCGGATGAACATTAAGAAATAATGTCTTCAAGGTAGAAGATAATTTTGATTTCGAATGAATTTTATTGTACATAATACATACTTAAATCAAACCTGACATTCTATTTCATATTTTTGCTGTATCTAGCCGCAAGATTAGGACTACATAATTTAGCTCGGCGTGTGCCAAGAACACGTGTTGAATCATGTGAAAATCTCTCACTGAGCAGGTGAACATTAAAGGTGCTGTACTTTGGAGGGTGGGAACAGATAATGCATGAATGACAACCATTATCTGCAGTATTGAAGAAGCAGTTTCCTTTGTTACCTCTGAAAAACAGTTCGTTATTTTCATGCATCGTTATCACATTGTAATGATTATCTCTAAGCAGTACAAAAAATGTTCAAAATTTGTTTTTGCTGTTGTACCCATCATTGTGGTACCGTTAGGATAGCATTGCGTGAGCATAACGCCTTCGCAGTCACAAAACATCCCTTATCTCAGCAATTGAATAACTGGCGTCTGCTTCGTGGGCGAGGCTCCTTTGGTTTGTTTTCATACGACGTTCGTCATTCCTTGAACTATCAGACCCACGAACGCACATTGCTCACGTCCATGACACCACCACAGCACGTCTCAGTCAATTTAAGATGAATATCGATGGGTGTTACTCCACGCAGGTGAAGAAAATGGATAATAACACGCTGTTCTTTCGAACAAGTATCTTTCCAGTATCAAAAACATGTCCGTCGTTAGATAGCGCCACTAGCTTCCTATGGGCCGTTTCTTGCTGTCACCTGGCCTCATCAACCTTCAAGAATGGATGCTTCTTCTCAAACAACTCTCACGTCTATAACTGCTTCTAGTAATGAAGAAAAAAATAGGAGACCTTAGAACTTGAATGCACCTCGTACTCTCCACGACTGAACCGATATGGACATTGTTCGGAAAAGGATCTTACTTGCCTCTTATCTGGATGAAGATTATTTCCACAGATCGTCCTCTCAATTGTCACCACCACATGTCTGACCCCCTGTCAGAATCCACTCTTCTCACTCCCATGCTCACTTCATCCCCGATCCTGTCACAATCCCGTTCGCTCGCCAACTGTCCCTCTCTCTCGATTTCACAGCAGTCTCTCAAGTCAATAACCTAACGTTTGAGTAATTACTTTTTCAGCATTCCTGTCTCTGCTTTCTGCTATGTTAAGGGATAATAGCAGACTTGTCACTTTTACCCAACGCCTTGGGCACGATACGCTTTCCCACATAACCCTACCTTTCTCTCATCTATTAGTAGTAATACTGAATTGACACATTGTGTGCGTGTGATAGAGCACTAACCTTTAATAACTACAACATACCTCACAGTCTCTAAAAATCAAATTTCTATTTCAATTTAAAGAAGTACCTACCTTCACATAGCCAAATATAACCTAAGCTAACCTTAGATTCTTTAGATTTATTTCTTTGAAAATTGACAATAATATAAATGTAATTATACATTAATTAATGATACTGTCACTGGGGTGTCACGACAATCACTCTTTCCAATTTTTCTATTTGTTCATTCTGCATCCGGGGAAACACCACCTTCATCCCTAGATATGAATCTGTATTCGAGTACACTCAATTGAAACTGTATTTACATTAACATATGCTTCCAAGGACAGTCAGGGACACTTCTGGGTTGTAATGATCCCATTGAATGTCAATGGGGTTGGTACAACCCAGCAGTGTCCGTGACTGTACATACCCTAAGTACGGAATCGTGGCTAGCGATGGAGAAGCCGGTCGTACTTTTCAATTTTCCAGGAGAGTCACTGGTTCCCGTTGACCTCATCCGTGTGGGTATTCATGACTCAACTACAGTAAGAATTGTTTCCTATCAAATGCTCTTAGGAGGCATTCCATGTGAAAGTTGACAAACAAGGTTAATTCATTTTTATTGAAAATGTCACTTATTATGTATGAAATTAAAGGAAAAGCTATGGAGATTTTGGATTTATTAATACAAACATTAGGTTCATGGTTTTTACAGTAGAAATTGAATTGTATGTGTGGTGTCTCCACCTAATTAGTGGCATTATGATACAGTATTATACCATAAGAAAACTAATTAATTCTAATTTCATTCTAATTGTCTCATCTATTGTTTCCATATCCTAAGCTCTGCAGTATACTACTTCATTTCTGAAACAAAGCTTAGTTTGAAAAATCTATTTATGATAATTTTCATAGCCTTTACACTGTTCCATAATCATGTCAGCAGTTGTATTTACGGTGGGACCAGGACGAGAAAGGAAGAGCACTCCTCCAGCAGATTTGCTACACTTAAAACTTGCTCAACATGTTCATATGAGCTTTTTGCTCAAGTGTGGAACCCTTGCCTAATCCAAGATTTTTGTAAAAATGCCCTCAAGAATTTTTCAGAAAGGAAGAGCTTTTTCGGAAAGGAAGAGCCTCCTCAGATTGATTTGTCTATACTTACAAAAGGCACTTCTGTGAGATTGTTGTCCATAAACCTGTCAAAAATATGCCCCTCTTGATATTTTTTTGACCACACTTAAAATTAAGCCAAGATGCTTATAAAACCCACACCCACCTACACCCACACACACCCACACCCACCCACACATATTTACTTCCGGTCCACTTCCGGTCCACTTCCGGTCCACTTCCGGTTTACTTCCGGTCCACTTCCGGTTTACTTCCGGTCCACTTCCGGTTTGACTACTTCCGGTCCACTTATGGCCAAGTTGTGGTATTTTCAATGCGGTCTGTGTTTAGGCTATATAAAGAGATTTTGCATTGCATATCAGCCAGTATTGTGAGAGTTGTTGAAGAGAAAAAAATGTGTTGTTGCAGTGCTGCTCATATTTTTTAAACACAAAAATATTGCAGATTTGTATACAGAATTTTTGACAACCTGTCATAGGTTTATTAAGTATAGAGTTTTGATTTGAACCCCAAGAAATTTTATATAAATACCAAAGTCAAAAATATTAACACACATATACACACACACACAAAAAATATACAAATCACACTGCTGAACCCAACTGATATTTTTTATTAAGCATAGAATTTTGATTTGAACCCCAAGAAATTTTATATAATATAGATACCTGAACATGCAAACATATTTTGAAAGAAGAAATATTGCAAGATATATAAAATCAGACCACCTGTTGGATTGTTTTAGGAAAAAATTTGAAAATCTATCAGAGTATGATTTTTTTAAAGTGCAAAATGAAACAGAGGCAAGATGGGTACTTGACAGTGATGTTGGGTTTGGGTATGTGAGCATAGAATTGGGTTCTGAATATGATGATTTTGAATCCAATACATACTGGCATAGAATTGATGCATACGTGTTGCATTGTTATTGGGGAAAATATGTTGCTTTTTTTACAAAAAGTACTTCAAGTTTAGAAAAATTTAGGTTTTACAAATTTTTCCATGATCATAAAATTTATACAAACAGCAGGTGGCCTGTTGATGACATATCATGGGACACAACAATTTCCATACTTGATGAGGCAGGAAAATTGGATGTAAATTCTGGTTTATATTTTAATGAGTTGATTATGTACCTGCTTAAAAACAATATCAATTCTGGCTTATTCAATACAAGATGGACTTAAATATTTTTTTTGCTAACAATTTCAAGTTTCTTGAGTGGGAATATGTTGTTTTTAAGATCAGTATTGATTCTGTAGTACAGCATTGCTGTGGAACATGTTAAGTCCTTGGATTTTGTCACACCTATTCTAATACAATTAATATCACAAGGCATGCACCGCATAAAATCATAATTCCAAGCGATGGCATGGAGTTCCACGATTCCATATCATACATACTGCAATTGGAGCTTCAGCAGTTCGGGACTGTGCAATATATTATCTACAAATGTAGGAAAAATAATATTGTACGGGTTGCAAACAAAACTCCCAAAGCTTATGTATTTCAGGTTTCTTAAATTTGAAACAGAATCCAAACTGTCTGGAAGTTCATAAAAGTGAAGCCATTCTACAAGCGGGTCTATCTCAGCTTTTGCATGATATATTTGAGCAAGAGGTGATGTGTTTATAATATTTGTTGGTATAGAGGTTTGTTCTGAATCTTATTAATTATGAACAGCTCTGCTGCATGTTGTGATGATGAATATCTAGTCCCTAAACCTAACAGAGCTGTGCAGTGATGTTGTTATTGGGAACAGGATTCAAATCCTACACAGATTTATGGAAGAATTAATTTTTGCTATGAAATTATATCTAGATCCCTGTGCAATAATGCTGTTATTGGGAACAGGATTCAAATCCTACACAGATACAGATTCTTGCTGAGCTTAATAGGTGATTGTCATGGAAGATTTCTGCTGTTATTAGGTACAAAATTCAATTACACAGACACAGATATAAATAATAATGCATACAGAACTGTGGTTTCTATAAATCTATACTCAATATCCCTATACCTGACAGCTGTGCGGTGATGCTGTTATTGGGAACAAGATTCAAATCCCACACAGAAACAGATTTTTGCTGGGCTTAGAACTATTAAGGATAGGTGATTGCCATGAAATAATATCCCTATACCTGACAGAGCTGTGCAGTGATGCTGTTATTGGGAAACAATTTTAACAGAGCTGTTGTTTCCATAAATCTATACTCAATATCCCTATACCTGACAGAGCTGTGCAGTGATGCTGTTATTGGAACAGGATTCAAATTTGCTAAACTTAGAACTATGCCATGAACAAAACTGTGCGGTGATATAATTATTGGGAACAAGCTTCAAAACCTCGCACAATGCTGAGCTTAGAGTGAAGATACCAGTGATATAATTATTGAGAACAGGATTCAAATTTTGGATAGGTGATTACCATGAAGATACTCAATATTTTTGTTATTAGGTATAAATATTATTTTATTCAATTCTTCACCTCCATATCTATAACATCTCTGTGTAATTCCATAACAGTTCCATGATCAGCTCACAAACAAATCTCATCTAACAGTTCCATAACAGTTCCATGCTCAGCTCTGTGTCTGTGTGAGGCAAGCACAGCTCCGTTAGAGATAGGGATTAAAAATTATTTCATTCTTCACAAATCTAACAGTTCCATGCTCAGCTCTGTCTGTGTGGGGATTTGTACCTAATAACATCAAAACAACACAGCTCTGTTAGTTCAATTCTTCACATCCATATCCATAACATCTCTGTGTAAGTCCATAACAGTTCCATGCTCAGCTCTGTGTCTATGTAGAACAGATAGGGATATTAAGTATAAATTTAAAAATTATTTTATTCTTCACAAACAAATCTCTTCTAACAATTCCATAGCAGTTCCATGCTCAGCTTGTATCTGTGTGGGATTTGTACAGCAATATTAGAGACAGAGTAGATGGGTATAAATATTATTTTATTCAATTCTTCACCCCCATATCCATAACAGCTCTGTGTTTATAATAGATCTTCACATCTAACAATTCCCATAACAGTTTCATGCTCAGCAAGGCTCTGTGTCTGTGTAGTTTCATAACAGTTCCTGTGTGGGATTTGTACAGAGCACAGCTCTGAGATAGGGACTAACAGTTAGGGTATAATTAATTCTTCACATCTAACAACTATAACAATTCCTCCTATCTATTGAGCGTCTAGATGTTATTTCATCCCTATGCCATGACAGTTTCAACTCGGTATTTGTATGGGATTTAAAGCTTGTCTAATTCTTCACATCTCCCAATGTGTGGCATGAAATTGTGTTTTTTGCCAAAAATCTCAGCATGGCCCTGTGTCTGTGTGAGATTTGAGGCCTGTTCCCGCTATAGGTAGATTTGAAATAGGATCTGTGCCTCCCGGCTTGAGAAGAAAGGGACTATGTACATTGTTTTGAGGTGGGATCTGAATCTCAGCAAAAGCCCTAATCACAGCGGGGCTGTATCAGGGATCATAATTGATAGGATATAATTATATTCAGAACAAACCCCCCTATAAGATATGATAACTTTCAAGCTCTGCTGTTACAAACACTTCCCTGTATACATACTGGGCTATCACTATAATAATATTTGCCACATGTTCTGTGATTATAAGTAATCTTGTAATAATTATTCCTGTCGGTGATAAAAATATTGTTCAATTCTAACTAGTTCAATTCTTCACAATTCCATAACAGTTCCATGCTCAGCTAGCAGATAGGGATATTAAGTATAAATTTAAAAATTATTTTATTCTTCACAAACAAATCTTATTTAACAATTCCATAACAGTTCCATACTCAGCTCTGTGTCTGTGTGAGGCAATCACAGCTCTGTTAATAAATTTTATTCTTTCCAATTGTATAATTGAGCATAGCAAAAAATCTCAGCATGGCCCTGTGTCTGTGTTTGAGGCCTGTTCCCGGTATAGGTAGGTACAAATCTGGCAATCACATAGGATCTGTGCCTCCCGGCTTGAGATATGCACATTGTTTTGAAACCTTACTGGGTGGGATCTGAATCTCAGCAAAAGCCCTAATAAAATATAATTTGGATGTGTTTCTGTATTTTTCAAGCTCTGCTGTTACAAACACTTCCCTGTATACATACTCTGCAACATATGGGCCATCACTATAATAATATTTGCCACATGTTCTGTGATCTGTAATCTTGTAATAATTATTCCTGTCGGTGATACAAACATTGTCACAAATTTCCTGTCTTGAGGAAATATCAACAAGGCTTATTCTTCACAAACAAATCTCATCTAACAATTCCATGCTCAGCTCTGTGTCTGTGCGAGGAGGATTTGTACCTAATAACATCAGTACAGCACAGCAGCTCTGTTAGAGATAGGGATGATTTATTATTGAAACATCTAGAAATTATTCTTCACAAACAAATCTCATCTAACAATTCCATGCTCAGCTCTGTGTCTGTGCAAGGATTTGTACCTAATAACATCAGTACAGCACAGCTGCTCTGTTAGAGACAGAGCAAATAGGTATAAATATTATTTTATTTATTTCTTCATAACAGCTCTGTGTCTGTGTGAGGCAAGCACAGCTCTGTTAGAGATAGGGATATTGAGTATTGAAACATCTAGAAATTATTTTATTCTTCACAAACAAATCTCATCTAACAATTCCATGCTCAGCTCTGTGTCTGTGTGGGGATTTGTACCTAATAACATCAAAACAACACAGCTCTTGTCAGAGACAGAATATTCAATTCTTTACAATTCCATAACAGTTCCATGCTCAGCTCTGTGTTTATGTAGAGCAAAACTGTTAGAGATAGGGATATTAAGTATAAATTTAAAAATTATTTCATTCTTTACAAACAAAATCTCATCTAACAATTCCATAACAGTTCCATGTTCAGCTCTGTGTCTGTGTGAGGCAAGCACAGCTCTGTTAAATATAGGAATATTAAGTATAGATTTAAATTTCATTCTTCACAAACAAATCTCATCTAACAATTCCATAACAGTTCCATGCTCAGCTCTGTGTCTGTGTGGGATTTGTACAGCAACATAGCTTTGTTAGAGACAGAGTAGATGGGTATAAATATTATTTCATTCAATTCTTCACCTCCATATCCATAACAGCTCTGTGAAATTTATTCTTCACATCTAACAATTCCCATAACAGTTTCATGCTCAGCAAGGCTCTGTGTCTGTGTAGATAGGGATATTAATATTTTTTTCCTTCATAACAGTTCCTGTGTCTGTGTGGGATTTGTACAGAGCACAGCTCTGAGATAGGGACTAACAGTTAGGCTATAATTAATTCTTCACATCTATTGAGTGTATAGATGTTATTTCATCCCTATGCCATGACAGTTTCAATTCTGTATTTGTATGGAATTTAAAACTTGTCTGAAAAAGTGGCAATCAATGCCTTTTGTTTCTATATAAACGTTTCAACATATGTTCAACATAATTTAAAACTTGTCTGAAAAGTGGCAATCAATGCCTATTGTTTCTATATAAACGTTTCAACATATGTTGAACATATGTTGAAACGTTTATATAGAAACAATAGGCATTGATTGCCACTTTTCAGACAAGTTTTAAATTATGTTGAACATATGTTGAAACGTTTATATAGAAACAAAAGGCATTGATTGCCACTTTTTCAGACAAGTTTTAAATTCCATACAAATACAGAATTGAAACTGTCATGGCATAGGGATGAAATAACATCTATACACTCAATAGATGTGAAGAATTAATTATAGCCTAACTGTTAGTCCCTATCTCAGAGCTGTGCTCTGTACAAATCCCACACAGACACAGGAACTGTTATGAAGGAAAAAAATATTAATATCCCTATCTACACAGACACAGAGCCTTGCTGAGCATGAAACTGTTATGGGAATTGTTAGATGTGAAGAATAAATTTCACAGAGCTGTTATGGATATGGAGGTGAAGAATTGAATGAAATAATATTTATACCCATCTACTCTGTCTCTAACAAAGCTATGTTGCTGTACAAATCCCACACAGACACAGAGCTGAGCATGGAACTGTTATGGAATTGTTAGATGAGATTTGTTTGTGAAGAATGAAATTTAAATCTATACTTAATATTCCTATATTTAACAGAGCTGTGCTTGCCTCACACAGACACAGAGCTGAACATGGAACTGTTATGGAATTGTTAGATGAGATTTTGTTTGTAAAGAATGAAATAATTTTTAAATTTATACTTAATATCCCTATCTCTAACAGTTTTGCTCTACATAAACACAGAGCTGAGCATGGAACTGTTATGGAATTGTAAAGAATTGAATATTCTGTCTCTGACAAGAGCTGTGTTGTTTTGATGTTATTAGGTACAAATCCCCACACAGACACAGAGCTGAGCATGGAATTGTTAGATGAGATTTGTTTGTGAAGAATAAAATAATTTCTAGATGTTTCAATACTCAATATCCCTATCTCTAACAGAGCTGTGCTTGCCTCACACAGACACAGAGCTGTTATGAAGAAATAAATAAAATAATATTTATACCTATTTGCTCTGTCTCTAACAGAGCAGCTGTGCTGTACTGATGTTATTAGGTACAAATCCTTGCACAGACACAGAGCTGAGCATGGAATTGTTAGATGAGATTTGTTTGTGAAGAATAATTTCTAGATGTTTCAATAATAAATCATCCCTATCTCTAACAGAGCTGCTGTGCTGTACTGATGTTATTAGGTACAAATCCTCCTCGCACAGACACAGAGCTGAGCATGGAATTGTTAGATGAGATTTGTTTGTGAAGAATAAGCCTTGTTGATATTTCCTCAAGACAGGAAATTTGTGACAATGTTTGTATCACCGACAGGAATAATTATTACAAGATTACAGATCACAGAACATGTGGCAAATATTATTATAGTGATGGCCCATATGTTGCAGAGTATGTATACAGGGAAGTGTTTGTAACAGCAGAGCTTGAAAAATACAGAAACACATCCAAATTATATTTTATTAGGGCTTTTGCTGAGATTCAGATCCCACCCAGTAAGGTTTCAAAACAATGTGCATATCTCAAGCCGGGAGGCACAGATCCTATGTGATTGCCAGATTTGTACCTACCTATACCGGGAACAGGCCTCAAACACAGACACAGGGCCATGCTGAGATTTTTTGCTATGCTCAATTATACAATTGGAAAGAATAAAATTTATTAACAGAGCTGTGATTGCCTCACACAGACACAGAGCTGAGTATGGAACTGTTATGGAATTGTTAAATAAGATTTGTTTGTGAAGAATAAAATAATTTTTAAATTTATACTTAATATCCCTATCTGCTAGCTGAGCATGGAACTGTTATGGAATTGTGAAGAATTGAACTAGTTAGAATTGAACAATATTTTTATCACCGACAGGAATAATTATTACAAGATTACTTATAATCACAGAACATGTGGCAAATATTATTATAGTGATAGCCCAGTATGTATACAGGGAAGTGTTTGTAACAGCAGAGCTTGAAAGTTATCATATCTTATAGGGGGGTTTGTTCTGAATATAATTATATCCTATCAATTATGATCCCTGATACAGCCCCGCTGTGATTAGGGCTTTTGCTGAGATTCAGATCCCACCTCAAAACAATGTACATAGTCCCTTTCTTCTCAAGCCGGGAGGCACAGATCCTATTTCAAATCTACCTATAGCGGGAACAGGCCTCAAATCTCACACAGACACAGGGCCATGCTGAGATTTTTGGCAAAAAACACAATTTCATGCCACACATTGGGAGATGTGAAGAATTAGACAAGCTTTAAATCCCATACAAATACCGAGTTGAAACTGTCATGGCATAGGGATGAAATAACATCTAGACGCTCAATAGATAGGAGGAATTGTTATAGTTGTTAGATGTGAAGAATTAATTATACCCTAACTGTTAGTCCCTATCTCAGAGCTGTGCTCTGTACAAATCCCACACAGGAACTGTTATGAAACTACACAGACACAGAGCCTTGCTGAGCATGAAACTGTTATGGGAATTGTTAGATGTGAAGATCTATTATAAACACAGAGCTGTTATGGATATGGGGGTGAAGAATTGAATAAAATAATATTTATACCCATCTACTCTGTCTCTAATATTGCTGTACAAATCCCACACAGATACAAGCTGAGCATGGAACTGCTATGGAATTGTTAGAAGAGATTTGTTTGTGAAGAATAAAATAATTTTTAAATTTATACTTAATATCCCTATCTGTTCTACATAGACACAGAGCTGAGCATGGAACTGTTATGGACTTACACAGAGATGTTATGGATATGGATGTGAAGAATTGAACTAACAGAGCTGTGTTGTTTTGATGTTATTAGGTACAAATCCCCACACAGACAGAGCTGAGCATGGAACTGTTAGATTTGTGAAGAATGAAATAATTTTTAATCCCTATCTCTAACAGAGCTGTGCTTGCCTCACACAGACACAGAGCTGAGCATGGAACTGTTATGGAACTGTTAGATGAGATTTGTTTGTGAGCTGATCATGGAACTGTTATGGAATTACACAGAGATGTTATAGATATGGAGGTGAAGAATTGAATAAAATAATATTTATACCTAATAACAAAAATATTGAGTATCTTCATGGTAATCACCTATCCAAAATTTGAATCCTGTTCTCAATAATTATATCACTGGTATCTTCACTCTAAGCTCAGCATTGTGCGAGGTTTTGAAGCTTGTTCCCAATAATTATATCACCGCACAGTTTTGTTCATGGCATAGTTCTAAGTTTAGCAAATTTGAATCCTGTTCCAATAACAGCATCACTGCACAGCTCTGTCAGGTATAGGGATATTGAGTATAGATTTATGGAAACAACAGCTCTGTTAAAATTGTTTCCCAATAACAGCATCACTGCACAGCTCTGTCAGGTATAGGGATATTATTTCATGGCAATCACCTATCCTTAATAGTTCTAAGCCCAGCAAAAATCTGTTTCTGTGTGGGATTTGAATCTTGTTCCCAATAACAGCATCACCGCACAGCTGTCAGGTATAGGGATATTGAGTATAGATTTATAGAAACCACAGTTCTGTATGCATTATTATTTATATCTGTGTCTGTGTAATTGAATTTTGTACCTAATAACAGCAGAAATCTTCCATGACAATCACCTATTAAGCTCAGCAAGAATCTGTATCTGTGTAGGATTTGAATCCTGTTCCCAATAACAGCATTATTGCACAGGGATCTAGATATAATTTCATAGCAAAAATTAATTCTTCCATAAATCTGTGTAGGATTTGAATCCTGTTCCCAATAACAACATCACTGCACAGCTCTGTTAGGTTTAGGGACTAGATATTCATCATCACAACATGCAGCAGAGCTGTTCATAATTAATAAGATTCAGAACAAACCTCTATACCAACAAATATTATAAACACATCACCTCTTGCTCAAATATATCATGCAAAAGCTGAGATAGACCCGCTTGTAGAATGGCTTCACTTTTATGAACTTCCAGACAGTTTGGATTCTGTTTCAAATTTAAGAAACCTGAAATACATAAGCTTTGGGAGTTTTGTTTGCAACCCGTACAATATTATTTTTCCTACATTTGTAGATAATATATTGCACAGTCCCGAACTGCTGAAGCTCCAATTGCAGTATGTATGATATGGAATCGTGGAACTCCATGCCATCGCTTGGAATTATGATTTTATGCGGTGCATGCCTTGTGATATTAATTGTATTAGAATAGGTGTGACAAAATCCAAGGACTTAACATGTTCCACAGCAATGCTGTACTACAGAATCAATACTGATCTTAAAAACAACATATTCCCACTCAAGAAACTTGAAATTGTTAGCAAAAAAAATATTTAAGTCCATCTTGTATTGAATAAGCCAGAATTGATATTGTTTTTAAGCAGGTACATAATCAACTCATTAAAATATAAACCAGAATTTACATCCAATTTTCCTGCCTCATCAAGTATGGAAATTGTTGTGTCCCATGATATGTCATCAACAGGCCACCTGCTGTTTGTATAAATTTTATGATCATGGAAAAATTTGTAAAACCTAAATTTTTCTAAACTTGAAGTACTTTTTGTAAAAAAAGCAACATATTTTCCCCAATGACAATGCAACAGGTATGCATCAATTCTATGCCAGTATGTATTGGATTCAAAATCATCATATTCAGAACCTAATTCTATGCTCACATACCCAAACCCAACATCACTGTTAAGTACCCATCTTGCCTCTGTTTCATTTTGCACTTTAAAAAAATCATACTCTGATAGATTTTCAAATTTTTCCCTAAAACAATCCAACAGGTGGTCTGATTTTATATATCTTGCAATGTTTCTTCTTTCAAAATATGTTTGCATGTTCAGGTATCTATATTTCCTGGAAGATATTATTCTGATTGTTTTCTTAACATTGAAACATTTGGTAAATATTTACTGCTGTTGAAATAGCCCAGCCTAACATGTAATATTGTTTGCAGGTTGATTCAAGATGCAAAAATATTTCCAGATACATCAAATCCAAATCTCTTGTTCCTGAATTTAAATTGAGATTGTAAAACATATTGTGTACTCCATAATGTTCACATAATTTGTGGAGAGCCTGTTTCTGGTGCACAGGGTCAAGTTCCTGGTCTAGAAAATTACAAAATATGGCCTTGTTGTTCAGCACTGTGCTTTGTGTGTGTGTATGTGTGTATGTGTGTGTGTGTGTTAATATTTTTGGCTTTGGTATTTATATACAATTTCTTGGGGTTCAAATCAAAACTCTATGCTTAATAAAAAATATCAGTTGGGTTCAGCAGTGTGATTTGTGTATGTATGTGTATATATATATATGTGTGTGTCTGTGTATGTGTTAATATTTTTGGCCTTGGTATTTATATAAAATTTCTTGGGGTTCAAATCAAAACTCTATACTGGGTAATAATTTGTTGCACAGCATGATGCAATATAAATAAACCAGAAATAGGCCACAACTTGGCCACAAGTGGACCGGAAGTAGGCAAACCGGAAGTGGACCGGAAGTAGACCGGAAGTGGACCGGAAGTGGACCGGAAGTAGACCGGAAGTGGACCGGAAGTAGACCGGAAGTGGACCGGAAGTGAATATGTGTGGGTGGGTGTGGGTGGGTGTGGGTGGGTGTGGGTGGCCTAGTTTTAAGTGTGGTCAAGAGGGGCATATTTTTAACAAATTTATGGACAACAATCTCACAGAAGTGCCTTTTGTAAGTATAGGCAAATCAATCTGAGGGGAGCTCTTCCTTTCTGAAAAATTCTCTTCCTTTCTGAAAAATTCTCTTCCTTTCTGAAAAATTCCCGAGGGCATTTTTACAAAAATCTTGGATTAGGCAAGAGTTCCACACTTGAGCAAAAAGCTCATATGCTCATGTTGAGCAAGTTTTAAGTGTAGCAAAACTGCTTGAGGAGTGCTCTTCCTTTCTCGTCCTGGTCCCACCGTAAATACAACTACTCATGTCACACCCGTCACAGGCAAAAAATGTTTATAAAAATAGTATGTAGTAATATTTTTAGAAACTGAAAGCATCTGAATGTCGAGTAAATTTTGGCTTGTGAAAATATAATGAAAATGTTTCAGTAAACCTGTATATTTCACAGAGTTTTCTGAAAGACTGAGAAAGATCATTAAGTCATGTCTCAGAAGTGTCACACCGGTCACAAGTACAAAAAATGTATTTTCTGTAGCTGAGAATTGAGATGGGGGGAAGGAATAAGGGAGAACGCGTCCCCATGTCCGCCTCCCACCCGCTAACGACTCCCGTACTTTTAACACTACATTATTAAGTAACTTGAAAAAATAGAAATACAATAACATTATTAAGTAACCTGAACAATAGAAATACAATAACATTTTTAAGTAACCTGAACAATAGAAATACAATAACATCATTAAGTAACCTGAACAATTGAAATACAATACATTAAAAGAACTCGAAGAAATTATGGAGGCCTCAAAACAACCGAAAAATGCGAAATAAAAGCAATATTTTCTCTTTCAATATACAGGGAAACTAACTATTATCATGCTTATCTTCTTCTTCAACGTTACAAGAAAGAAAAAAGATGACCTTCATCAGTTTTCAAGTACTTTGTGAGTTACTAGTAAAGAGTAAACAAACAAGTTCTACACAATTCACTCCTGACCTCCTTATCAAACACGTGAATTCCTAGCGCCACCTATTATTACCAATCATAACGATTTCAACTTGAGATAAGCAATGGTTGTATCTCTTCAGCTCGGTATAAATAACCGCCGCATCTGTGAGTAAGTTAAGTTCCAGGAAACTGGTAAAGATGTCTCGCTCAGCCCTCGTCTTGGTCAGCGCTCTTCTCTTGATCCACCAAGTGGTGGGCCATGGACACATGGAGGAACCTCCCATGAGGTCTTCCATGTGGCGCTTTGGGTTCAACACCCCGCCCAACTACAACGACGATGGGCTCAACTGTGGAGGATTCGGGGTGAGTTGAAGTTACACCAAGTGACCTTGTAAAGTAGTTTTCTGGTAATTTTATCAGATACAGCTAGGATTTTCGCAAATATGGTTCCATGCATTCCTGGATAATGTTATTCGACAATGAACGACGCCATTTTCAGCAGTTCTATGCATCATATCGCAGAGATAATCTCGAATGAAACATTTTGGCGCCAAAAGTCGGCCATTTTCTTTGCGCTGCATCCACGAAATGGAGTTTTCTTGAGAAATTAACCTTATGTACAAGTATGCAATCATGAACTCATAAGATGGTATAAAATATAGAAATAACAGTATAGTTTCATTATCTCGCTTATTTCTATGGAAGTCCACTAAAATAATATAAAAATCAGCTTTTATACAAATGAGAATAATGCCAAAAAATACAAAACTACAAGCTTAATCGAATAAGAAAATTACTGTTATTCCAGCTAATGACAGCAAAGTCCCAAATTATTATTTAATGAGCAATATTATACTATGACAATAACGTAAATTTTAATTTACCTTTGCGTCGTCGTACAAGTCGTAGATGCATTAATATTTAGTAATTAATGTTATTTATTAGCATTACTTATGCATTAATTATCGTAGACGACTGTCATTACAAAACTGATTCACAAGAAACGCAAAGCAAGTAGTTATTTTTTATCTTACTATATTGCAAGTATTTATGGGGGTCCAGATCCCTGGGCCTGTCCTCTAAATACGTTCTTACTTCTATAATCGAAAATGTAGCGCAAAGAGTCCGATGAATTCAATTAGGATGTTTTAAAGGTTAAAGAAACTTTAACACTTTTTAACACTTAATCTCTTCAATTGATACACGAAAATGCAAGTTTGCGTTAAGTTTACATTAAGTTAGCATTACGTTAAGAGCAAGTTAACATCACGTTAAGAGCAAGTTAGCACCACGTTTACAGCAAGTTAGCATCACGTGTACAGCAACTTTGTGTCAAGTTGACAGCAAGTTAGCATCACGTTTACAGCAAGTTTCCGTCAAGTTTATACCTAATCTCTCTTCTTAGGCCCAATGGGAGCAGAATGACGGAAAGTGCGGCGAGTGTGGAGACGATTACGCGCTACCTCGCCCACGACCCAACGAAGCAGGTGGACAATACGGAAACGGCATCATCGTCAGAGAATACACGGTGGGACAGGTCATCCCAGTGACCCTCAACTTCTCCACGACCCACGCCGGGTACTTCGAGTTCCGTCTCTGCCCAACCAACGACCCCGCGAAGCTCTCGACCCAGGAATGCTTCGACCAGAACCTCCTGGAACTGGCTGACGGCTCTGGAACCCGCTGGACCCTGCCTGATAACAACAGCAGAGGAGTGTACAACCTCGATCTCCAACTTCCACAGGGTCTGACGTGCAGCTTCTGCGTTCTGCAGTGGTATTACGTTGCAGGTGAGTGAGCGCTCATTCCTTGACCGAGTTGTTGGAGTTGGGCCGTTATTTCAGAGATATTCATTCCCTCGGGTGTAAGAGTGCCATTGGAGCACTCAATATTGTTGACATAGAACTCATTAAAGTCTCTTATTTGTATTGTTACGTTATTCGCGATGAAAAATATATAAGGAAAGATTAAAAAGGGAGGGTCCCATAAAATTTGTTAAAGGCACAATAACAGCATTGGCTCTGTTCATATGGGAGGCCTGTGGCAAGGATAAAACCCATTACTTCCTGAATGCGAGTCCCTCACATTGAGGCACGTAGCCAGGAGAGACTCAGGGTGCTGCAGCGGTAATTAATTCCTCAGCAGGATTAAACATTTTGTATAATAAGTTGCAATATACAAATTAATCTTCAGGGCTTCTACCCCTCCCCACTTTTTCGCCTTCCGATAACGGCTGCTGATAAGAGATGAGCCCCCCGAAAGAAAATTCTGGCTACAGGTCTGCTCACATTAGCCACTCATCTAACGTAACACTCAAACGAGAGATATACATTCTTCAAACTGCAATGATTACAGGTTGCATTCATGGTGACTCGTAGGCACGATAGTAATGAGTTCTGTCCACTTTTCAGTAATAACACTAATTAGGAAAATTAGTTCTAAAATTTTAAAAATTACACTAATTACTCTCTGTGTGTATCTTTGTCTAAAGAACTACGTATGTTAGAGTATATCAATTGGTGCCAGCAAAATTTACCCAATTATAAGTTCTTTAAACAGACCTTCGAGAAAGATACTCTATACTACAGACATTTAGAATGTGTAAAATAAAAAAACCTTACTAAATTTAAAAGTACAAAATACAAGAGTTAAAATTCTAATTACGAATTACTTGCAAATTTCTGTCACCCGCAGATATGCACGAACACACACGCTCAACTATTCCATGTTGTGCGAGTACATGCCACTGAAAACCAAGCTTTCTAGCACTCCCACACTAGACTGTAACTCTTCCTTCTTTCTACTTCTGAACATAGTGGCCTGGCTACACTGTTGTCAGTAGCAGAGTATTGATTATCACTAGATCTAGGCTACAATCCTGCCTAAATCAAGTGGACAATTTTATTACACTGGAATATGCTTGTATCAGTCGCGGATCCTCGTTGCTAAGAACATTTCTATCACAGAGTTGTTAGAAATGCAATAGACCGGCAACGCTGAGCAGAAGTATGAGAGTTAAAAGTTGTTGATTCTTAGGGGGTGGGAAGCAGGGGGGGAATAGTCTTCACCCACCAATTACAGTAACAAACTTTACTACCGGAAATTTGCCAAGAGCTAAGGAAAACAGAGGGTAGACAAATTAACAAATGAAAGACGATTTTGCTATAATCAAAAGCAATGTGTTGAAGTGTTTCCAGGACTTCTGTAGCAAAAAATATTATATATTTTCAGGCAACCGATGGGGAGATTGTGGCGATGGTGGAATTGGTGCGCTGGGATGTGGTCCACAGGAATCGTACAAAAATTGCGCTGATGTTTCAATCGCATAAAGGAAATCCATAACTCCTTTGGTAAGTTCACTCATAAGTATGGGTCACTAGTAGGTCTTGCAGGATTAATAATTCTTCTTTGACGTACAGATGTCAGTATTGTGCTAATTAAACTATTTTTCTATATTCAGGTACAAACAGAAAATGTATATTACATTTTGAAAGAATGTATATACAATTATTTTTCATGCATCATTGACTGAAGCTAAATACTACAACATTTCATTTCATCACACAAATATTTTTCCATATTATTCATAGTTACACTATTATTCTCTATAGATTTTATTACATTTTGCAACGTGTATTGGTAATTTTCTACTGTACAGCTCGTGTTAAGATTCAAGTTATGAAGTATGTTCAATATATGACCAGAATTTATAATTAACGATACTCATATTTGAACAGATTTACTCACAGTCACAAGATAAGACAGCCCTTTAGAGGGCCAACGACAGCCAAAAAAGGCTGGCTTAATGTGATTGGTAGAGTAAGATTGTTTTCGTAACGTCTCCAGCTGACCGGGCAAATCTGGCTAACGAGCCTACCTTCAATGCAGAACGTTAGAAGCGGGATAGCGATAAGTGCAGGGCGGAGATGACGTCAGCCATTCACTAGGTGATTGGTTGCTTCGGGAGTTTTAACTATCTCTGAAGCTACAAATGCAAAACAGCAGAGGTGTTATGAAAATGATCGTGCTGTACATCGAAATTGTTTGGGTTTTGTAGAGTCCGTTGCTATTGTTTTTAAGCTATGTGTCAATAAGTACCTACAATTGGGGTAGGTAATGACTCGTTAATTATAATATCAAACATAGACGTCGCGGAAAGAAACATTAACGAAACTTTGTATTATTAATATTCTCTCTTGTTTTGCAGATTAGACTCAGCCTGGCTTCTGTTATACTTAACTTCTATGTAGTACTTGAAAAGCAAATTGGCCAACCTTCTTCTTTCCTGTTTGCCATAGAAACGGACAACGCAACTTCTTCACAGTCTCTTTCCTTTCTGTTATGTATTAAAAAGCAGTAGATAATAAAAGCACGAGCATCAATCTTGGGTCTTTTAATTAATATTAACCAGTTATAATCGGAGAACGTATTTTATGTACCAAAAGAGGTGTTAGATATATAAGTATATTTAGTTATGAGCTCATAGTTATGGAATATGACAATTTTCATTAAGTTATTGATATAGCTAAATAAATGCATTAGGCTCACATTATATTAATTGCAATGCAAAATACAAATACCAAAGTGTGCTTTATTTATTTTACCAAAACAATGGACTGCCTGTTGTCATTAAAGACAGACTTATGTTGACTGAAACTGCGTTCAATATCGCGGAAAGCACAAGTTTGCATTCTCTATTGTTGACAACAATGTTAGAATAACAGGTGCATTGTCTATTGTCAAAATTTAAAATATACAGAGTACAAAACGACCTGAATGAAGATGAACGGAAATTTAACAAAGGGAAATTTTATAGTAAGATGAATATGGAATATATCTTGAAGAATGTTTGAAAATATGAAACTTATAATTATGTAAAAATTACTAAAGTATGTGCAACAAATAACATATCTAAAAATATGGTAATTAATAATAGCATTTTTCGAGCGTATTGAGGGTAATTCTCGAAGAAAATGCACAATAACATTGATTTTATCATCGAATGATGATATGTATTTATATATTTTATTTTATTTATTTTATTTATTTATTTAAAAGTGTTTTTAAACTGCCGAGAACAGCTTTCCAGCCTTAATACAGCAGTATTGCATGTTACATGGTTACAAGGTTACAAAGTTACATATTTCAAGGTATCCAAAACCAAAGTATTGGACTACAGACTATAAATCCGTTCCCGTGATTGTATGTTTCAGGTACAGAGTTGCCAACCGTACGGTCCTGACAATATACACACTTAAGAAAATACGTCGATGAAGAATAGTTTTAGATATATCGAAAAGAATGAGCAATGCTATACCAATATTGGACTTCTGTGCAAAAATGATGATTGTGCTATTACGGACTAGAAAGTGTAATTGAAATTTTATGAAAATGGGTCCCGGGTTCGATACACACTTGAGGCACATGGTGGTTCGGATCCGACTTTAAACTGTAGGTCTAGTCCCGATTAGCATAATGTGGACTTAAAACACCAAGTCAATTTTATGAAAAATATCAAAATTGCATGAGGATCTAAACCTATTGATTTAAGATATTAGATTTAAGTTGGTAATAATGCTATTACTTTTGTTGGATTGATGGATTAAGTTTTAAGTCCACTTTATGCACAGTAAAGATAATTGGGACTGGACCTACAGTTTAAAGTGGGATCCGAACCACTATGCGCCTCCACCGGGTATCGAACCCAGGACACCTTGATTACAAGGCGACGACATTGCCACTTTGTCGCGTAATGAATACTTCCCGCAAGTTGACCCCCGTGGCAGAGTGGTTATCACGCTACGACGCCAGAGGTCCCGGGTTCGAATCCTGACCTGGGCATGGGTGTTTGTGAGTGTTCATTTATTAATTTCGTCATATCATCACTCATCCCCATCTTCGCAATTAGCCAGAAGTGGCAGAAAAGCAAAGTAAAATAAACCAATCAATACTTTCCTCTAGAAAAGAAAAGAAAGATTACAACTATTATTATTGATTGTTGTTTTAAGTCGGAACTGGACCAAAAGTAGAAATTGGGATGCAAACCACTATTTGCTCCACCGAGTATCGAACCCGAGAAGTCCCAGGGCAAGTAGTGACTCTCTAGATCAGTGGTTCTCAATCTATTTCAGTCCGGAAGCCAACCTGAAGGATATTACACTTCATGGTACCCATAACCATTGGCGCCTGCAGAATTACTTGTAGGGGTGTGCACACAGTTTATAGACAGATTCTTGCTAACATCGAGGACTTTAAGAAGCCCTCTTTTACACTAGCTAAAACGAATTATACATACTTCATTCTATAAAAGTAAATATGTAATTTGAAAGACTAATTTACTCTATAGTGCGCGTCAAATCTTCTGCATATGGCGATAGCCAACAGCAGCGCACTGCAGCGGTGCCATGTCGAAATCTCATACGGAAAGGAGACACCGTCGTTGAGCGAAACGCCCTGTCACGGAACTAGGCAACGCCGCACGTCTGTGATTCGCTGGTGCTGTTCAGCCGTTCAAGGCCATATGCAGGAGATTTGACGCGCACTCTAGTCTAGCATCTAACTAAACACATATGCTGAAATTGAAAACAGAAATTTTGAGGTTAGAATACGTTCAATACCGGTTGAATAAAATTGTTAAAACAATATATATATATTAGTAATTTAAGATAATAAATAAATTTTCGAGCCCGACTTCCGGAGCCACCAAACGCCCCCTCGGACCCAGGAGTGGGGCGCGCCCCATACGTTGAGAAACGATGCTCTAGAGGGTTCGACCAAATAAGGCATGAGAGGGGGAAGTAAGTGTATTGAGGGGAAAACGTGAATGCAGTTACCAACATTTTTACGCTCTGCTCAATCGCTTTCTCCCCTTCTTTACAGTCATGTGCCCTTGCCCATTCGAGACACAGTGTGGATTTATGGGTTTTCTTTCTAAGTGTGAGATAGGGGAGACGCACTAGTCGATCACCCACCCCCTACCCCCGCTTTCGTTCTGGAATCGTCAGTCTTCTATATTCCTACCATATTGACCTGACCGCCATTTTAGGCGAAACGGGATATGCTCTTTCGCCAGATTGCATTTCGCCTAAACTGGTTGAAACAGAAGTATTTCATATGAAGGAAATTTAACAGTGTCTCAACAGGTAGATACGTGCTATGTTTTGTTATATGTTATAGCTCCTGTTCAGTCTTACGGACGCCCTACATGCTGGCAAGGGAAGTGGGGAGCGGGAAGAGACCAATCCAGTGCGATGAGAAACGCAGCAGCCTATAGAACGAGGTGCACGTAGTACTTCCTCCCCTCGACGTCGTAACTCTCGGCGCCACCGCTGTTGTCTGGTTGGTCTGCTGCGTATTCTCCGCCTCACTTCCCTTGCCATCATATAGAGCGCCCGCCTTAACAGTAGAAAACACCTATATTACGTACATCCTTAGCTCTCCTTGATGTCACACACCTGATAGGTCCAGCCTATCAAAAACGAATAGGTAAGGTTAGGTGTGTATTTATTTTATCTTAAAGAAAATTCGACAAACTATTTGGCTCATGTGACTGTCTGTAGTTAGCATCGGACATGTTCGGAATTGTTTGTTGCTTACGTCAAAATTTCCCTCAGTTCCAATATTTCCCTTCAAACCAGTTGAGGAGAGATGGGAATAGGCGAAACGGGATACCCCATTTCGCCTAAAATGGAAGCTAGTTGTCAGATCTGATCGACCTGACGATACAAACGTACATCAATTAAACAAAGCAAGTAATCAGCAATTAGGATTTTTTTTTATGTGTAGGCTATAGATTGAAGGTCACGCCTGTCCAAATCATCTGCAGCTGTTCACTTGGTAAGTCTCGGTAATTGATTTTTCAAACTCCACGGTCCACCTGCCCTGACTTAAAGCGTACTCACTTGATACGGGCAGGAAGAAAACTACCATTAGGAACTGTCCTAATGACCACCTCATTATAAAACTTACTATGTAATGAATACATGCCAAAGCTTGCCTCAAGTCTACTCTGAACTCAGTATAATCGAGACTGAATTCATTGATTGATTTTTCATACCGGGTGGTCCAAAAGTCCTGGAACGGTCACATATCGTGAGAAATACGCGTCGAATCGGAAAACGAAAAAATACATGTTGAATAAGTGAAATAATTCAATGATATCACACTTGATTCCCCACGTCAAGACCTTTCAATAGAGTATATGGAAGGGGGAGTCTACGATCACATGCAGATTCCGAATCTGCAGCCTTCACTGAAGCTAAGTTAGGAGCAGAGATACGTCCCTTTGAAAAAATTTTGAGTTTTATGACATTTTCACTCCCCCCTCCCCCGAAAATTGCGAAAATTAAAAACTCCATATCTTCGTTCCTAATTGAGCTAGGAGGAAGGTTGATAGCTCGTTGGACTCGGAATGAAGTCCTCTTTCCGATTCTACAATACAAAAAAGGGGGTTTCCATTTAAAATTTCACAGTTACCCCTCGCATAGAGTGTGATATCATTGAATAGCTTTCTTTCACTTATTCAATACATATTTTTCCGTTTTCCGATTCGATGTGTATTTCTCACGATATGTGACCGTTTCGAGACTTTTGGAGCACCCGGTATATGGGCACATCAGCACATAGGCTATTTTTGCCCATCACAAAGTATCTGGATACTCGCTTTTAAACTAAAACAAAATTGGGGATAGGCCCCTAACAAGAAAATAAATTAGGTTTGTTAAAATCTTCCTAACTCAATACATAAAAAGAACTAAAACTATACTTTCTCTGAGGACCAAAATATTCTTACCTAGGTTAATAGCTGAAGCTGTAAAGGGGCGCTCTTTACACGCAAGAACAAACACAAGACAACACTTTCCCACAAATGATTAGGCCCGCTTTCGACGAAAGCATTTTCCTTAGCATTTGTGCAATGACCAAAATGCTACCGTGTAATGTAAAAAATATTATGGCATATTTCATGGCATTTCTCAAGGATAGGCCCGGTCCGTAGCATTTTTCGTAGCGTAACCAATCAGAAGCGAGCTCTAGGTCACGAGTGTAGTTGTAATGGCGGCCGAGTGAGATGTAAACAACGTATCACTTCACGTTTTAAAAAGCCGATAACTATTCAACCGAGAGGAATAACGTTTCGTATAAAACGTTATTAGGTACAAAACAATGGCGCTGCTTAAATACATACTTTACAACGTTTACTGTACACGTATGGAAGAATATTTTAGTTGTTTCAAATGTAAACACCGTGCACTCATCATAGATGGTGTAACTCGACGTGCATTTCATGCTGTATATGTTATGCATTGTAATCGCAAGAGCTAGCCGAAAAGTTACACGAAATGCTTGCGTGTAAAGTATTATCTGCTACAAGATTTTTTAGAAGCATTTACATGGCATTTATGCTAGCAAAAATGTTAAAGGAAATGCTTTCGTCTAAAGCCGGCTTTATATTGGCCGTAGTTCCAGACGCCAAAGACTCGTTGGCCTGCAAGAAACAGTCGCCGGGGTGAGTGCCTGTATCTACAGTTTAAAATAGGAAAAACTCAATATGCTGACCAAGGCAGAAATGTATTTTATTATAAAACATAAACTAAACATAACGTTCCAACCTTCTAGAAAGGTCTTCTTCAGACTCTGTGCCATGTACAAATGAAACAAGGTACAAAACAGGACGATATATATACACAAAAATTACTCTGCTCCAGACGCAAGACTATTAGAAAGTTGTTTTCCTGGAACATTCCAGCAGCTGGCCTTCCCTTGTCAACTTGTGAATGAAGAAAGAAAGGAAGACGAATGAAAGAAGAAAGGAAAAATAACGTGAGATAAAGAGTCCAACCACTTTCCAGATGAAAGGAAATGTTTAGCTAAATCGCCTGTCAGGTGAAAGTACAGTTGACAAGTGAAGGCCAGCTGCTGGAATGTTCCAGGAAAACAACTTTCTAATAGTCTTTCGTCTGGAGCAGAGTAATTTTTGTGTGTATGTATCCTCCTGTTTTGTACCTTGTTTCATTTGTACATGGCACAGAGTCTGAAGAAGACCTTGCTAGAAGGTTGAAACGTTACGTTTAGTTTATGTTTTATAATAAAATAAATTTCTGCCTTGGTCAGCATATTGAGTTTTTGATATCATGGAAACAAGGCTTAATGGTGGTATAATTTAAAATAGGATTCGTAACACTGTGCAATGTGCCTCCACCAGGGATCGAATCCAGAACCTACAATGTTATCACTGCGCCATCGATCGTTGCGCGCTGTGCTAACCACTCAACCACGGAGGTGGGCACTACGCCATCGTGAAGGCCCTGTAATAAACGTAACGAAATTTCTGTGCCATCTGGAAAATTGCACGATAAATAGCTGGAAGGACGGCGGAAAGGGGGGAGGGGCTAGTACTATTTACTTCAATAATAATTTCATGGTATTGAGTACGAATCGATGAAATCCCTTTCAGTCCTGTAATGGTTCTGTAGGAAAGTCTTTTCAGGAATGCTTAGTAGGTATCATAGCAAGTATTGTTGACTTGGTTAGACATACGCCACCAACTTTGACATCATCAAATATGGCGACCACTCGACCTCAAAACTGCTTATACCTTTTGATACTTGATCGATTTTCATGGAAACTGAATCAATATGTTGTAAATTCTGTTCATAAGGTAAATAGTAATACAGTAATACCGTGCGTTCATTTCGATCTGCAGCCGAGAGATCGGGAGAAGCGTGGCGGGCGGCGCTGACGGAGATGCCGACATTTGCGGCCTGTAATACCCGCTTATTTTTATAGACATATGCAGACATTTATATAAATATTGCAAAACGAGCACTAACCTGTGTTATAACACGCAAAAGTTCTTCTGTAATTCATCCAAGTTCTGCTCTTATATACACAAATAAATACGCTATAGAAACGATGTTAAGAGCCACAGATAATAAAGCATTTTAATCATAGTTTTGACCAGTAACGTCCTGTTTAAGTTTATATCCTTGAAAGAGTTTTGTGGCCATGGGAATCGTTTGGAGGTTTCGAATGTGCAACACTATATCAGGATTACGCTGCAGACGAAACCGATAAAAGTGAATGGTTTTCGTGAGCTTCCTTGCAATCCGAAATATCAGAGCTCGAGTTTTTTGTTCCTTCGCGACTAGATGAAGACAGAGTTGTGAATATGGTGGCGAGCAATGTAAACCAAGAGCGTGTTAATTTCGTACTGTGCGCAAGAGTGTTATTCTTGGTTACTTGCAGTTACTTGTTTGTGTTATTGCAGTGTGGATGTGTGACGTGTCAGTGAGACGATTTGAATGCCAGCCGCAAGGTTCACGTTAGAACAAAGATTTTTTTATGTATGACACGTACAGTCATGTTCAAAAAATCTGTCGCATGGATTTTTTCTAAGTCCAACGTCTTACGAAATTATGTTGGTAGCTCTGAAACAAGGAAGTGTTGTGAAATATACGATCCTCCAATCAGAGTGAAGTTCGATTCGGAGGAGCAGGAGGCGTGACTCACGGTCTTGTCCACAGGAAGTTCAACCAATGCAGCATTTCCAAATATGAGATAACGTCCGCATTGGTTAAATATTGTTTCAATAATGCGAATCGGCAGAAAGATTACGCAAAAGTTTACTTTGTCGTTTTAATTGCCTTTAATCGTTTCAAATTAGTATTAAATTGTCTCAATTATAGTTCACGAGCTTAATACAGTCTGTATATTGTATTCATGTATGTGTTTGACAATCATATATCACTCATTAGAACAATTTTCACATTGTTTTCACTGCGTGAGATGACATTTCATTTACATTTACGATAAAATAGTGGTTTGGGTGTAATAACAGTTTTCATTAATTAATTTAGAGATGCATTTTTATTTGTTGAGTTAATGATTAGGTTAATTCGTTATTTCTCGCGAAAAGAGGGAACCACAGCTGAAAGAAAATACACAACTTGTATTATTGAGGTCAAGAGTTCGTTTGAACATCACTTTTTGCACACATAGGCTAATCACGACTCGGGATACATTTAAATTGGAATCTGAAACATTATGCGACCTGACTGGAACTCGGAAAAGGACACACTTGATTACAAGACGTCGATACATTACCACTTGGCTGGCGAACGCCAATAATAATAATGAGGGGTTGTGGGAGTGGGAGAGGGGTGACGGAAAGTAGAAAATAAATAGTATTTTCGGGGGTATTTAATGTTATATTTATAAACATACAAACCTAAGAAAATATTTATTTTGATATGTGTGTGGGGGTGGGGAAGGGGGAAAAGAGAGGGACAGAAAGATATTGGGAGAGATGGGACGAAGAGGTGATTGTGGAAAATGTTTTATTTGACGTTCAGTAATAAAAACAATCAAATCAATGACGATTATCTTATAAATACCATATTTAATGTAAATTTGTTTTAAAAATGGGGGCGGAGAGCTGTTTGTTGATTGATTGATTTGATTGATTTGGTGTTTTAAGTCCACTTTATTCACAGTAAGGCTAATCGGGACTGGACCTACAGTTTAAAGTGGGATCCGAACCACTTGTACCTCCACCGGGTATCGAACCCGGGACCCCTTGATTACAATGCGACGACGCAACCACTGCGCCATCGGGGAGGCCACGCTGTTTGTTTTACGGTCAGTGCAGGATAACAAGTGGAGACACATAGTGGTTCGTATCTCACTTTAAACTGTAGGTCCAGGCCCCATTAGCCTATCTGTGTATAACGTGGATTTAGAATTCAGTAGAAAATAACGTCGATCTAGTATTTTGGATTTTAGATGCGTTGAGACCACTAAAATTTCCAATTCTTATAATAAGAAACCTGTCCTCATATTACCATTTTGAAAGAGAGATAGTTAATTGTATAATCTTTCGTTATTAGTTTCAAAGAAGACTAATTCAAATAGTAACAATGGGAACGAATAAAGTTTACGAAAAGTTTTTGCCACAGTGGGGATTTGAACCTACGACCATTAGAGTGACAACCCAGTGCGATAACCACTACCCCACGAGTTCGTTCCTTCTTACGGCATGATTATGATTTAAGACCAATTCGTTCAATATGCATTAGAAATATAATCCCCACCCGCCTCTTTATAAACAACACACCCAAACGCTCCTTTGTAGCAAATGAAATAAAGGTGGTATGAATGTCACCAAACATTTAAGCAAAATCTACTATATTTAAGACGCAATCGTTTTACATGGAGAGGCTACAGCTTCGAAAATTGACGTTGTGACGTGGCTTCTTGTAGTGGTAAGGTAGATATTCGTATGGCAGGGTTCCAGCGTGCACTAGCCAGTAATTTCCGAGAAAAAAAACTTCAATTTTTTTTATGATGGTAAAGTGGTTCGGTTATAGGCTATCAGTATTACACGCCGAAGATTATAGGTTTGACTTCTGTTCGATTACCCCTATTATTATTATATATAGCAACTAAGTATTGTATTTAATTAATAATTTAAAGAAATGAAAATATTATATATTTTTTTTTTAAAAAAAATAACACTCCTTTCTAATGATTTTTCAATGTTATTTTTGAAAATTGTTCATAATATGTTTTTGAATTTCTCATCATTTTACTAGGATTTGCATAAAAATGATCCATGTGTCATATTCGACGAAATGTCATGTACAGCGAAAGTTATACATTTTTATTTTAGGGAAAATTATCAAGAAACAAAAAAATAAATACTATTGACATCCTTTTGTGAATAGTATTTATTTTACATTATTTTTTGTTCATCTTGCATAGTTGTATTCTTGTAAAAAGCATGAAAAACAATATATTCTCTACATTTCGCAAAGCAAATAATATACGAATTTTCGTAATAAGAAAAATGCAATAAATAATTTTTCGGTTTAATAAGAAATAAAAATCGCAGAGTTAACCGAACGGTGAATCGAACACAGAATTTTACAACCCATAAAATGCCTTGTAGCCTTTGCAATGAAGTGATGTAGATTCAAGTAATAAAATTTCATGCAAAATGGCACGTTATAAGATTGTTCAAATATATTATCAATGTGTCCATAAGTTATTATGCTGTCAGCCATTTGGCACATCTCGTTACAAAATCTCAGCACATCACCATTCACTAGTTAATCGAATTGAATATTGATTCACTTCACAGTTCAATATGCAACAATAATTTCGACTCATATCACGTGAGATGTAAACTCAATTCAATTCTCTCAATATATGTAACTTGTATGTTGAGCTCATGTAGAAATATCAATTATGAGCTCTAAGCTAAATTTGACACTACAATCGCTTGATCAACTCTTGCGTCTCGCTGCCAGACATCCTACGTTCCTCTTTGCTCCAGGTCGCTTCTGGATTTCATTATCATTGTTTTTACCTCTGTTTCATTCTCATCGTCGTTATAAACCTACGTAATTGCTACTGTTTACAGTAGACAGAATCTACTGGTATCAATTGTAGTACTCTACTGTGTCTCTCGGAAATCTACTCAAAATCAATGATTTCCTACTGAACACTTTCAGTAGGCCTAATGTGTAATTACAGTTGAGGAACTACAAGTGAAATATTCTCTTCAGTACTACATGTAATATTGCATGTAGTGCGTTTGAATTTGAATTCAAAATTTTGGGTGCGTCAGCACTTAGGCTATTTTTCACCTGTCACTTTATACAGGGTCCAGCCCCTTACCAGAACTAAAATAACATAACTGTGACGTCGTGTTGTAACTAAAATATTAAAATATTCTGAATTCGGTTAAAAGCTGAGGCTGTAAAGAGGCACTCGGCACCCACAAGGACCAAACACAGGACAACACAGATAATTATACTGGCCATGGGGCCAGTCGCCAGAACCTCGTTCGTCTGCAAACTGAAGTCCCGGGTGTACTACGTGGAAGCAACAATTGGGTGTACATACTTCGTGGAAGGTCATCACTTACACCCTTGTAGTGTGTTTAGCTCAGCATGTTAGTTGTAAATATAACTTTTAATTCCTCCTCACTAACAATTTGTTTTTATATCTATTTAAAATTTAAACCAACCTCTCTTCCATGTAGTACACCCTGAACTGCATTTTGCAGACTAACGAGGCTCTGGTGACTGGACCTACTGTGAGTATAATCTTTGTAGGACTGTGTGTGCGTTGTCCTTGTTTGTGCTGACTGTGTGTCGCTTTACAGGCTCAGCTTTTAACCCAGGTAAGGATATTTTAGTTTTCAGACACGCTTTTATTTTTGTCATGATAAGGGGCTGGACCCCGTATAGTGTGACGGGTGTAAAATACCCTAAGTTTTTAGGCACACAAATACAAATTATAATTCAAATTAAAAAAATCTTAACATAGATGTTTTAAAACACCTATTGATCTACTGAAACCAGTACATTAGAAAAACTGCAAGTGAAATTAATTTATTCAGTATAGTGTATAATATGTTAAGTTTAATATTTTGCTGTAAATATTAATTTCATACCCCCTTATTATTTTTTTGTTGTATTTATATCTTTTTGAAAATCTGAACACAGTAGATGTTTCAAAACACCTATTGATCTACTGAAAACAGTAGACAAAAGTTTCATTGGAGTAAGTAGAAAAGAGTCATGAAATAATACCCAAAGAAGTCAACCATTATGAATTAATGTTACATACTTTTTTTTATTTCACTTTCCAAAACCTAGGAGCTCGAAATAATACATGGCATGCGATTTAGTAGACAGTCTGCTTTTCTGTGATTGATTCGTCGTGCCCAGTCGGGGATTACTACCGTTCAAGGTAAAAGGGGAAGGGGAATAAATCCACCACAGTACCATGACGTATGAAGTAACATGTTCCCAGGCATCCAATACAACTGATAAGGGTTCGCCTGACTTTGGAAGTGTGTGAAACACGTTTCACGCTGGTTTCCAGAATGCTGTGGCTAAATCTGGAACTAACGGTGGAATAAGAAATAGTTTGTAACATTTAACAATGACATTTCGCATTTACAAAATATGAGATATGTAGACATTGATTTATTTATTAAAGTAGACGGTAGAGAATTACTTACCACGAAAGTCAAGGTCTAAATTGCAGACATCAAATATCTACTCCAGGTTGTAAAATACATTTGTGATAGACAGCAGATTGGTTAATAAGGTTTACAAGATTGCTAACGACTCTTAAGACAAACGTTCAACGAAGGTTATTGAGTGAGAAAATGGGAAATTGTTAAAAAATAGCGGCCTAGTTGAGTGAAGATCGAAGGTTCGAATCTCTTATAGAACCGGCTATTTTTTGACACTAATTTTTGGTGCGTAATATATTTAATGTATTGTCGACATTTATAAGAAACAAAATATGAAAACTCTCCTCCTCCGTAACGGTGCGGTCTAAGACTCTGTGCTTTGGACTCCGACTGCAGCGGGACGGCATGGATTCGAGTCGTCCTGGGTTCTCGGCCTGTTATTTGTATAGGACCGGTGGCAACCCAGCATCGTGAGGAAATTGGGGAGTACGAGTGACTGGTGTAACCTGATTTCAGATGTCTTCTATAACGGCTGAGGGTTCGACGTGCTGACCAGCGTCACCTCGTTGCCAGTTGAAGATAACTCTAGGTAGGATTGTGGAAGGGAGACTGACAGTCGGGAGATAGCCCATGGCCCTTCGAGGTTTTAAAATTTGAAAACTATTTCTTCCGTAAATCTAATTTCTCGTCATTGTCACGTGAGATTTCTTTTCAGTATGACTCCTGCAATACTAATTAGTTCCTAAGTAAGATAATGAGATGGACAGAGAGATACTAAATTATGTGTTCACTGTTTAAAAAATAAGCATTAACACATTTTTATATTCACATACCTCTTTACAAATTCCTGAAAACGTCACTACAAATGAACCAATCTAGTGCACACTAGAGCCTTGGCTTATCGATACCTATGGGGTATCCTACAATTACACTCAAACCACTACCTCAATTCTCGAAGCTGTAGCCTCTCCATGTAAAACGATTGCGTCTTAAATATAGTAGATTTTGCTTAAATGTTTTGTGACATTCATACCACCTTTATTTCATTTGCTACAAAGGAGCGTTTGGGTGTGTTGTTTATAAAGAGGCGGGTGGGGATTATATTTCTAATGCATATTGAACGAATTGGTCTTAACTCATAATCATGCCGTAAGAAGGAACGAACTCGTGGGGTAGTGGTTATCGCACTGGGTTGTCACTCTAATGGTCGTAGGTTCAAATCCCCACTGTGGCAAAAACTTTTCGTAAACTTTATTCGTTCCCATTGTTACTATTTGAATTAGTCTTCTTTGAAACTAACAACGAAAGATTATACAATTAACTATCTCTCTTTCAAAATGGTAATATGAGGACAGGTTTCTTATTATAAGAATTGGAAATTTTAGTGGTCTCAACGCATCTAAAATCCAAAATACTAGATCGACGTTATTTTCTACTGAATTCTAAATCCACGTTATACACAGATAGGCTAATGGGGCCTGGACCTACAGTTTAAAGTGAGATACGAACCACTATGTGTCTCCACTTGTTATCCTGCACTGACCGTAAAACAAACAGCTCTCCGCCCCCATTTTTAAAACAAATTTACATTAAATATGGTATTTATAAGATAATCGTCATTGATTTGATTGTTTTTATTACTGAACGTCAAATAAAACATTTTCCACAATCACCTCTTCGTCCCATCTCTCCCAATATCTTTCTGTCCCTCTCTTTTCCCCCTTCCCCACCCCCACACACATATCAAAATAAATATTTTCTTAGGTTTGTATGTTTATAAATATAACATTAAATACCCCCGAAAATACTATTTATTTTCTACTTTCCGTCACCCCTCTCCCACTCCCACAACCCCTCATTATTATTATTGGCGTTCGCCAGCCAAGTGGTAATGTATCGACGTCTTGTAATCAAGTGTGTCCTTTTCCGAGTTCCAGTCAGGTCGCATAATGTTTCAGATTCCAATTTAAATGTATCCCGAGTCGTGATTAGCCTATGTGTGCAAAAAGTGATGTTCAAACGAACTCTTGACCTCAATAATACAAGTTGTGTATTTTCTTTCAGCTGTGGTTCCCTCTTTTCGCGAGAAATAACGAATTAACCTAATCATTAACTCAACAAATAAAAATGCATCTCTAAATTAATTAATGAAAACTGTTATTACACCCAAACCACTATTTTATCGTAAATGTAAATGAAATGTCATCTCACGCAGTGAAAACAATGTGAAAATTGTTCTAATGAGTGATATATGATTGTCAAACACATACATGAATACAATATACAGACTGTATTAAGCTCGTGAACTATAATTGAGACAATTTAATACTAATTTGAAACGATTAAAGGCAATTAAAACGACAAAGTAAACTTTTGCGTAATCTTTCTGCCGATTCGCATTATTGAAACAATATTTAACCAATGCGGACGTTATCTCATATTTGGAAATGCTGCATTGGTTGAACTTCCTGTGGACAAGACCGTGAGTCACGCCTCCTGCTCCTCCGAATCGAACTTCACTCTGATTGGAGGATCGTATATTTCACAACACTTCCTTGTTTCAGAGCTACCAACATAATTTCGTAAGACGTTGGACTTAGAAAAAATCCATGCGACAGATTTTTTGAACATGACTGTACCTACGTGAAAACAAACTCATGTCGAGACGTGTGTAGGTAATTTGTTCAGAAATTCCCATGCGTTTCAACTCCACACAGAGATACGGTTAGACATCTTGTCCTTAAATTACGAGAAACTGTATCGTTAAATTTTAAAACACCTAAGCAAAAACGACGGATTCTAACCGAAGCAAAACTCGATGATATTGGTGCAGCGTTAGAACGTTCTCCAAACAAACCTCTACGCCGTGTTTCACAAGAGGTGGGCGTGTCAAAATCATCGGCACATACAGTCACTAAGCTACTAAAATTAAAACCATACTCTTATAACACAGGTTAGTGCTAGTTTTGCAATATTTATATAAATGTCTGCATATGTCCATAAAAATAAGCGGGCATTTCAGGCCGCAAATGTCGGCATCTCCGTCAGTGCCGCCCGCCACGCTTCTCCCGATCTCTCGGCTGCAGATCGAAATGGACGCACGGTACTATGTTAACTGTTTTTGTGTATTGTTTTTCAAGTTTTCTTAACTACAAATATAATTTCTCGATGTAGTGGCGATTGGGTTCCGAAACTGGAGGGGGCTAGGGCAGTTTAGTTTTTCTTGTTACATAAGGTTTACATAGTGCAGGGGCAAAAGTGGGAGGGGGAGGAGCAACTGCCATCCCTAATCGCCGCCACTGGCACTCGATGTAATATACACTGAAATAAATTCAACACAAGTATTCAAGAAATAAAATAGGAGGTATGAAAGTGAGAGTCACACACATTCTCGATCTCGACCATATTGTAGGTGTTGTAATGAGCATCACACTCCAGCCGCCATTACACCACAAGTTTGATTAGAGGACGGATGAGCTCCAGAGAAACTTTGTCAAGGAACAATGTCAGAAAGATTATCATCTGAGATCACCCACCCCAGGAATTGAATGAGAGTGTCTCACATGGCAGACAGATACCCTACCCATTGAACCACCTCTGTTCATATGAAATAGTATTCCTCACAATAAAAATACAAGGATGGCTCACATGATATGACGGTCAACATACAGAGACTTGATTCGACGTGTATAATTCGTGCCAAAATATCAACAGCATGGTCGTAACAAAAATATATTTTGAGAAACGCTCAAACACGTGCACACCATGTAACTATGGATTTTTAAGACTACCCATTGCACGCACGTGAAACTGTGTTGACAATTCTTTAAATAAACAAGTATCCCTCGTGCTCTACTCGTGGGATGCTTAATAACATATAACTTTTGGTCATTCTTGTACTGATAAGAATAGAACGTAATCACATATTGTGGAATTTCGACAAATATCCAAGCGTATTTTTAAATTACTCAGATTGAACGAACAATCTCTGATTCATACCTGATAATTAGAGCCCGGATGTTTGGCAAAATGCCTCTTTTTATCTACTGGATATATTGATAAAAATTTTCCGGATATACGTTTTTTATGTTGTTTCGAATGTTTTAGAAGCCTTTTCATTTTGCCTATTTTACCTATTTGAGACCCCACTGCCTATTTTTAATTATAATGCCTTATTTTTCCCTTTTTCAATTAAATTAGACCATTTTTTAAAAAAAAAGTGTGTATATAAATTATTTTTCTCCCAAAAAACGTTGTTGGCATTTATTTTTCCGTTTATTATGTGAATAATTTTCGCCTTATTTAAGTAACATTGAACTCACGCATGTTTCAACATTGCTGAAGGAGAAAAGTGTAAGAAAAAAGTATTTCATGCTGAGTTAGGATATTGCCTTTCGGTTAACATTGACTGCTGAAAACCTGTTGCAGAACATCTGCACAATTACGTCATCACGTCCAGCATTCGTGTCAGGACGTTATTGACAAGAAACAGCACTAATGCCCAAGGACCTTTGCATGGATTCCAAAATCAAGTTCTCTATCTATAGTTTAGTTCTGCACTTTGAAGGGAAAGGATCGTGTAGTTGTCATCATGCCGAAATTTAGTGTGCTATTAGGTGGTAAGTTACACGGTTACGTGCGTGAATTTGGTGAAAATTGAAATGCTCTTCCCAATGTAGATTTTAACATTTTGCCAGAAATTATAGATAAAAGTAAGCGACTTCCAAATGTGCCTTTTTTCGGTTTATTTTGCCTTTTTTCATTTTTAGTGCCTATTTTCCACATTATAAATGCTTTTTTGCCTGCCTATTTTAACGAAAATAAATGCCTGAACTTCCGGGCTCTAGTGATAATACACGATCAGGCATTCAATAAAAAAAAAAGGTACTCCCCTGTGCTTAGCACCACGCAATGAAGGCGCCCCACACTTTCTTGATTCGGTAGTGAACTAACCACTAACTAACTCTCTAGCCTTCTTAAACCCGAAGGTTCATGGCTGCAGCAACACAGGCCTTCCATCTTTCCCTATCTTGAGCAAGATCTATATACTCTTTTCCATCCCTACCGATTTCCCTTAGGTCCATCTCAATGTTGTCCCTCCATCTTCGTCTTGGCCTTCCTACAGGTCTCTTACCATCAGGTTTCCCAACAAGAATCCTGTAAACTCCTCTTTCCTCTCCCATTCGTGCCACATGGCCTGCCCACCTAAGTCTTCTTGATTTAATTATTCTGATAATATCTGGACATGAATACAAATTATGTAGTTCTACATTATGTAACCTTCTCCACTCACCTGTCTCCTCATCCCTTTTAGGTCCAAAGATTTTCCTAAGGATCTTATTTTCAAATATTCTCAATTTATGTTCCTCTTTCAATGTAAGGGACCAAGTTTCACACCCATATAATACTACAGGCAAAATTACTGTTTTGTATATTTTAACTTTTAGTTTCTTAGATATTAAACGAGAAGACAAAAGTTTATGAAGAGAGAAGTAACATGCATTTCCTGAATTAAGCCTACTTTTTATTTCCTCTTTAATATAATTTTCATTTGTTAATATTACTCCTAAGTATTTGAATTTGGAAACTGGTTCAAACGAGTTGTTATCAATAATTAGATTTTGATTATTACCTAACACTTGGTTTCGGCCTGTAAGCATATATTTAGTTTTCTCTTTGTTAACTTCCAAACCTATCTCTTTAGCAGTTTTGAAAAATATTTTAGCATTATTCTTAATTGTATTCACATCATCCCCCAGTAAGTCTACATCATCTGCATATGCTAACAACTGAGTCACACCATTTAATTTTAGTCCTTCTTTAGTTTCTTTTACCTTCCTAACAGCATATTCTAAGGCAAAATTAAAGAGCAATGGAAATAATGCATCTCCTTGTTTTAACCCATCATGAATTGTAAATTTGTCAGACATATTAATACCCACACGAATTTTACTTTCTGTTTCACTGGTGCATATTTTTATCATACTAACAAGCTTATTAGGTATTCCAAATTCTACTAATATATTATATAATTTATCTCTTTTGACCGAATCATATGCTTTTTGAAATCAATGAATAGCTGATGGACATTTTGAATATATTCCCACTTTTTTTCAAGTGTCTGTCTGATGTGAAAAATTTGATCTGTAGTTGATCTGTTACGTTTAAATCCACATTGATCGCTTTTGACTGCTTTTACCCCCCAGGGTTTCCCCCAGGTAAAATTCAACGTTGAGTGGTAGTTCCTTTATAGTGACACCATATGCCGACACCCCCTCTCACTCAATTAGGCTTGTAGTTCCTTTGTAGTGACACCATATGCCGACAAAGGCGAAGGAGTAAACGATTCCTAGGGATTCAATACCGGGGGTAATAATTCCCTCTTTGATGTTTCCGCGGCGGTGAACCATTCCTAGGGAATTATTTCCGGGGGGGAGGGTAAAAACTCTTGGGGGTAATCAATTACTGGGATAACGTTCCAACGTTAGAAAAATTCCCGGATTTGAACAGGCCGGGGATCGAACCAGGGACCTTTAGCATGGTAGTCAGACGCGTTAACGACTGAGCCACCGCGGCCACGGGCATCCAATACTGTCTTTTATTATCTTGCAAGAGAGAAATATTCAGTTCTGCTGAATTCTAGAAATATCCACCCCCTGAAAAGGAAGATGTGGACAATTATTTCCGTATTTTATTGATTAATCTTTATAGTATGGACTTATCAGGACATAGGCCATTCTTGCTCGCCACACAATACAGGGATAAGCCATTTAAAAAATAAGATTGAGACAGACCACTAACAGGAAAGTAAAATATGTATGTTAAAAAAACTTTCTTACTTAATTTTTAAAACTACTTCATTCATTCACTACTCAACAAAAACCAAAACTATACTAAGGACTAAAATCTCCTTATCTAGTTTAAAAGCTGAGGCCCTAAAAGGGCACTCAGTACACAAACACTGTCATGTCTTAGCTTAAATTGCTACGTGATTTTGCAATAATAATAATAATAAGTTTTCTTTATTAAGGGGGCGAGGTTTAGCCAAGGGCTGCTCTGTCACCTAACCCTTGTCAATATGATAATACGTATAAGATTAGACAAACTGCTAAATGTAAAATAATACAAACTACAAATACAAAAGACAATAGTAATAATAACACAATAATACAATTCTGACTACCATGCAAGAGTCCCGGGACTTTTTCAACATGTTCAAGCGGCTCCGGCGCCCACCGAGCGTCGTATAAGTGTAGGTACCTGGAGGAAACTCTGGGGGGTAAAGGCGGACAGGGGCGTGGTGCTGATCACATCACTCCCAGCTCGGCCGAGATCAAGAAACTGTGGGGCCCTAATCCCACACCCCCTATACGCCTTCATGGAGTGGTGCAAAGCACAGGGGAGCACTTTACTTTTTTACTTTATAATACAATTCCATATAGGGAGTGACTTGATACCTTCAGTGTGTGCCCCGATTCTACCATTGTTCCATTAACAGCAGATATTTTACTTTACCTTTGAAATTTAATGGGTTGTTTATACTTGCGGTGATCGCAGACAATGCATTCCATGCTTTGGGAGCCGAAAATGAGAAAGATGATTTGTAGGGCGTGGGAGAATGATGGCATAAATTGAAATTGTTCCGCTTACGGTAACATACTGATGGATTTCCCTTCGGGAATGCATCTTCTGGAACAGGCACTGCGGTTTACCTTCTGTCAGTAGCTATGCGGCGGATGAAACAGATATACTTATGTTATGCAGCACAAACTTGAATTAATTCTTGTCTACACAAATCCAACTCCTTTTAAAATAAATAGCCACGTTTATGTAATCTGTAAATACTGTGGGGGTAAGACACCCAAGGCACCCTTAGGGGTGGGGGTGGGAAGGGAGTGCCATGTAAAAATAATCGAAAACGACCGATATTAGTATGGAATCCATAGTTTTCGGGGTCGCTAAGATGAATAGTGACATTCCCAATGCCGTTCAACTCCAAGTTCATCACCTATCGGCATGGGGGAGGGGGGTGAGAGGGGGTGATAAATAAAATGTAAAAAATTACCTACGTTGGTGTCGAATCCATAGTTTTCGGAGTCAATTTGTACAGTGCTTATACTTTTAAATACCTCTACATAGAATTAGTTACATTTTACACTATAGTTAGAATTCATTATTTTCCTGTCTAATAGAAGATTGGGAAATACCCGAGCTACTCAAGGGAAACGACGCAGTTTTAGAATTACGGCACGACGTACCTCAACAATAAGTTCTTACTGACTATCTAAAATATTCCATCTCTAGGTCCACCTGTTCAGAATTAGTCAATGGAACGAAAGAAGGTTATCACACACACAGCGAAATAATGATGTTTTGACGAGCATTCCAGAATGGATGCTGCACGTTGTTCAGTCTCGGAAGATTAGCTTCTGCGATTTAGCAGTCGCCTCGGGACAGATTTACCAGCCTGTTTCAACTTGATCTCGGATCCTTTCGTCAGTGCTTCAAGCTCCACTGTTCCTGCTACAATCTGAAACCCAGGTGAGGAATGTCCAGATTAGGCTCTGCTAGATGCTACTATTTTTAAGAGCAAAACGCATACGGGATAATACTTGATAATTTTTTCTCACGTTTTCATATATTTTTGAATGTGTGTTACGCGTAATTACCTGCCAAATAGAGAACTTCAAACTGCTATTACAGTAAAAACAGCTACAAAGAGTGTAATGACACTTCTGCATTGTAATGATCCCATTCAAAAACCCATGAGGTTGTTACATCCCGATATATTTGTGGTGTATTTATTAATTTCCAAAGTTCCATTTCATTCGATTTCATATTTCTTATGGAGCGTCTCCTTTCTGCCATTTTTGTCTAATCGTGACAATGAGGATCAGTATGATATCATATGATGAAATTGATGAAGGGACAAAGAACACACATGCCATGCCAGGCCCCTTACATTTTGGGGAAAAAATAACATTCTGAACAACCTAGAGTCCAAAGATAAGTATTCCTCTTACAAAGATTTGACATACTAAGAGAACAAATATCAATATTTTACAATTATTCACTAAAAGAAATAAACAATTATGAAGGCTAGAGCCATATAGGTGTTCACAGTACGGGCCAAGGAGGCGATAATTGACCCTACAGCATAATGGAAAAATTGCATACCTTCTAATCCATACAGTAAAACCTCGTTAATCCGAACTAATGGGGGGATAAGTTGGCCGGTTTAACGAAAGTCCGGATTAACTGAAATAACCTTAAAAAAACAGTAGAAAGTGCATTAAAACTTCGATTATAACAACAAAACACGTTTATTATGGTGTATTTAAAGAGCATAGGCCTAAATACACTATACAGTAGAGTACAAAGTCTACGGGAAACAGAATTTCATCAGTGGTTGACTGCCTCTTCTTTGGGAAGTTCTCTTGAATACTTCTAGCCACATTTAAAACCTTGCTTTCTTTCTTCCTTTTGCCTGTCCGGATCAAGCGAAGTCCGGCTTATCACGGTCCGGATTAACGAGGTTTTACTGTATTTATATATTTGTATTACTTCTCCCTCCTTTCTCTAAATTATCACTTCCTTCCTATGTCCTAGAAACTATTTTTCTCCCTTATTTCCTGCTATGTTGATATTTTGTCTCTACTCCTTCACACGCTTTCTTTCTCTCTCCTTCTCCTCTTTAATTACTCATATTTTACAGTAATTAGTAAACACAAGCCACGTGATTTTCAACACCCACACGCCGAGAGATTTTCATGTGTAGTAGACTTAGTATCAATCTTTGCAAGAACCGAACTACAATCACGGTACTATTGTCGATTCGATGTACTAACTGTTTCGAAGAATCGTACAAGAAACTAAAAAAAATACATGAAATGTGAAGAAAGTCACGTTTTCAATTGCAAGTTCATGAAAACCCCTTCATGTAATCTGTAGGTCATGAACACTTCTTTCAGTGCTACTCCATCACGTGTTCTGATATCTTCGAGGTTTCTAGTAGATGCACTCGACTCGGCACACGTCCAATCTCATTCTTTTCTTTATCTGGTCACAGATAACCCTGTAGCCAATCGTCAGTCTCTCGACTGATTCAGCAGCACTATATAAGGCTGGCGACGATAGAGAAGGACATTGCAGCAGCAGATCTCTAAAGATGGCTCGCTTTGTACTCCTGGCTCTCAGCGCTCTCCTCTTCGCCCACCAGGCCCTGGGCCATGGGCACCTGCAGGACCCAGCGTCCAGGAACGCCGCCTGGCATTTGGGCTTCAGCACTCCCATCAATTACAACGAGGATGGACTCAACTGCGGTGGATATGGGGTAAGCAAAGTTCACGTTATGTCACCATCAATGACAACCAAACCGTTGTCTGCGCTATAAACTTGTTTTTTCTAGCCGTTCTGCTGGAATGAGATACTACTTTGTACATATTTCCTGCCCCGTTTGCATTGATGTTAATCTTGCTTCATTCAGTTGATTCACATTGTCCATACTTAAGGCGAAAACTTTAGCAAAATAGAGTGGGGTTCATTAGTATTAGCAGGCAAATTGCCCATCACCATATTTATTCTGTTCGTTTTATATGATGAGAGCTACAGAAATCGAATCAAAACACTAAACAAGCTAGTGATAACATCTGAACCAGCATATATACAAATACATTCCTTAAAAGCACATAGGATGGGAGACAAAAAATTAATGAAGCTAGTCATGGACAATTTGCTGAGCAATTGCTACTTTCTATGAATTTCACTGTACATTGCAAAAGGTTTGGTTAAGTTTATCTAAGTGCACTAAGCCTACGATTTAAAGTGTGGTACGAAACACTAAAACATACATGTCACTAATTTTCATACTGTTCTTCCTTCGATACCCGATGGATGCATATATTAGTGTTTCGGATCCCACTTTAAACGCAGGGCATAACGTGAACTTAAAACAAACTTCAATATAGGATATATCGGAACCAATTATCATTGATATCCAAAGATGCCGCTAGTGAGCACGTAAATTAACAGTAACGATAAATTTTCATCAGAACATAATTTCATTACAATCTTGTGTGAACTAATTTCCAAAAACTTCACTTGACTTCCAACATGATTATTACAGTATTTTCCGAACCGTCAAACAATTTTTGATCTTAAACTCTTATACTACTTGCTAGTAATAACATTAGAAAATCCTTAAAATTTCTCTGAACAATCAGAAATTCTGAAGATGAGGTGCAGAGGTAAGGTGCTTCCGAGTATTTTCTCCTGGACCTGATCTTCTACTTTGCTCATCTGTTGACAGGCTAGCGGTGGTAAGTGTGGTGAGTGCGGCGACCCCTACGCCAATTCTAAGCCTCGCGCCCACGAGAATGGAGGCACCTACGGAACCGGCGTCATCGTGAAGGAGTACCTGGAAGGCCAGGTCTTCACGGCGACCATGAACTGGTCCACGACCCATCTGGGCTTCAACGAGTTCCGCATCTGTCCCCTGAGCAGCCCAACCGAGGTGGAGACCCAGGAGTGCTTCGACAAGTACCTTCTGGAACTGGCCGATGGCTCCGGAACCAAATACATGCTGGAGGATAACATCGTCGCTGCCGTTCACAGCGTGGACCTGAAGCTGCCAGCCGGACTCAAGTGCGACCACTGCGTTCTGCAATGGTACTGGAAGGCCGGTGAGTGTTATCTCTTAATTTCTGCATATTCTTAGATAGCATGATCACCTCTTGGAGTTGAGGTCCTTGGAAAACCTAGACCTTCCTCAGGATTTACAACGAGTCATCTTCTCCATTCTGTAACCATTCTCTTCAGGTCTTCTTCAGCAACCTCAGTCTTGATCTTCATCCTTGTATCCATTCTCTTCAGGCCCTCTTCAACAACCTTAGTCTGGATCTTCATCCTTGTACCCATTCTCTTCAGGTCTTCTTCATCAAACTTAGTCTGGATCTTCATTGTTGTACCCATTCTCCTCACATCTTCATCGGGATCTCCCAACTGGTCAATATGATTCTACTTCACTTCTTTACCATTCTATCCATAGATCTTCTCTCCAAATTTCCTTATCTAACTTTGTATGATTGTTCCTCTTTTATACTACTTCCAATCTTTTATTTGATCTATTCTCTAAACACAAAATATTTTCCGCAGTGCTCGTATTTGTAAGCCTCTTTCTTTACTAACACTGAGGCAACAAATCTTTGAACCATACATTACATAGGCCATCTTTTATAATCTGTCGTTCCTTAGTTTTATTACCCGCTGATAGCCGAGAATTTATTTCATTTTTGTTATCTCTATCTTTTCTCAACAAAGATTACACATTTTACATTATTTTACTCTTTCGAAAGTGAAAAAAGTGCTTCTATTAATCATACAATATTCTCTAAGGTTATGTAAGGTGGATTTGAACTAGTTAAACATGTTCCAATGCCCTATCAATATCAAGAGCAACATTTGATTTCAATTTGCACAATGAAAGAATTGTCAGCGAACAAGTTTGATCTTATATATAAAATCAATCTCTTTGCAGTCATAATCGAAATTCTTGAGCACACTACTGACTATCTAATGTGTTCATACCGTAATGTTTGGACAGTACAAATAATTTTCACTTGGAAATAGGGAAATAGCATTAATAATAGGTCCAGAAAAGCAAAGTATGAGAGGAAAAATATTAGGTATCAAAAAATTATCGTTCTCTACTTTCTTGTACTTCATTATGGCAGAGTATCACTTGAAGCAAAGCGTACATTCAGTCTCAATCAAATTTGTGGTGCAAATCTCACAGACGCAATAAGCCAACGACCATAAATCTTCATTATTTATTTTCTTGCCAAATACTTTATTTTTCAATACACAGGAACTATTACCCACCGTATGCAGTTTCTAACTCATTGATCAGCGTTGTAAATATTATATCTTTCATTCCAAGGTGCTTTTGGAATTAATATTGTTGCAAAGTTGATTGAGTAAGAATTTCTATGTGTATCGATATTTAATAACGGAATTTTATTTTCATTCTTATTCTTCAGGAAACAACGTAGGCCAGTGTGCCGATGGAAGTTACCAACTGGGATGTGGCACTCAAGAGACATACAGCAACTGTGCCGATATCTCCATCTCATAAGAACATTTGTGTCGGTGCTATTAATAGATCACCAGTCACAAAAAAGGTTAGACAGTGTTCAACAATAGTCTTATAAAATTTTCTGAAATTGGGAAAGTTCACTTTGAACATTTATGAAGCAAGGTACATTTAGTTGGATTCATCAGAAGGAATTAAATGGATTTGTAAACGGGAAACGACGTCATGGCGAGTTATTGTAGTATTTCCATGGCAAAACTAAGAAATAAAAAGAAGAGGCAGTGTGTATCATACTAATTACGTTAATTTAATAACGTGAGCATGTAACCTGACTTACGTGAAGCAATTCGCGAGTTATTCGTATCATAATATTTCCAGTTTTATTATATAACTTTTCCATAAATATTTAAAGATCCCTTGCTGCTAATTCATACAGTACCTCTAAAGAACGTCAAACACTAATACAGACGAAAGTTTCCTTGTGGGAAAAATATTCTGTTATACAGTTTCGCAACTAACGTGAAAGATACGTAGTCAGAGGAAAGTGTACCAACAAAAATAGTGATATTAATGAGTCCAGAAGCCGTTGGCAACAGATGATCAATGTAAATAAATCTTAGTGTTTATGTAAATTCCGTACAAACATTGGGTATATATTAAATATTGTCTGTGATGAAATATTGGCATTTTAGGCCAAACATGTATTGATTATTATTAATTCTTATTCATAAACCTAAGTTTAATGTGTGAACACACAGCAATGTGCGTTCTAAGAATTAATAGTGTCATCCGAATACAAATTTACTTCGCTTTAGTATTGCAAGTAGAAGGTTCGAAAAGTGTTATACTTGAAATCACTATTTAAATAATTCACTACAAGTTTGTTCACATTAGTGAAATATCTAACAGAGCATAAAATAATTAATTTAACTCTAATTTCAGATAGATTGGATAGTTTGGACACCTCTTTCCATCTTGGATTACGTGGCAAATGTCATCATTCCCTGACCACCTCATACAATCTACAAATGTTCAAGATATTATGCTGTAAAGATATCACAGAATAAATAATAAATGAAAGCAATAATCTATCCATTTCTTAATAGTTCATATTTGTGTTTCTGTGTGGTTGTGGCTGCATTTACGTAGTGGCTGATACCACCTCAGACGTGGGGAAAATATAGAACGTATGTATGTACCATATGTATCCTCACTGTTGCCAAGTCGCAAATCATTTAACTGCGATAACTGTCGAAACTTTAGCGCCGTTCGGCTATTTTTTTAACGAGGTTAAACACCTTGAAGGGTTGATTTCCCATTGCATTTGTGCGAAATTGGTCAACACATTTCAAGATGGCGGAAGAAAAATTGATTTTTCCCATGTGGGCGCTTTGAATTTTGCTGCTATTTTCAAATCACTGAAATGACAACGTTTCAAGAGTTTAAACACAATGTAAAGCAGATTTGCAGCGCGGGTTTCGCTAACTTGCGGTAATTGATAAAAAGGGGGCTTGGTAGGCACCGTGCCCGCGAAAACTACCCTAAAGTCAGAGCTCTCGAGCGGACGTTCTTTCAAACATCTTGCATGGCTGATCTCTTTATTGCATTTGAACGGAACTGGTCGACAAGTTTCAACTATAACCTGCAAAATCTAAAAAAAATACTCTGGAAAATACACCTGGCACGAATAAGGTGTGTTAGCCATAATATTCATTGCATCCTGTGCAGACTCTGTACTCGCTTTGTGAATGGAAAACTCAAAATTTTCCAGATCTTTTCCTGCGTTAATATTTTATTTCAGTCCGCCATAACCTGATTTCCATGGTTGTTTCATTAATGCGAGTATTGGAAGGAAATGTACACACCCTATTCTCCCTCATTTATTTATTTAACAGATTATTGCCAAAACTAACAGAAAACAACAATATGACCTGAAGTTGCATGCGGTAAAGTGACTTCTACATTTTGACACAGCAACCTTCTAAAACATACCTCATTTTCAAAAATGTTTACCATGTTAAATTTATCGTTTTTGCTCTGTAGTCTGTGGAACAGAGAACCATGGATGACGCATAATATAGGCACCTGACAAACAGTTGTGTCCTTCTCATCGTGCGAGGCGACACTCAAAAGTGAATTTCCTGAGGAAGGCGATAACTTCTAATGTTACCATTGACTATTTTATACAGAAATATAGGGTCTCCTAGAGTTGACAAGCTGTATCTTTGGGGATGAACCCTACCCAAGCCTGGCTGCGCAGTAGCATGGGGGAGGAGCTACCGGCTGCGCGTCATTATCCTTGCGTTCTGTCCTTGCTGTCGACCACCCAAAGGGCGAGTAGGTGGAAACTACATAAACGTTTCTCTCTCACACTCTGCGCGGAGTAGCCAAGGTCACCCGCAAAGATACAGCTCGTCAACTCTAGTTTATGTCAATCGTGAAGAGTAAGAATATTTAACATTTTCAGAAGGATGGGCTTTTGCAGGTATTTTATAAATGGAATTCCATGACAAACAATGCCCAAGAAGAAATTTAGAACGGAATTTAGTCTGTCTAATTTTGAGGGCCATCCCATGGACCAGTTCGAATAACAACATTCAATTTTAGGCGAAACGAAGGATTTGTAAAATAAATGCTGATAGATAGGTTGGTTGTCTCAGCAAATTAATAGAGTAGACCCACCATACGCATGGAAGCCTTAAGCTTGTCGCACACTGAGACGCCGGAACCTCCGAGTGGAAACTTCAATTTGCCTTTCCGTGGGTACTTCGCACATGTACCGCGCCGAACCAGTGATTGCGGTGCACGTGTCTTCAGGATGAGCGCGATGTCAGACGAAGAATTGTTGCTTGCTGCTGCACTCCTTGGTAGTGAAGAAGAAGAAAAGTGCCAAAGACAAGTTTGTGTTCATAAAGTAAATGAAGAAAGGGAAATTTACGAAGAGTTCCATCATTTGTTTCCTGATCTATTGCAAGATCGCAGGAAACTTTTTTAACACTTTCGAATGTCCCAAGAAATTATACGAACATTTGAACATAGTTAAACATTTTATAGAGCGACATTTCGCAGATGAAAACATTTGAAGAAAGACTTGCTTTATGTCTCAGTTAAGTTACTATATATCTTACATAAATATAAACTGGGAAGTGTTGGAATCGGTCTTATATGAGTTCAGACAACCTTTTGATTACTGAGCCCTCCGGGACGTGGACATTTTTTTTAGCAAAATGCAGAGTTTAATTTAGTAACTGTACATTGGAGGCTAATTGCCCTAGACAGACGAATGAAGTACCATTATACGCGGATGAACCATACATTCGGACTATATACAATTTATGCACATTGAGTGTATATATGGATGCGGGGGGAGGGGACGAACTGGAAAATTACAAAATTTCTGAAAAAATTCCTCTTCCTCCCTGGACAACAAAGTACAGGACATTGTCAAAATACACATGGTAATGATCACAGGCATGTTTGGAACAAGAAAATAATTGCACTATTATCATATGAGCAATAGAACACGACTTGTACCCACCAAACAACATGTCTGTGCGCCACTGACTCAGTTTCAAAGAAAGCCACCATTTTCCCGCATTTTTATGGAAGAACAAGACGTGCAATGTGTTAACAATAATATAAAAGAAGAGAATCGCAATTCCAGCGAATAATTGCGACATTATGACGTAAAAACTACGAACATGACAACATATCTTTATATAAATATGTGGTTCCCCGGGGTTTACAGAAACATATCTTTTAAAAGATACAGTATTGTAACTCACAAATATTTGTTGGCAATTATATTCGCTTGCATATGTTTGTGCCACGTAAACATTCCTTTATGCAACTTTAATTATTTTTCTTCTAAACAGCAAAAACAAAACAAACATAAGAAGGAAAGAAACGTTAAGGAAAACAACTAACTTTCATTAAACAGATATACATTATTATTACAAAACAACCTTCGCACTTAGTTTTAAGCTATAACCGACTAAAGGTAAAAACGGTATAAAAAAAATAGTTATCGTTATGCATTTCAGCATGCTACGCAGGCATGCAGTGTAAGTGAAGTGTTCAGAACGTTAGAACTCTAGAACATAACAGAAAATACAAAACTGGGAGACTCCTTTGATCTTGGGACTACAGATTTTATCTTTAAAGAAATGTTTTCTACTTTCTTACATTAGGTAACTTTTGTGGAAATGAAGAAAACATTGAGAGCTGTGGGGGCCCCTTGAAATATTTTTTGTATATTTTAACTTTTGGTTTCTTAGATTTTAAACGAGAAGACAAAAGTTTATGAAGAGAAGTATTATGCCTACTTTTTATTTCCTCTTTAATATCATATACATTTGTTAATATTACTCCTAAGTATTTGAATTTGGAAACTGGTTCAAACGAGTTGTTATCAATAATTAGATTTTGATTTTTACCTAACACTTGGTTTCGGCCTGTATGCATATATTTAGTTTTCTCTTTGTTAACTTCCAAACCTATCACTTTAGCAGTTTTGAATTTTTTTTTAGCATTATTCTTAATTGTATTTATATCATCCCCTAATAAGTCTACATCATCTGCATATGCTAACAACTGAGTCACACCATTTAATTTTAGTCCTTCCTTAGTTTCTTTTATCTTTCTAACAGCATATTCTAAGGCAAAATTAAAGAGCAATGGAGATAATGCATCTCCTTGTTTTAACCCAGCATGAATTGCAAATTTGTCAGACACATTAATACCCACACGAATTTTACTTTCTGTTTCACTGGTGCATATTTTTATCATACTAACAAGCTTCTTAGGTATTCCAAACTCGACTAATATATTATATAATTTATCTCTTTTGACCGAATCATGTGCTTTTTTTAAATCAATGAATAGCTGATAGACATTTTGATTATATTCCCACTTTTTTTCAAGTGTCTGTCTGATGTGAAAATTTTGATCTGTTGTTGATCTGTTACGTTTAAATCCACATTGATACGTTTAAATCCACATTGATAATCACCTATAATTTCATAGCATAGGGTGTTAGTCTTGTTAAAAGAATGTTAGATAATATTTTGTATGTTGTTGAGAGTAGAGAAAATCCACGGTAATTATTGCAGTTCATTTTATCACCTTTTTTAAACACAGGAACAATTATGGATTATTTCCACTGTTCAGGGATTTCTCCTTTATTCCATATTAAACAAATTAATTTATGAATTTGACATATTAATGAATTTCCACCATATTTAATTAACTCAGCTGGTATTAAATCAATGCCAGGTGCTTTGTTGTTCTTTAGCCTTTTAATAGCATCTTTAACTTCAGTCAAGTTAGGTTCTGGAACTAAAGGTTCTGCTGTGTGCACTTCATTTACTTCTGATTTATCTCCTACATGAACATTAAAAGGTCATTAAAGTAGTTCTTCAATCTATTTAGAATATCGCTTGGGTCAGCTAGAAAATCACCGTCTTTATCTTTTATCAAGTTTACTTTAGGTTGCCACCCCTTTCTAAATTCATTTACACCTTTATATAACTCTCTGATATTTTTTGTTTTGCTGTTTGTTTCAATTTCGTTAATTTTGCTTTTCAAGTAATCTCTTTTTTTACTTCTAAACGTGCGGTTAACTTCTCGCTTTATTCTATTATAATTGCGTAGATTTGTATCATCCGAGTTATTTAACCACCTAAGTCTAGCCTGATTTCTTATTTCTATTAGATTATGACATTCATTATCAAACCATGGCTTACTTTTTCTTGGTTTATTGTATCCTATACTTTCTTTAGCTGCTGATTCTATTGCATTACGTATGTGCTATAAATTCTTATTTACATCTGTTTCATTTATATTTTCATCATCATTTAAATCCTGCAAAACATCAAATCTATTTGACAGTTTAATTTGGTAATCTTTCTTAATTCTTTCATCAGCAAATTTTCCTGTATTAAATTTTAGAACTTTTACATTTTGTTGCTAATGATTTATCACTACTCAGGGACGGCGACAGGGGTGGGCACGGGTGGGCAAGCGCCCACCCAAAAATTCCTGTGCCCACCCGATTGCCCACCCAATCAAATTCAATAAGTGCATATACTTGGGGATATATGAATGATTCAATATATAAGTGTATTCTGGTTCATAACATGTATATTTTACTTGTGAATATTATCTATGCTAAAAATGTTCACATATTATCAACCCATAAATAGCCAATTTTGTCATTAGAAAGTCAAAGTAATTACTAAAGCTATTGAAACAAAAAAACTGTGATCAAATTAATACTTCTATGATTAAAAGCAGCTAGAAGGCTTAGGAGGCTCAAAATTATGCAGGGTGTGATCAAGATTAGATCAGAATTTAGGGTGAACATCAGGACTGCAGCTCCAGGCCTTCACTGGGAAAGACAGCTTTGAAAAGTACCACATAATTAAATAATTAGGTACTTCGGATGTGGTAAAAATATAATAACAAACCACACCATGTAACTTGGCGAGAAATTATAACTTAAACTGTGTAGAGGGGATTGGAGTGAGGTCTTGGTGCTGTAAGCTCTGGGCCTCCACACACGTATATATATATCTCGGCCTGGGTATGGTTAAAATAATCTCCAAATAAACAAATCAAAACATCATCTTAGCATTACTTCCTCCAGCAACACAATAAATGATTTCGACTTTTTAATTATTATTAGAATAATTTAATCAAGAAGACTTAGATGGGCAGGCCATGTGACACGAATGGCAGAGAAAATAATGGTTACAGGATTCTTGTTGGGAAACCTGATCGTAAGAGACCAGTAGGAAGGCTAAGACGAAGATGGAGGGATAACGTTGAGATGGACCTAAAAGAAATCGGTAAGGATGAGAAAGATTGGATTCAACTTGCCCCGGATAGGGACAGATGGAAGGCTTGTGTTGCTGCATCCATAAACCTTCGGGTTTAAGTATGCTACAGAGTATAATATAGTTTTAATTAGCTCTGCATTGAAATTCCAGAAGTGTCCCTTTTTTATTTCATTACAATTTTTATATACCTGTCATCTTCAAATATCAATATGGTATGCGAAATATCAACTTTATATTCGTTCTACACATGTACCTATAAGAAGGAATCACAATAATCACTACAATACCGAAGTGAATAAATTTTAAGTATGGGAAAAGCTGTAATTATTCAATTGCTAATGAGTTGGCTTATTCTATTTAGAAATCCTCGTTCCACACATAAATTTTGCCACATGAATCAGCCAAAAATGTCAACAGAATTTGTAGATGCAGCTGAAGTAAAGAAAGTTATGTCATGAAGTATATAGAAGACGATTTTGTTAGTTTGTTTTTAAGCCCACTTTTATGCTCAGACAGGCTAATCGGGAATAAACCTACAGTTTAACGTGTAGTCCGAACCAGTGTGCATTGTGCTTCCACCAGAGGACGGGGGAGTAGAGGAGGGGAGTCGAATACAGGACCTCTCTATTAAAACGACAGCGTTTTGCCATTGGGGGAAAAAATATACAGAAATAACTCGCAACAAACGTGTCTTTTATCACCACAGAAGATGTCTATTTTAAGAGGATGATTGCCCTGAGACAAATATTTGAGACTTTCGGAAAACAACGTCATTGTTCACGGAATTAGCTGCCTTGATCAAGTAATGAAGCGCTGTGCAATTGAAACTACCACCTCAACTTTCTAAGAGATATGAACTAATGAAACTCCATTTTTGGAAGAGTAAGTTGTGGTTGATTTGTTTTATTTTAAGTCATTTTTCTGCTAATTTTGATAATGACGACTATAAGGTTCAATGGTGATTAGATGAAGTAACCAAGGGTCGAAAACAAACACATGCTGACACTACACTCAAAATACAAACCCTAATAAATTATTAATTTGACGGTTGTTCCAGGCACCAGGGACTCGTTGCCCTGAAAGAAAAAATATTCCAGGGTATGCTGCACACGATAGAGGTTGACATTCTAGTGTGTTCGAAATGGTCACGCCATACAACCCAAGACATCTATGAAAAATAGATGAATTATTACTGGTACGGTGATCAACTTCGACGAATTCCTTGTGTCCCAAATCATTTTGTTACTTCAGAAAATACGTTCATGTAACCATACGTTACTGCTTCTCCCGCATTAGTAACATGACAGTTCCGAAAACAAATAGCAACTTAGCTAATAATCTCTTCAATTCTCAACAGATTTTTCAATCTTACTTGTTTATTACTTATGAGTGATATTTTGTCAAAATAGCCTTTCATTAGCCTAGGAATACTTCATGGACAATGAAAAAAGAATTGGTTTTCCGTGTGTGTTTTAAATTATTCCTAATAAGACATTCATTTTAATCCAAACATTCAGTGGTGGCGATTAGGAGGAGCGGGAAGTGGCGGATGCCTACTCTCACATTTTGCCCCCGCACTATGTCCTCTTTATGCTAAGCCTAACGTATATTGTCCTTGCCCCTCAAATGTTGGCACCCAATCGCCGCTACTGCAAACATTCAGATAGATTTGTCAGTTGTACAAATCTTGTAAGTTAAGAAAAGTGACCCCCAAGGAGTAAGAAAACTCTTTCAGTCAAAAAGTCATACGATGAAAATACTATGCTCAGGAACATGCATTTAAATTACTTCACGATTGTCTACCATCGCACTTTCTATCATTGTCGCCGAATACATAAATCAAGTATGTGCCTTGTGTTTGCAACACAAGCTTAAACCTAATTCACATTTATTTCACTGTATTAACATGCATGAAAGAATGTGATTAGAATGTATGGTTGCGCATGGGTAAACACTTCCTTAAAATGATTGTCTCCAGCAGAGACAAAGCGAAAGGAAATGGAACAAGATGCGAGAATAGATTAGAAAATAATAAAGAGGAAACAACAATAGGAAAGGGAAAAGAAGTAGGAGGAAAATCGAGAGTGTAAGAGAGAGGGGGATAAATACGTCTTACATACACATATATACTATATATGGTCTTACATTTATACTGCCCACCCTAATCTATCAATATGGAGCTTCTGCCCACCTTATCGAAAATTTCTGGCGCCGCCCCTGTCACTACTGCCAGTTTTTATTTTAATTTAGCAATTACTAAATAATGGTCACTGGCAAAGTCAGCACCTCTATGTGTACGAACGTCAATTATACTAGTATGCCTTCTCTTATCAATGAGAATATGATCTATCTGATTATGAGTTTTACCATCTGGAGAAGACCAGGTATATTTATGGATATCTTTATGTTGGAAAGTGGTACTTTTCACAATTAAATTATTTGAAGTTGCAAAAGTAATCAATCTTATACCATTATCATTACTTAATTCATGAAGACTTTCTTTACCAATCGTGGGTTTAAATGTCTCTTCTTTGCCAATCTGTGCATTACAGTCACCTAACAGAATTTTCACATCATACTGAGAACATTTATCAAAGACCTGTTCTAACTCTGCATAAAAATCATCTTTAGTATTAACACCTTTATCTTCCGTTGGAGCATGTATGTTTATTAAAGTAATTTTACACCACCTACCCTGGAAAACTTCATATGATATCCTATCATTAATAAATTCTACTGTTTTAAGAGCCGAGATAATTCTATTATTTATGAAAAAGCCTGTTCCAAAATTATGATTTTCAGTACCACCATAGAAAAAAGTATAATTTTTAGTTTTACAATTCCCTTCTCCTGGCCACCTAACTTCCTGGACAGCTACTACATCTAATTTATACTTGACTATCTCATTAACTGTACACTGAAATGCCCCAGGCCCGTAAAGGCTCAGAACATTCCAGGTGCCTAATTTAATACCCTTATTCCTAATGAAGATCTTATCCTTAGTCCAGGGACCTCCCAAAGTAGTCCCCACCCGGAGATCCGAACGGGGGACTATTTTACCTCCGGAATATTTTACCTTGGGAACATCCATGGTCTTATATTGCTGTTTCTTGACATTTTTTTTACAGTGCAGAGTTGTCAACTCTAATATTGGTAGTACTAGTCATAGTATAGTAGTAGTGATATCAAATGCATTATCCGAGGGTAGAAGTCGGCGCTAAAGCAACAGGGTCGGAATTTGAAATATTTATTTCAACAAGTTCAATTTCACATTAGCTAATAATGAAAAAAAAGCACACAAACTGTATTTTCGAAAGATAGAAAATGCACGACGAATGGAATTTTTTTTGTACGTATGACAATTGCATATTACGAGCGATCCAATTTTTTTGCAAACTGAAAACAATATTGAATAGCAGTGGCGACTCTTGGCTATGGTAAACTGAAGAAGGTTTCAAAAACGCGTTCAATTATAGTCGCACAAATCGCTCGTACTAACCATTTCATTTAGAATGTTACCTGCAGGCCCTTGCCCCCTTGTACTATGATTTTTTTTTTAATGTGGACATATAAAAACCAACGAAAATACATGACGATATTTCAGATTTTGCAAAAATTTCGATTTTGTCCCCTCTCCCTGTCGTATGGATTGAGGATAATAAAAAGTGCTGCTTAAACTCTGAAATTATGCTAAATGCTTCTAAATTGTGCTAGGATTTATTATTAATTACTTTTTTCTTATAACTGCAGTTTTAAGTTCAATTATGCATACACTTTTCGAGTTTTGAACTTGCGTTACTTATTATTCACTACACAAAATTGTGTAGAATGGCTCAACAAACGAAATGGGTTCAGCATAGAACTTGAAACGGTTTGAGAAAATGGTTTATCTCCAACCTTCTATCGATTTACTGCAGTAAAATCTGCTCAGGAACAATATTGGCAGGATAAAGAAAATATAGAAGATGGATCGTCGCATGGTTGTAAAAAAAGCGCGTCGCTGTGTATGCATACTCCCATTTATTTGAAACAAGTCCGCTGGTGAAGTACAAATAGGATTTAGACGTAAGTTTATTTCTATATCCTGAAAACCTATTCCTTTGAATTCAATTTCCCTCTCCCAGGGACTCGCGTTTGCAGATTATGCTAGATTTGATCATTATGCCAAAAGCAGGATGCTAGGGGCCAACGAAGATCAAACTGTGCTACGTTTAGTGCCATTTTGATGGGTTTTGCACCACTGTTTGAGGAACCCCTCGATGCTTCCTCGCTGGATCTTTGAAAACCGCAACCTTCACCCCTGCCCCTTTTCCACTCCTCACCCATCTGTCTGTAGGACGACCGCCGATGTTCCTCAGCGAGCGGCAGCCAATCCTGTGTGTGGCTGAAAGGAGCGGCACCAATCAACTCTTGACAGTAGCTAACCTAGTCAATTGTACGTACATTGTGCTCATAATTTTATAACGCGCATTATTATTAAACACCTAAAAAGTAGAGAACTGGAAGCAAGTATAAATGAACTGTAGGAAGTTCCTCACTTCCTACATGGAGGAATCACCCCTGTTTAATAATAATAATAATAATAATAATAAAGTAAAAAATAAAGTGCTGCCCTGTGCTTAGCACCACGCCATGAAGGCGTATAGGGGCTGTAGGGGTAACGCCCCACACTTTCTTGATCCGGTCGTGAGTGGGGGTGATGTGATCAGCATCACGCCCCTAACCGCCTTTACCCCACAGGTACCCATGTCATTCGACGCTTGGTGGGCGCCGGGACCGCTTCCAACGTTAGAAAAGTTCCCGGATTTGAACCGGCCGGGGATCGAACCCGGGACCTTTAGCGTGGTAGTCAGGCGCGTTACCGACTGAGCCACCGCGGCCAATTTAATAGGGCACAAATAATTTCAGGAGCGTGACGGTTGCCGGAGCTAAACGAAGAGACGCGAAATTACACGAGAGAGTAGCTGACGCAATCAACGAGAAAATTTCCATTCTAGAAACCTGCCGACTTCTGGCCGGAGATTCCATGCTTCGGTTCCGCACGTTTCGCTGTAGTGAGCGTTCCACCATTTGAAGCAGACGACAGAAGTTCTGTTGCCAGATTTTTCCGTGTTCCCCACGTCTCAATGTGCGGGGTCCTATAGTGTCTGCGGAGATGTGTTCACAGAGGAAATTTCCCAACAAATATAACACCCAGGTCCTCCTCTGCTGCAAGTTTTTGAACGCAATTATTTTTCCCCGGAGGAGATTAAGAAAGAGATTCATTCATCTCACCCCCAACCTCCGAAAATCGAATCCTGTACACGCCTCTGATCACAGAATTTTCGTGGTGAATGATACCACCAACATTTCTTACTTTTCTTTTCACTGGCCTGGCTCAGCTGTTGAGTTGTCAGTTCACGATCTTGCCTCCCTACACTCTATTCCGGCAGTCTGTGGAGTAAGCAAACAAAAACAAGTATCTGCGCTCTCGTCGGAGCGGAAGTGAGTGCAGCTACCAACTGTTTGCTCCGCGCACTCGCTGTCTCCCCTTCACTACCGTTATGCGCGGTCTTGCCCCACAGATGCCTGGAACAGAGTATAGATTTCGAGTTCGAGTCCTTGCCAGCTCACAAAGTTCCATTGCGTTTGTTCTATCGCTTATTATGGGATGTCCAACTAGAGGGCGCGTGCCAGATAAGTTGTTACTCACGTTACAGCAGCGGCTGACAAAGCACAAGTGAATAAACAATTAGTAACATTGGGTTTATTTTACTTCGCTTCTCAGCCTCTTTTGGCTAATCGCGAAGATGAGGATGAGCCATAATATGATGAAATTGGTGAAGGGACACTCAGACATAACTTCCATGCCCAGGTCGGGATTCGAACTTCTGGCGTCGTAGCGTGTTGTGCTCAATTAGTAACATAAATGGTGTTTGGTTATTGATAGTATACAAGGGAAAATATACACGTTGTGGGCCGGCCCAGAATGATGTGCACTGGAATAGAATTACACATTAAATTGGTATGGATCCCAGAATAATGTACATACTAGATAATCCGTCAGTAAACAATAAATATCTACTTGTTTTATCAACTCAACTATAAATCGAAAATTAATTGTGGTAATAATCATAGAATGTCAATATTGATAATTAATCTTTACTTACCGATCGATTTACTCAGGAAGCACTACTTTTAATTCCGTTCTGTCGCTAGAACGGTTATATTACTCACATAATTACTACTCCTACCTACTTCAATTCTGCAATTCACTTTCTATGTATATATTTTATCTATGTCACACACACACACGCACAGTATATTGAATACCTTAAGTAAATAAATGAGAAAATAGAAGGTGGGGGCGTTAAATTCAGAGCAACTGACGTCCTGGTTTATTTAAAGGCAGCACGGTACTAAGCGCATACCCTCGAATATATGAGGGTATAGGCGGGCTTACCTCAGGGCCTCCCATTATACTAGAAGGCCCGTAGCCTAGAAGGCCTTCTGTTGCAAGTCTCGAATTATTTTCATTTCTTAATACACCGCGGCGAAGATAAGGTTGAGAGTAATCTGGACTGGACCTACAGTTTAAAGTGGGATCCGAACCACTATGAGGCTCCACCGGTCATCGAACCCGGGACCCTTTGATCACAAGTTGATTTTGTAGTCTCGAATGAGTTGGTCCGTTAAGCAATTAAACACAGGGTTGTTACAGGTTCAGGAATTTCTAATAAAATTCAATTCCGGTCCAGGAGAGAAAATCAGCAAGCGTAAATGGGTTCTGGACCGTAAAGATCCTTCTTATCTGTGAAGTATTTCAATTCGGTCCAGGAACCTTTTTACTAGATCAATTTGAATACGGTACAGGAACCTTTTTTCAATGAAACAATACGCAAGTTGGACCGAATTTAAATTGTGCGACAAAAAAGATTCCGGTCCTACAGCGAAACCCAATAGAACTCAGTAGAATCCTGGACTTTTAACAACCCTGATTAAATATTATCATCCAGTGTTCCATCGTTTTCAACACTAGTTTGTTCAAAAAATTGGCACGTTCCTTTATCCAAACAACATTATTTAAATCAGACACACACACAAAAATGATCAAATGAAGACTCTCAAGCATTCACTTGATGCCTGTCAGGGTATGGGTAATATCTCTGTTCGTTCGTTAGTCAAATAAAATCAAGGTAAGTTTTCATAAAGAAAAAGAAGTATAGCCTATTTTACTTCTTAGCAAAATAAGTAGTGTGCATAAATCCGTTACAGTCAGAGAAAAAAACAGTTCTTACAATTTAAAACTCCAAAGCCCGAACTAAAGACAAAACACAGTCGTAATTCCCATGGCAACAGATCTTACAAGATATGTATATACAGGTCAGTCACTATCCTGACATTATCAGTGATAGGTCTAAATATTGACTAAACACAGAAATCAAGTTAAAGAGATTAAAAAATAACAAACATTTGTACTACAACGAGATAGGTAATTATGAAAGAACAATAATCATTTGTACAAGAGGAATGGACGTGTCAAAATGTAGTGAGGCAAATCGCTACTACGAAATGTACGTTGTGGCTCCTTAATCTGAGGAAGCTGGCCATCACTGATCTATTACAAAAAATAATTATACATCCTCATCTTCAAAATTGGAAGATACAGAAAAAAATACAATATTCCCCCGATAAAATTTAACAGCCCGTCAGTTCATTCACGAAAAAACAGAACTCAACGGTTTTGTTATTTAAATGTAATACTTTATCATGCATAAAGACAGAGAATGATTATAAATTGAGGTTACGTGTGCTACAGATATATTTTTAATAAGAGTCATTAAAATTATTTTTAATTTTCTGTCCATTTTGGCTAATCGCGACGATGAGGATGATGTGAAGATATTTAAGGGATATTCACAAAAAAGCACCGTGCCCGGGCCAGGATTCGCATTCACACTCTGGAACCCTGTCGTCGTAATGCGCTGTGCTAACCACTCCGCCACGAGATACGCACCTAGTGGTTCAGACCCCCAATTTAAACTGTGCGCCCAGTCTCTATTAGCGCATCTGAGCATAAAGTATTTAAAACAATGTTTTTACAGAGCAGAAAAACAAATTGCTGAATACACGAGGTCCTGCAAAAACAGTACGAATGCCAACCATACCCCTTTGAAATGATTGGACATGACACATGACACATGACACAGTAAAAAAAGATACGTACAATAGTCGAGATTCATTTAAAAGCATATTCTGATAATGGCCTTCAAATGTGACCTTGCACAGGACCAATTAATTGTTATTTCTTTTGGCTTATCTCAATTGTTGAATCCAAAGATAACATTTTACACTGTATAGTCAACACACACACAAAAGTACAATGTCAAGAAAGAAGAAAATTTCAAGTGCACCTTGTATGTGTTCACGTGGGACGTGATACAGTGGATGCCTTATCAAATGCAAGTCTTGATAAACAGAAGTGTTGTCGTACACAATGTATTTATTTTATTATATCTTGACCCAGAAAATATTACAGCTACGTTTCATCACAAATTTTTAATTTTGAAAATAACTGCGGCTATGTTATGAAGGTTTTTAGGGCATGAAATGCTAATTTCTTTTCGAATTGAACTGAAACAGTAAGCACTCCTTTGAGTGCGTGTATTGCACACAGTAGCATACGCATCTCTGGGCTATTTCCCCATATACGTACATTAATAGGTGCAAAATGGCTTAAAGTCCCGACGCACCTAAAAACTGTAATTCAATGAATCAATAAATATACTATTTTTAAAAAGTGATAAATAGTTAAGTGGAGATCAATTTTTACTTTTGCATCTTACGAATAATTTAAATAATAAAATAATAATTACTGTTTGGTGCTACGTTCTAAAACCTTCCTGTTCTACCCCAACAAACATGTAAATAGCCAATTACGTACGTAATAATCCTATTTATTTATTCTATTTGATTGAATTCTAAAAAAAAAAAAAAAAAAAAAAACTAGATGAAGGAACGATTTAACATTTGTTAAAACAATAATTACTTTGGCGGATTTTTCACGGAGAGCTTACGCTGCTATGTCGGGCATGGATTGGGGATGTGCCTCTGTTGAGCAGGGTAGAGTGAGAATCATTTCACTCTTTGAAGGTTTGTCTGAGTTCAAGACATACGAAACTAAACTTTATGAGCAAAGATCAAGAAATGTATTTTAAAGGCTGTGAGGTACTATAAAGAAAGCACTGACCACGAGATTGGCTAAGATCTTCGGCACAAATGTGAAGTTCTCGGTTTGGGGGATATCTTACAAGGGGCACTAGTTGACGACACGCCCAAAATGGCAGATTCTATAATGGGATACTTCACTTACGTCTAAAATGTTAATACGCAAGATACTGGCGCCTCCATGCGGATGGTTTGAAAGTCATTCGTGAAGCTGTTGGACAATAACACGGAAAATTAGTTCCTTAATTCACATGAATATAAGGGGCGGGGCCAGAAATTTTCGACCGGGTGGGCAGAAGCTCCATATTCATAGATTAGGATGGGCAGTATAAATGTAAGACCATATATAATATATATGTGTATGTAAGACGTATGTATGTATCCCCCTCTCTCTTACACTCCCGATTTTCCTCTTACTTCTTTTTCTTGTTTTTCTCTTTATCTTTTCTAATCTATTGTCGCATCTTATTCCATTTCCTTTCGCTTTGTCTCTGATGGGTACAATTATTTCAAGGAAGTGTTTGCAAATGCGCAGCTATACATTCTAATCACATTCTTTCATGCATGTTAATACAGTGAAAAAATAATGTGAATTAGGTTTAAGCTTGTGTTGCAAATACAAGGCACATACTTGATCCTATGGATTCGGCGACAATGATAGAAAGTGTGATGGTAGACAATCGTGAAGTAATTTAAATGCATGTTCCTGAGCATAGTATTTTCATCGTATGAGTTTTTGACTGAAAGAGTTTTCTTACTCCTTGGGCGTCACTTTTCTTAGGTTACAAGGTTTGTACAACCGACAAATGTATCTGAATGTTTTGTAGTAGCGGCGATTGGGTGCTAACATTTGAGGGGCAAGGACAATATACGTTTTCTTGGTAGCATAAAGAGGCCATAGTGAGGGGGCAAAGAGTGACAAAACGTGGCGGGGGAACTGCATCCTTCACTTCCCGCTCCTCCTAAACGCCGCCACTGAATGTTTGGATTAAAATGAACGTCTTATTAGGAATGATTTAAATCACACATGGAAAACAATTTTTTTTCTTCATTGTGCATGAAGTATTCCTAGGCTAATGAAAGACTATTTTGACAAAATATCACTCGTCATAAGTAATAAACAAGTAAGAATGAAAAATCTGTTCAGAATTGAAGAGATTAATAGCTAAGTTGATATTCATTTTCTGAACTGTCATATTACTAATGCGGGAGAAGCATTACACGTATGGTTACATGAACATATTTTTTGAGGTAACAAAATTATTTAGGACCCAAGGAATTCATCGAAGTTGACCACCGTGCCAGTAATAATTCATCTTTTTTTTGTAGATTACTTGGGTTGTATGGTGTGACCATTTCGAATACATTAGAATGTCAACCTGTGCAGCATACCCTGCAAACTTTATTATTTCAGGGCAACGAGTCCCTGGCGCCTGGAACCACTGTCAAAGTAATAATTTATGAGGGTTTGTATTTTGAGTGTCAGCGTGTGTTTGTTTTCGCCCCTTCGTTACTTTCATCTAATCACAATTGAAATGACTTAAAATAAATCAAATCAACCACGACTTACTCTTCCAAAAATGGAGTTTCATTAGTTCATACCTCTTAGAAAGTTGAGATGGTAGTTTCAATTGCACATCATATCATTAGTGGATCAAGGCAGCTAATTCCGTGAACAATGACGTTGTTTTCCGAATGTCTCAAATATTTGTCTCAGGCAATTACCTTCTTAAAATGGACGCATGTTCTGTGGTGCCAGGTTTGGTGTATATTTTCTGTATATTTTCCCCAATGGCATAACGCTGTCGCATTATAATGAAAAGGTCCTGTGTTCGACTCCCCCCCTCGTCTGGTGGAAGCACGATGCACACTGATTCGGACTGTAGGCTTAGTCCCGATTAGCCTATCTGAGCATAAAAGTGGGCTTAAAAACAAACTTAACAAAATCGTCTTCTGGATGCTTCGTGATATAACTTTTTTTCTTTACTTCTGCTGCATCTACAGATTCTGTTGACATTTTCGGCTGATTCATGTGGCAAAATTTATGTGTGGAAAGAGGATTTCTAAATAGGATAAGCCACTCATTAGGAATTGAATAATTCTGTAGCTTTTTCCATACATAACTGGTTTATTAAAATTTATTCACTTCAGTATTGTAGTGATTATTGTGATTCCTTCTTATTACTAGAATGAATATAAAGTTGATATTTCGCATACAATATTGATATTTGAAGATAACAGGTTAAATTTGTAATGAAATAAAAAAGGGACACTTCTGGAATTTTAATTCAGAGCTAATTAAAACTATATTATACACTCTAGCATACTTAAGCCCGAAAGTTTATGGCTGCAGCAACGGAAGTCTTCCATCTGTCTCCCTATTCGGGGCAAGATCAATCCAATCTTTCCGATCCTTGGTCCATCTCAACATTATCCCTCCATCCTCGTTTGGTTTGAGTTGGTGTTTTAAGTCCACTTTTGCACAGTAAGGCTAATCGGGACTGGACCTACAGTTTAAAGTGGGATCCACCACCACCACCTCCTTCATCCTCGTCTTGGCCTTCCTACTGGTCTCTTACCATCCGGGTTCACAACAAGAACCCCGTAAATTATTCTTTCATCTGCCATTCGTATCACATGGCCTGCCCATCTAAGTCCTCTTGATTAAATTATTCTAATAAAAATTCAAAAGTCGAAATAATGTATTGTGTTGCCGGAGGAAGCAACGCTAAGATGATGTTTTTATTTGTTTATTTAGAGATTATTTTAACCATACCCAGGCCGGGATTTATATACGTATGTGGAGGCCCGGAGCTGCAGTCCTCAAGTTCAATCTAAATTCTGATATAATCTTTATCATACCCTGCATAATTTTGAGCCTCTTAAGCCTACTAGCTGGTTTTAATCATCGAAATATTCATTTGATCCCAGTTTTTGTTTCAATAGCTCTAGTAATTACTTTCACTTTCTAATGACAACATTGGCTTTTTATGGGTTGATAATCTGTGAACATTTCTAGCATAGATAATATTCACAAGTAAAATATACATGTTATGAACACCAGAATATATTTAATTATCGAATCATTCATATATCTCCAAGTATATGTACTTATTGAATTTGATTGAGTGGGCAATCGGGTGGGCACAGCAATTTTTGGGTGGGTGCTTGCCCACCCATAACCACCCCTGTCGCCGTCCCTGATATAATTGTATTTGCCTTACATTACAATGTGAATGCTAGGTTTAGTGAAGAATTAAGTTTCAGTTTTTATCAAGTACGTCCAAGCCAAGGTGACGTAATTTTGCCAACCAATGAACATTCACTGCCTTTAATTGACTTGCTCGCATACACCCGTCTTGCAGCCTTTCGAAAATCACGTGCCAATTAAGAAATCAATGTCAACCTGTCAAATGCCTCAATGTTACAATTCTTTTTAAAGAACTCTTAGATAAAATTCTTATCTCTTGACCATCGTGTCGATCGTTATCAGCAGTCCAGCGGTATAAAAGCTGGACGATTCGCTCAATGCGACATCCCAGATCAAAACTGCAATAACAATGATTCGCTCAGGAATTCTCTTGGCGGTCAGTGCGCTCCTTGTCCACCAGGTGGCAGGCCATGGCTACATGTTGGAACCTCCGATGAGGTCATCGATGTGGCGCTTTGGCTTCAACACGCCTCCAAACTACAACGACCAGGGGCTTACATGTGGAACATACCCCGTAAGTAGATCTAACAATGTGGTGATAACCTTTTCACATACGTATGCAGTGGCATAAGGAAGGTGTTACTGATTGTATTTTCTAGCAGTGTATTTAAGAGGCAAAGAGAGGTTTTAACGACCCCTTTCCCCGACAGTAATGATACTATTCTCATGTAATCAGGGGTTAAAGGGAAATCCTTTCCAAGGACACCCAAATGTCAACCTAGTTTCCACGTAGTACATCCTGGACTACATTTTGCACGCTAGCGAGGGTCTGGCGCCTGGATTCACCGCCAGTATAATCATCTGTGGCGCTCGCGTTGTGTGGTGTCATCGACATATACGTACATTTGTGATTGTCTCTACATCCATCTCGTCTTATCGTTATCCATCCTTATCCTCGCACAACAATGGCAGAAAATCGATGTAAAAGAAATCAAAATCAATCATATAATCAGATTAATCTTAAACCCAGTATGTAAAAGATCAACAGTGGTAACTTTTCTTGAACAGATAAAATTATTGAGGATTCTGCATGTAATTTTCAAATGTCACACCCTTCCATGATTTTTTTAAATCTAGACATGTACTTGATCCACTAAGCGAGAGATGTTTCTTGTACGTATTAGTTTCTAATAATAACCTCATAATACCAAATTTGTCACAACGAAATAGCAGAGGGTTTTATTCGTAATGCATTATTCAGTTAAAATGCTTCCGGTGTATGACAAACTGTAATATTTTTTTTAAAAATATCATTTACCGGAAGCTTACTCTTTTCGATATCTATAACAGTGATGACTTTAATCATGAAGAAATCTAAAATCTTTAAACCTGCCATCTGGTGTCAGCGCCAGACTATTTCGGAAACTACCCAACCTCGCTTCCATGGGTACACACTGGGGACTGCAAGCAAACTAGGCTCTGGTGACTGGAACCACAGCTGTACATTCCTCTGTGGGATTTGTGTTTCCTGTGTTCTGCCCATGAGTGTTTGCCACTCATGCCAACGGATAAACATTTCTAAATGCTGTCCTGTTGATGTATGTGTCTACAGAGTGAAAATAAAGACTGGAACCAACGGAAGATGATCCAGATCCAGAATTTTTTCAGCATATATATATATATTCATGAGCTGAAATCAGGTGATCGTCGTGGCCATTCTACAGTGCCACAACCCAACTGTAATCAGCAAACTGCTTTCATAACTTTTGGTCACCCTGTGTATAAGTATGACGGAATAAACTAGAAGTTGAAGTCAGGTGACCGTGGTGGCCATTCCGCAGTGCCAAAACGTACCTGTAATCAGCCTTTTGGTCGCCCTGTACATAAATGTCAAGGACTAATCAAAGGGTCCGGGACACAGTACTTCCGATCCCACTGTAAACTGTAGGTCCAGTTTAGATTAACCTCTCTTTGCATAAAGTGGACTTGCACTCAAAATTAACTAGGTCGCATGGTTAAATATATCGACATGACAATGCACCAGCTCATTGCGATTTCCTCTTTCAGGTCGAGTGGGGACAGAACGACGGCAAGTGCGGCGTCTGTGGTGACGACTACGCCCTCCCCCAGCCTCGCCCGAACGAGAACACAGGCACCTACGGCCTGGGCATCATCGTGAGGGAGTACACGGAAGGGCAGGTGGTTCCCATCCAGATCAACTTCACCACCACCCACGGGGGTTGGTTCGAGTTCAGCGTCTGTCCCATCACCGTCCCTGGAACATTGGAGACTGAGGAATGCTTCAACCAGTATATCCTCCAGTTGGCCGACGGGTCCGGTACTCGCTGGCCTTTGGCGGACATGAACATTCCAGGAAGTTACAATCTGGAAGTCAAGTTGCCTGAGGGACTTACGTGCACGCAGTGCGTCTTGAGGTGGCACTACAACGCTGGTGAGTGTAGTCAGTAACGTTTTGTTCTCTTTCACAGCCAACCTTTGTGCTGGAGTGGTCTTTATTTCAAAAAAGAAAAATTGTACGTCGTCCACTTCTACTCAAATATCTTATATCACTCATTTTATTAATTTTTCGTATCACTATTCTAATTTCCTAATCTGCTCTTCTTCGTTTAACAAATTCAACTTAGTATGTCTCTTACTGTATCTTTCTGCTGGCTTGTTCACTCTCGTGTGTCGTTCCATCTACCATTTTCTATCTTCTTTTATCCCTCTTTTTCTCTCGATACACTATTCTTCCTTTATTTCTTCCCTGTTTTGTCTTCACTCTCCTTTCCAAGCTTTCTCAGCCATCATTCAAACTGTTCTTCTTCGGCCAGTCCTTAGAAAAGGACGATAAAGGATGCGCAGACATGCTACGCACTCTCCTGCACATGCGCTGAAGGGCGAGAAGATAATGTGGGCGGAGCCATATGTGTAACGTCATGTGGCGGATGCGCAGAGATGTGCGCAGAACAACCAAAGTCGTTATATGAAAGGGAATCTCCTCTACAGCGACTGTGAGCATAAAGTACAATTAAGAATGCTGCCAGAACAAGACAAGTATACAGTCCAAACTATCCTCCAGTAAAAAAATAACTTATCGGGTTATGTTTAATAAATAATATTGTTTCTCTGAGGCGAGTAGGATATTCTATATTAAGACTATGAATATGAGAACAATTTGAGAGAAATAATTTTCACGATACCAGTATTTTAGCTCCTTTGGAGGTAAAATGACAATATGAGAAAGCAGAGCAACATACTTTGCTGAATCTTAAATACAGTTTATGAAAACAACAAGAAATATTATTGGTCGCAAATCACTAAGAATTGAGCATAGTGTTAGTTAAAAATGCCTACCTGGATTGTTTTTCAGGCCACAACTGGGGAGACTGTGGTGATGGCACCGGAGCAATGGGATGTGGTGCCCAAGAACAAACCCGCAACTGCGCCGATGTTACCATCTCATAGATTCCAAAAAGCGCTAAACTGGAAAACGAAGAAATGCCGGTAAGTTTTTTCTTGCTCTTCTTCTGTTTCTGTTATACGAAATACTACTGCATCAAATATTAATTATCCTACCAAAAATACTAAGGCTTAAGATTTCACTGGATCTTTGGTCGACTCTAGGGAAGTCATTTTCGACAATTCCTCTCCTTTTTGCAAAATTATATCTGTTTAGCATTTTTATGAACCCTATTGTGTCTAGATATTTGCAATAGTTTCGTGACTACGTAAGTCTATTTTAAAACAAAAATATCTTGACAACAGTGAAAGCAAATTAAAATAAAATTCTCGTGAACACTCTAGAAGCAATTCTAAGCACACTAAATGTTTTGGAATTTAGAATATCAGCGTTTTATCGAAATTAGAGGAATTTTGAAAACGACTTGGTTGACGCAGGCCAAAAGTAGGGTGGTGCCTTAACAAGACATGTGTAATTATAGTTACGAACCTTATCGCACCATAATAAATTTAACAGTAAAATTATTAATATTATTTGTATTTATCTTTTCAGATTCGTCGGGATGCTTCGTTCTTTTCAGTGAAATAAAAATAAAGAAATCGCCATTCTTGTACATCGAATGCGAAATAAATTGCACTAGAAATAGAGTTTTATTGTTTTCTTCATTCTTGCTTCACTTCAATCTGAATTGATGAATAGCACAATTGCTGAAAAAAAATTGTTGGAACTAAACATCTGAATAGAAAACACAGTATTACCTTATCCTATAAGGTTTTGATGTACAGAATACTCCATCCTTGAATCGTATGCAACGTGGTATACACGAATCTACTTTGATCTGTCTGCACTACCAACTTTTGACACCAACCGTACATTTTATTTTGCAATTAGTATGCACGAGAGACTGTGCATATTTTGTCGACTTCACATGTGTTCCATGTGTTGCCCAATGTTGGTCCAGGGGAGGTTGGCGGGAATCATAACTTTATCCTTCGGCTAAACCTCAAAGTAAGGCCAAAGGCAAGAAAATGTAGGGATACAGGACTGCTAAAACTACTTAAGAGAATTTCTGTGCATGGCATTGGACCTGCTGTACATAATTTGAATATAGTTCCCATGGTGCTTTAATTTTTTAACGTCGCTTTTCTATCGCTCCTTGCCTAATTGCTGCGATGAGGATGAAAATTGATTAGGTGAAATTGATGAGATCACAAAGGATCTCTCGTGACCAGATGAGAAATCAAACCTGGAACTTTCCGTGGAAACTTGGAAAACAAAGCTGATTGGCCAGGAAGAAGAGTGAATGAAAGGAAACACATATATTTCAGCTAGAACGATAAAGGAAAGTGTTGATGATAATTAATTATCTTACTTTGTCGCCCCGAAAGATACGAAGTACCTAGGTACATTATCCCAATTAGCCTCACTGTGCATAAAGTAGACTTAAAAACACCAACTCAATATGCAACACAACTCAAAAACTTGACTTTAAGTAGCATTTCAATCCAATTCCAACTTTAAGTGTGTGACATTTTACACACAAAATTTAAGGTTCTAGACATGAGAGATTGGATTAAAATATTCACAACGAGCTGTTTTCATAGAATTTTGACATACTTTTGCGGAGTCTGCTAGCAAATGAAAAAACTTGAGTATGATGGCATATGCTGAAGCATGAAAATCATTAACTAAAATGCGTTACGTGTGTGACACTTTATAAATATAGCAAATTTTGACTTCATTTGTCTGTGAAGCATATATGCAGATGATAGTAACTTTTATTATTGAAATGTGCAAATTGTATGCGTTCAGAAACATCTAAACCTTAAAAACAGTAATAATTTCTATGTTATAACATTTTGTTATATACATGGAGTAGGACCACAGCGTTAGCTTATGCAACCCAAGGATGTACCAAAAAAAATGATTGGTTCGTGGACTAATAATCAATTTGATCTGGTTCTCTCTCTATACTTGTGACAGGAGTATCGATTCTATGTGAAATTTGCTGAAGTTTAAGATCTTTCAAATTATACATGGTGCCAGCTTCGTCTCGAATTTCGAACGAATATCCACCTGATTATTTACAGAAGAGACAGAAGAGTCCATTGTACAGTGGACTCTTTCTAATTCGAACTTGGATAATTTAAATTACTCTGTAAGTTTTTTTCCCCTTGAAACAATCTTCAATGATGTGATGTTTTTGTTAATTCGAATTTTGGATAATTCGAACGTTTTTGGAGTTCGAATCAATGAGAGTGTACTGTATTATTTTACAGCAAGTCAACCCATTCATGGCAGATCTGATCCTGTGTTGCGTGGTTGTATATACGTTAAGGATAAATTCCAGTTTCCGAGGGCCCATAGCGTCGAAACGAGTCGTGAAGCAGAAAAAAAAACATTATTGAGAAAAGTTGTTTGCCATAATGAGCTCTATGAGCGGTAACATGTCGACTTCGTTGTTCATACTGTATATCTTGAGATGAGAACGAAAAGGATGCTAACAAAGCCAGACAAGACCGAGACATAGCCAAGTGAAATAGCTCTAGAATGCTACTTTAAATACAGGGTGGCGCAAAAAGATCGCATGTTTTTGGAGTAAGTGTAACGTTGTTGATTTTCAAGATACAAACGTTTTATTAACACCAAAACCATCGTTATGGATTGGTATACAGTGATGAAATAAGTATGGAAAGATGACGTCATTGTTGCTGCACACATCTGGATCCTCTCCTCAAAGTTCCGCATTGCCCTTGCCAACATTTCGTCTGGCAAAGCTGTCATTCCTTCACGAATGACAACTTTCAGCTCGTAGACTGAACGAGGTTTTCGACTTGAGGTAACTCCACAGACAAATCTGGGGAGCGGCCAAGAGACATCGCCGAAACGTGAGATTACGTTGTCGGGACAGCAACAATGACGTCATCTTTCCGACATCATCTTCCATACTTAAATCATCACTGTATACCTATCCGAACTGAATTTCTTACCGATGGTTTTGGTGTTAATTAAACGTTTGTGTCTTTAAAACCAACGTCGCTACACGTATTCCAAAAACATGCGTTCTCTTTGCGCCACCCTGAATTCATATTTGTCTCTCAGCTTGTCGATGAAAATGAAATAGTAATGGCATTATTTTACAAAACATGAATTTATTATTGAAGATTAGATACACACAGGAGCTCAGTGGTAGAGCAACGGCACGGTATGCCAGAGACCCGGGTTCGAGTCCTGGTTGAGCCTGCATTTTTTGCTGAAAATTTCTACGTAGTGCATCTCCTGTGTGTGCCTAATCTTCAATAATATTAACATCTCCACGCTGGGAGGAACCAGGCAACTTCGAAGTCTACTGCGTTTTAAAGGCAACAGATCCCGTTGCGGTAGCACTGGCAGAGACGATTCAACGCAATTAAAACAGCGAGAGCGAGAAATCAGGCCGGCTCGGTAGCTCAGTGGTTAGAGCAATGGCACGGTAGAGACCCGTGTTCAAGTCCTGATCGAGCCTGCATTTTTCGCTGAAAATTTCTAAGAATTTATTATATTGCGATATTTGAGATCTATTCAGATATGAAGTGCAAAAGCTTCATGTGGAATTTCACATACTTGATGATATTTAAAAATTGTGATGAGGAGTAATGTCCTCCTCTTGTTTAACTACCCCATACATAACTTACTGTGAATAATATACCACCGTTTCAACAGTCCCTAATGTAATTTCTCTACCACTGCAAGTCTTCTGAGTATGGTCACATATAGGTCAATAATTAAGTAACTAAAAGTAGAACATTTTATTTCCTTGACAGGGGAGAACCATGTACTAAATCTCTAGACAAAGTCTATTCTTACCAAGTGCGATGAATGTCCACCAAAGTCATAGCTCCTGGCATGTTTTTCTTTGTGGAAAAGTTTGAGCCGGTCGTGAAATATCTAAGGCAGTGGTTCTCAACCTTTTCCAGTCCGGGACCCACCTTGAAGGATATTACACTTCATGGGACCAATAACCATTGGCGCCTGCAGAATTACTTGTAGGAGTATGTACCCAGTTTATAGACATATTCTTGCTAACATCCAGTACTTCAAGAAGCCCTTTTTTACGCTTGCTTAAACAAATTACACATATACTTCATTCTAGGAAAGTAAATATGTAATTTAAAAGATGTCTAGTCTAACATCTAAGTTTACACACATGCTGAAATTGAAAACAAAACAAAAAAATACTCCCTAAACTAATATGAAGGTTGGCATAGGCATAAATTGGCGGGGGCAAGGGGGGCACCCCCCCAAAAAATTCGGGTTTATTAAAATTTACAAGCTAGGGTACCTGACGATCAAAGTAATAGAGTAATTTCGCAAACGTCACAGTTATTTAGCAAATAATCCTGGACGCTGTTTTTATGGGAACTTTTCGAGTTTCTTCCGCCAAAGTCAGGCCTCAAAATTAGGCCCAGTTTAAATCTGCACCCTCAAAATTATGCCCAGTTTCAATCTGCACCCTCAAAATTACGCCCAGTTTAATTCTCCCCTCTCAAAATTACGCCCAGTTTAAATCTGCACCCTCAAAATTACGACCAGTTTAAATCTGCACCCTCAAAGTTACGCCCAGTTTAATTCTTCCCTCTCAAAATTACGCCCAGTTCAATTCTGCCCCCTCAAAATTACGCCCAGTTTAATTCTCCCCTCTCAAAATTACGCCCAGTTTAATTGTCCCCTCTCAAAATTAAACCCAGTTTAAATCTGCACCCTCAAAATTACGACCAGTTTAAATCTGCACCCTCAAAATTACGCCCAGTTTAATTCTCCAGTCTCAAAATTACGTCCAGTTCAATTCTGCCCCCTCAAAATTACGCCCAGTTTAATTCTCCCCTCTCAAAATTAGGGTTGAGTTGTTGTTTTAAGTCCACTTTATGCACAGTAAGGCTAATCGGGACTGGACCTACAGTTTAAAGTGGGATCCGAACCACTTGTGCCTCCACCGGGTATCGAACCCGGGACCCCTTGATTACAAGGCAATGACGCTACCACTGCGCCATGGGGGAGGCCCTCTCTCAAAATTACGCCCAGTTTAATTCTCCCTTCTCAAAATTACGCCCAGTTCAATTATGCCCCCTCAAAATTACGCCCAGTTTAATTCTCCCCTCTCAAAATTACGCCCAGTTTAATTGTCCCTTCTCAAAATTAAGCCCAGTTTAAATCTGCACAGTAGTGGTAGTGGGGGAGTACCACAACAGAAAATGGGGCTCGGTGGGGCTCGCAGTGTTGCCAACTGCTTACTCGAAAAAATCACCAAGGTTTTTCTTGGTCTAACCTAACCTAAAGCAAGAAGCTGGCAATTTTGCTTGAGAGTTCACAAACCGGAAGTGGGGCTCGGTGGGGCTCGCAGTGTTGCCAACTTCTTACTCGAAAAAATTACCAAGGTTTTTCTTGGTCTAACCTAACCTAAAGCAAGGAGCTGGCAATATTGCTTGAGAGTTCTGCAACCGGAAGTGGGGCTCGCAGTGTTGCCAACTGCTTACTCGAAAAAATCACCAAGATTTTTGTCTTGGTCTAACCTAACCTAAAGCAAGGAGCTGTCAATTTTACTTAAGACTTGTCTTACAGTGCATAAAGCAATTTGCCAACCTACTAGTATTTTTGCCATAGTTTTTTACAAAAAAACAGAGGAGAGAGAGGGGGAAGAGTTAAACAACTGACAATGTCGCTAATATTTACCTACAGTTTTTTTTTACTTGGCAAGGGTTTAGCCAATTTATATACTGGCGTAACATACATACACTGGGCAAGGAGAGCCGGCAACAAATATATACTGTCGTAAAAGAGAGATGGATGGATGGATGGCAACACAGTATGCGTGTGCGTGTGTGCGTATAATATGTAGTATTATTAACTAGAGTGTGTTGGCAATTTACTTACAACTAAAAAAAATAGAGATGCCAATTTTGCTGTAAGATAAAGAGAGAGAGATTTATGGCTGGCAACAGTGGTGAGCGATGTCTTCTTATTGTAAATTTTTTCCAAGTCCCCGGGGGACCAAATGTTTATATATCGTGATTTTTGTAAACTTCTCTTGGGGGAACGATGTGCCACACGCGCACGCGCGTGCTTTTTATTATTTCCGTATTGTGACGCAAACCAAACAAATAACATGCTATTCATCATCAATTTAGCTGTGTTTTGTTTGGCGTCTATTTCGAGCAGTTTACCCGACGGTAAAATCTTATTGTAACAATCGGAGGTGTATATTGGCTGCACTGTATTTTGTTTATTGCAAAAATAATCCACAGTGGGTTGGATATTACAAACAATACGAGTTTGAGTTTTGAAAGTGTAATGTCTGGCATCGAATACCTGGTGACTATTTCTGATATATTAAAATTTGAAATATGAGCACGAGATGCAGAAGGAAAACGCTTAATCATCAACGTGTATTCTTATATGTTGGATAAACATGTCGTGCATCCCGTCAGGATAAGCGATGTCGACGATGATGATGCTCGTGTGATTAATTTTTTTCTAATTTCAAACGACAGTGTTTACTATTACTGTCTCAGGAATGTTATGTTTTTTTTATAAAAAAGAGAGATTTGTGTTGATTGTTTGGTTAAAAAGAATTTCCTAATTATTTGTTTTTTGTCACAAGAATTGTTTGAATTTCAAATATTTCTAAGTGTTTGCTTAAAAATTGATGTATTAACCTGTTAAGAATGTTATATTAATAATACCGGCTCGGAAATGTTATGTTTTTTTTTTCTATAGAAGGTCATATAAATGTGCTAATTGGTTGGTTAGGGGGGATTTTTTGATTAGTAAATTGAGGTTATAAATACGTACGTATAAAGGTTTTGCTAATATGGAATGCTAAAGCTTAGTACTTGGTTTTCTCAGAGATTCGAATTCTATTAGGTTAAACAGCATAGAAATTTCACAGCAAGAATTGGCGTATACAATGTATATATTTTGAGAGGGGGGTTATAGTTTTTTATGCTGTACGAATACTGGAAGCTTGACAGTGACAACCAACAGAGTAGGTAAACCTACATCCAGGAACTGGCAACACTAGTTTCTGACAGTAAATTTGAAATAAAATATTAAACAAAATACATGAGTAAGCACTGTGATTACAAATAGTACCAGTGTTATGCCCCCCCAACTCCAACTGGACAACTGGGGAAAATAATTGTACAACAACTTGTACCTAATTGTACAACATATACACAGACATAAAAGAGAGAGCCTTCCCGTAACTTACTTCATGTACAATTTATATGATTTTACAACTGTGAAAAGAAAACATATGTGTTCTGTATGCACACATTTATTCTTATTTTTCGAAGTTGAATGAAAGCACATGTTTTTACGCTCTTGTAATACTAATCTTGCTCCACTGATTTTAAATTGCTTCCATCCGTTTTTTTTTCTGTGTTATTTCCGCATGCACGCAACATTCGCTTTCAATAGACAGAAGGAGTGTTAGTATAGCAGGCTTCGAGTTTACAATTTATTAAATTAAACAATAATTTATGTAAGAATATACTTGTACTTAACGAACACAAAATAATAAAAGCACATGAGAATGTTTGCGTGTGTTCATGTTATATGACGACTGAGTAAAAAAATAATGTTGACTCCCCGAAAGATAAAGTACTCCACGTCACCAAAAAAATATCTCCTCTTGTCGATAAGTTGTCATGTTGTAATCAAAAGGTCCCGGGTTCGATACCTACTGGATTCCGATTCTATTTTAAACTGTATGCCCAGTCCTCCGATTAATCTATCTGTGCATAGAGTAAACTTAAAAAATCGGTTAATTATTGTTGCGATTAAGGATTAAAAAAAGAGGGGTGGGTGAAGTCAGATTCAAAAAAAATGCCACGTGATTATTTTGATTTAATAGCTTCGTCTAGTTTGCTGTATTTTTTGACTGCACTCACGCGTTTAGTTGGTTACACGGTGCAACCTATCTTGTTGATTTTGGGTGTCATGTAGTGTATTTGGTGTCTGCACCACGTCTTAGAGAGGTGTAATATGTGGTGTGGTGTATGACCACGTGGTGAGTGGTTAACTAATCAAATGAATGTTTAAAGCAGCAGACAGGTATTTGTTGAATCTTCTGAACTTGAACACTGCTATTTGTCTACTCGGTTGAATGTTATTTTTTTTTCACCAGCCTGACACCGGGATACACCTGCACTGCAAAGAAGTGCAGCGTACTAGACGAGGATATTAAATTGCATACTGATCTATTGCATGCTAACCAAACCTCTTGGGAGGTGGGCCACGGGTCCTCCACATGTATGTATGTATGAAATACGATTTGGGGGAGGCCAAATTTTAAATTTACAGCTTAATTAATCTGCATGCATGCTTAATGTTTGATTTTTTTGTTTCTAGTTCGACATGAGATACACACAATTTTATTTTTTGAAGTACAGTTAATATTACCTAGGTTAATCTGTGACATACAACTAGCGATCGACACGACCACCTGACACACAGACACAGAGAGAGTGAACAAATTTAAAATGTGATCTATTGTGAATTAAACTAAGCTCCCTCACCCACCCACATATAGCCTTACAGGTGACTCAAAAGCAGAAATTGGTCATAGCGTGACAGGTCGATCTATCGTGAACTAAACTAACCTCCCCCACTCATACATACACACTATGTCTTACAATAAGTAAGGCTGCTATATCACATGTAAGGGCTGACGGTTGCCAACACACACAAGATCTATTGCAAATTTTATTAACCTACGACATAAGCCATGGACACACACACACCAAGCCTTCCAGATAGGCTATAAGCAACTCACCTCTTGCAATTGTATAACGGGGAAAATTAACCTACAGCTAGCAACACTGTTTGAGCTGCTTTCGACGAGTAGTGTTACCAAACTTATTTTTTTGCAAATAGGCTCTACAGCTAGAGGCTTGAAACATATACCCTACCAGAGTATGCCAACTTTCCTCATGTAAAAATATTACCTGTACGGGTTAAGCTGTGACATACAACTAGCGAACGACACGACCACCTGACACACAGACAGAGAGAGTGTGATACAGCTTATACGCAGTTTTTCCTACACACGTACTGGGTTTAAAAGATAACTTGCAACAACCATTTCACTCACCTCCTATCATATAATAAAATTACCACAGGTTTTTGATACTTGCTGCCAGAACATGGTGGTTTTAGACTGGAAATTCAGCCCGATTATTCTATTTGTGCAAGAGAAAAATGATGATGCCCGTATTTGGAATATATAATTCTTCTTACGGTATTTTGCGTGCCCCCAGTAACCTTGCTTTCGATTCACGGAAGCTATGACGTGTATTTCCTGTTTCGCGAACATACGAGAATTTTTCACAATGTCGCATCAGATAATATATTGCAAGAGCGAGTTGGTTGTGTATATAAATCTAGTCTTGGGGAATGGACATGAATATAATGTCAAAATTATTGCATAACTTAAAAAGAATATTTATTGCACTGCGCTTTCTAGCAAAGGTAAATGTGGAATGCCCCCGGCCCCTCAGAGATTCGAATACTGTTAGTTAAACAGCAAGTATTGTCATATGGACTGACGATTATTATTTTTTTAAAAAAACAGACCTCGTAGTAAGTTATAACCTGAGCTGTCTTGCAAGTTTCTCGAGTTTGATATCTGGTGAAGGAATATGATGCCACTATAAACTGTACACAAGATATACCCAGTCCCTGGCATGAGATGGACGAGGACCTATACAGTTGTACAATGGTTGTTTTTTTTATTAAAGCATAGCGCTTATTTACATGTCAGCGCAACATGCATGCAAAGAAGGGAGGGAGACCATAACGGATAATTCTTATTTCGATTTCAATATTTTTGCTAGTCACGCTATCTAGACGAACACTGGAAGATGGGCCAAAGCGAGGGAAAGAGAGAAATGTTATTTTTTGCCTCTCTGCCTGTGTGTGATATACTAGTTTTACATGCATACGGCTGTATCGTGAAGCGAGGCCGAAAATAATTTTTGAAAGCAGTCTCGAGCATCTTCGCGTTCAGCCAACAAGAGAAATAAAACATTACACATGGGTGTGGGGCGCAACAGCCACAGTACGGTAATGTGCATGGATGTTAAAATTTTTGGGTTTTTCTGAATAGACATACATATTAGTTTTGCAGTCTCCAGATGGGACCGGAGCTTATTTTTTATTTGGACAAGGGGGTTCAGATCAACTATAATTTTTGTTCACATCAAAATGAAACAAAGGATTTTACTCCACTGCTTACTTATTCAATATTTTTATTATTGTAAAGAATGGGGCGGTGTGTTTTATTGTATATAGTCTTCCAACAACCACCTCGGGGGCGTAAATTTATGTTTCTGCATGTATGCAAAATATAGTTAACTTCAGTTGTGAAGTTTGTTTTGCTGTTGTGATTAAATACTAAACCAAAATCACTGATGTGATATGAACCCTCTTCACTTGTGTGTATTTGAATATGCGAACATGAGGTATTTTGAATAATCGATGCGGACAATCACAAAAACAGCTTGCAACGGTATGGAGAGTTCAAACTTCAGACGATTTTTGTTAATCTACGAAAAGCCAAGGGGCGAACGGAGATCACTACGAAAATTGTAACGCGAGGCTATTTTGGCTAATGGCAACGATGAGGATGAATAATGGTTGTTTTGATGAAATTGAAAAAGTGGGGGCACGTCTGCTTCGAAGTGCATTACACCAACAACTACAATTGTTCCTCTTCCCCACACGAGGCGATTAACAGAGGTGTATTTTTGCCGGTCTACGACTCTGAGGGCTCAAGTTACAATGTTTACCTATAGCTGCACATATTTAAAAATGACCTGAGCAATTAAATGTTACAATACCGATTCTGATTTTTGTTGGATGACGTAGGCTGCAATCCCACCCCCGATGGCGTATAGACTTAAATGTTTCCATAACATGAAATACTGTTAATGGAAATCTGTTGTTTCTAATGTAAAAATCATATAACAAGAAAAAGAAGAAAATAAATGTTGCGAGCAAATACGGAGCCTCAACCCAAACACATAAATAATCAGACAAGATGTCAACGGTGCGTTCATAACTAACAAGTGATTATTCAAAACTTGAAATGGTGCAGGGGGAAACAACCAACTAACTAACTAGGCTTCTTAAACCCGAGGACAGCAAATACAAGCCTATTCTGATCTGAGAAAGATTTCTATCTATTTTTTTCCATCCCAACCGATTTTTTAGGTTTATTCAACCCCTCATGGTACACGAGCTCCTACTGCTCTGATGGTGGAGGAAGCGAATCTATTTGGACATGAAAGAGTATTATGTGTGGGAGACTATAATTTATACATGTGGTTGCTTGGATGCTTACAGAGGATGCCATAGCTCGTGCGATTGAGGTATTTTATTAAGCACATATTTTGATGAGTGTAAAAATTAAATAAGTCACAAGGGGCTGAGGCATGGTTCGAATTTCTCGATCTAGGTATGGATGCAGACAGACACGAAGTTTTGTGTGTGGACACAAATGATAATGGAAAAATGCTGTTCACCCCGATAGCATAGTGGTAATGTTGTTCTTGTCTTGTTTCCATCGACAACATAGTGGTTACACTGTCTAATATTAAGAAGTTCTCAAAATTATTCAATTATTTTTTTTCTTCTTCTTCTATCATCTCGATAACCAAAAAAAGGTTTTCTCAAACGTTTAGACGGCTACGAAAACGTTGAAATGTAAAATATTGTTGCATTGTAATCAAAAAAGAATTTGTTGAATATGCCTAACCTAAAATAAAATTCAAGAATTAATAGAGTTAAACATTTGCCACGCTGAAATGGCGACGGCTATCATAATATTATTTTCAGCAGGATAATAATGACAATATTATATATATTAAGGATTAGGCCCGAGGGATTCTTATTCACTACACTTGTTTTTCTAACCTGTCCACACTGGAAACCGAAAACACAAGTACGAGACACTAACTTGGGAGAGGACATGCAAAAAACTCTGCGGGGCTCATCTTAAAAACTTCAGTAGATGTTTGTCATGGAATTTTCTTCTTAAATTCGATTCGAAAGGCAAAAAATATTCCGGTTCTTGAATAAGAAGCGCGTATGCCTTCGGAAAGAGAGAAGAAGAAATAAATAAATCAACTCATGCATATTCTTCATGTACGTACGCTTGGTGACAAGAAACAGTATTTTTTTTTCTCTTCAAGAAATTGTTTTCAACTTTTTGCTAGGTGACCCAACAGGAGTGGACGAAATAGCTTATTTATTCAAACTGGAAGCTTGCTTTTTTTTTCAACAATGGAAAACATATTATTTCCAGTGAAATATCGACTCAACTACCTAGAATGACTACCACGGGCTTGGTGACTGAATACTAAAAAACTATCGAGCGACTTACTTCACAGCAGTGTCACTTAGTTTCATCAAGAACAGTTCAAGGCTTCCCGGGTGTCCTGCAAGGTTCGGCATTTATTTTTTTAATAGCAAGCAGATGAACTGGCCTTACAATATGAAGACCCCTCTCACTGTGTCGGTTGCAGTTATTTTCTGGTAATTATGTCTTGCCGATGGCGTTGTCGCTTTGTAATCATACTTGGGAGTTATTTTTTTTTATTTTGCCTTTCGCGACATGTTCGACTAATCGTGACAATACGTTTCAACCTTTCTGCATAAACGTTGAAACGTTTCAACAAATAACATCCCTTAATATATATAATATTGTCATTATTATCCTGCTGAAAATAATATTATGATAGCCGTCGCCATTTCAGCGTGGCAAATGTTTAAGTCTATTAATTCTTGAATTTTATTTTAGGTTAGGCATATTCAACAAATTCTTTTTTGATTACAATGCAACAATATTTTACATTTCAACGTTTTCGTAGCCGTCTAAACGTTTGAGAAAACCTTTTTTTTGGTTATCGAGATGATAGAAGAAGAAGAAAAAAAATAATTGAATAATTTTGAGAACTTCTTAATATTAGACAGTGTAACCACTATGTTGTCGATGGAAACAAGACAAGAACAACATTACCACTATGCTATCGGGGTGAACAGCATTTTTCCATTATCATTTGTGTCCACACACAAAACTTCGTGTCTGTCTGCATCCATACCTAGATCGAGAAATTCGAACCATGCCTCAGCCCCTTGTGACTTATTTAATTTTTACACTCATCAAAATATGTGCTTAATAAAATACCTCAATCGCACGAGCTATGGCATCCTCTGTAAGCATCCAAGCAACCACATGTATAAATTATAGTCTCCCACACATAATACTCTTTCATGTCCAAATAGATTCGCTTCCTCCACCATCAGAGCAGTAGGAGCTCGTGTACCATGAGGGGTTGAATAAACCTAAAAAATCGGTTGGGATGGAAAAAAATAGATAGAAATCTTTCTCAGATCAGAATAGGCTTGTATTTGCTGTCCTCGGGATTAAGAAGCCTAGTTAGTTAGTTGGTTGTTTCCCCCTGCACCATTTCAATTTTTGAATAATCACTTGTTAGTTATGAACGCACCGTTGACATCTTGTCTGATTATTTATGTGTTTGGGTTGAGGCTCCGTATTTGCTCGCAACATTTATTTTCTTCTTTTTCTTGTTATATGATTTTTACATTAGAAACAACAGATTTCCATTAACAGTATTTCATGTTATGGAAACATTTAAGTCTATACGCCATCGGGGGTGGGATTGCAGCCTACGTCATCCAACAAAAATCAGAATCGGTATTGTAACATTTAATTGCTCAGGTCATTTTTAAATATGTGCAGCTATAGGTAAACATTGTAACTTGAGCCCTCAGAGTCGTAGACCGGCAAAAATACACCTCTGTTAATCGCCTCGTGTGGGGAAGAGGAACAATTGTAGTTGTTGGTGTAATGCACTTCGAAGCAGACGTGCCCCCACTTTTTCAATTTCATCAAAACAACCATTATTCATCCTCATCGTTGCCATTAGCCAAAATAGCCTCGCGTTACAATTTTCGTAGTGATCTCCGTTCGCCCCTTGGCTTTTCGTAGATTAACAAAAATCGTCTGAAGTTTGAACTCTCCATACCGTTGCAAGCTGTTTTTGTGATTGTCCGCATCGATTATTCAAAATACCTCATGTTCGCATATTCAAATACACACAAGTGAAGAGGGTTCATATCACATCAGTGATTTTGGTTTAGTATTTAATCACAACAGCAAAACAAACTTCACAACTGAAGTTAACTATATTTTGCATACATGCAGAAACATAAATTTACGCCCCCGAGGTGGTTGTTGGAAGACTATATACAATAAAACACACCGCCCTATTCTTTACAATAATAAAAATATTGAATAAGTAAGCAGTGGAGTAAAATCCTTTGTTTCATTTTGATGTGAACAAAAATTATAGTTGATTTGAACCCCCTTGTCCAAATAAAAAATAAGCTCCGGTCCCATCTGGAGACTGCAAAACTAATATGTATGTCTATTCAGAAAAACCCAAAAATTTTAACATCCATGCACATTACCGTACTGTGGCTGTTGCGCCCCACACCCATGTGTAATGTTTTATTTCTCTTGTTGGCTGAACGCGAAGATGCTCGAGACTGCTTTCAAAAATTATTTTCGGCCTCGCTTCACGATACAGCCGTATGCATGTAAAACTAGTATATCACACACAGCAGAGAGGCAA